>NC_135813.1:17878992-18191492 GCF_964213995.1 Mustelus asterias
GGGAGCGTTCATTATTGGTTTCAGTGCCACAGAATTTAGAATTCTCAGACAAGTATTCCTCTTTAACCAGAGGCGACTTTTAAACTTTTGTGAACTTTTATTTTCAGGATCTGGACAGGGCGCGCACTAAAGCTGTGGGCTCAACTCTTTCCTAGCCTTCTGAGCAGGAAGGGGAGTGCGGAACGACGAGAGAGAGATGGGACATGACAAGAACACTGGCTCTTGAGCTGGTAGTTCAGCTGCAAAACAGCTGTATAAAACAAGCAAAATGTATGGTGAAAGGGTAAACATAAATATACTCCTGAATCCACAATTCGTGATTTATCCCCACAAAAAAAAACATTACAAATGCCAGAGGCAATTTGCCATGTAATAATTTTCTTAAACAAAAACAGAAAAAATGCTGGAAAATCTCAGCGGGTCTGACAGCATCTGTGGAGAGACAATAGAGCCAACGTTTCGAGTCTGGATGACCCTTCGTCAGAGCTGAAATAGTTTTCTTAACTTGTAGATTCCCAATAAGAAACACATTCATTCTATTTTCACAGTATATTTCTGGTAGTGTGGGAGAGATGTTAAAATATATTTTTGTCAAATTCACCTTCCCGTTTTGCATCAGTTACAACAGTTAACAGCGATTAGTTGAGATTTAAATGCCAATTTCAGTTGGTAAGAGTCTGACCGACTAGCTCCACGTGTTTGTCTCTTTTGCACTGGTTGCTTGGCAACGATGTAACAATCTTCAGTTGCAGCATTCATTGGGAGAGCTTCTTGAGTGAGGCACAGGGGAGGGAGAGAGAGAGAGTGCAGGATGGCGAAACCAGTGGAGAAAGAGCCAAAGGACATGGTTCACCAACTGGCAATTGATCGTGAGACTATCAGGAAGGAACTGCGCACTCAGAAACTGCACACCACCTTCAACATCAACCCCCGCACCAAATGTAAGTGATCAATCAGTCAGCCGCTGTCACAGCTCCTCGGGGCCCAGTGTTAGCGGCCAGCCTCTTGGATAACAGGTAACAAGATCAATTTACTGATTCCAGTAACATTTCATACGTGGAATTCAAGTGAATACAAACGGAAACAAAAATTTGGTTTGATTTATTATTGTCGCATGTATTGGAATGCAGTGAAAAGTATTACAGACAAAACATTGAGTACATAGGGGGAGAAGGAGAGAGTGCATGTAGATCATAGTGTTACAGATAGGATGTAGAGCAAGATCAGCTTAACATATGGTAGGTCCATTCAAAAGTCTAATGGCAACAGGGAAGAAGCTATTCTTGAGTCAGCTGGTACGTGTCCTCAGACATTTGTATCTTTTTCCCCATGGAGGAAGGTGGAAGAGAGTATGTTCGGGGTGCGTGGGGACCTTGATTATGCTGGCTGATTTTCCGAGGTGTAGACAGAGTCCATGAATGTCGGAAATGTTAAAATAAAAAATGTGGTCACCAAATCGTAGCGTAGCAGTTACGTTACTCAAGCAATAGCCGGGCGCAGGAGTTCAAATCCCACTGGAGAATTTAAATGCCATTAATTAAATAAGTATTTTTATTTTAAAAAAAGTTACTATCAATAATGGGACCTTGTACCTATTGACTGTTCTAAAAACCAACTTGGTTCAATAAGGTCCTTCAATGACAGAAATATTTTGCCTTTACCCGGTCTGGTCTATATGTGAATCCAGCCCCACAGAAATCATAGAATCATACAATCCTACAGTGCAGAAGGAGGCCATTTGGCCAATGGAGTCTGCACCGACCACAATCCCACCCAGGCCCTATCCTCATAACCTCATGCATTTACCCTAGTTAGTCTTTCTGACACTAAGGGGCAATTTAGCATGGCCAATCCATCTAACCTGCACATCTTTGAACTGTGGGAGGAAACCGGAGCACCCAGAGGAAACCCACGCAGACACGGGGAGAGTGTGCAAACTCCACACAGATAGTGATCCAAGCTGAGAATCGAAGCTGGGGCCCTGGTACTGTGAGGCAGCACTGCTAACCACTGTGCCACCGTGCCATCCCAAATGTGGGGGTTGACACTTTTAAAAATTATTTTATGGGATGTGGTGTCACTGGCAAGGCCATGTTTCCTGGATTTGTTGTCACCTAACATAGAACTAAGTTTTAGCTATTCAGCTACTGGTTGTACAAACTTAAATTAGTCTTGGGATAAAGCATCAGCCATTTAGGACTAGGATGAGGAGAAATTTCTACACTCCAAAGGTTTGAACCTTTGGAGTTCTCTACTCTGGAGGTCTGTGAATGCTCAGTCGTTGAGTATATTCAAGACTGATATCCATAAGTATTTGAGTACTAAGGGAATTAAGGAAGATGGAGATAATGCAAGAAGGCGGAGTTAGAATCATAGAATCCCTACAGTGCAGAAGGAGGCCATTCGGCCCACTGAGCCTGCACCGAAAACAATCCCACCCAGACCCCATCCCTGTAACCCACAAGAAGGGTCAATTTAGCATGGCCAATAAAGCTAACCCGCACATCTTTGGAGCGGGGAGGAAACCGGAGCACCTAGAAGAATCTCATGCAGACACGGGGAGAATGTGCAGACTCCACAGTGTCAGTGACCCGAGGCCGGAATTGAACCCGGGTTCCTGGCACTGTGAGGCAGCAATGCTAACCACTCTGCCACCGTGCCACCCCAAAGAGGATTGGTCATGATCTTATTGAGAGTCATAGCAGGTTTGAAATGCTGAATGGCCCTTATTTCTTCATTCGGCAGGTGTCAAATAAATGATGAGGGTTAGTGAGTTATTCAATTGCAAATGATATTTTAATGCAATCCTGCCCCAAACCACACATACCACAAAGCCTATCAGGCTTATATTTATTTACATTGGCAAATCCCCACAGAATGCTTTGTTTCCCTCTCTCCAAAACTCATCCCGTCCCTACTCCACCATATACACAACAGGAAATTATCTGATTGTGAAATTCAGATAACAGTGTAATTGCAAATGGAGTTCCAGGTCTATGTTGGGGGCTGTTTATACCCACAAAGCCTTAAGTTGTTAACTGATCATTTTAATTTCAGACCTGATCTGCAGAATGCTTTTTGTTAATTTCTTATATTTTGCTTTGCTTAGGTGAACTTAGACTGTTATAGTTGTCTGCAAAAAAGATATATTTTATTTATTTGATACCTCTGCCTCTCTGTCGTCGGAATCAGAAGATCTGCTACATAAGACATTGTCTGTTTCTTTTCTAAAGCTGATTATAAATTATAGTTCCTGTTGACTTGTGTCCTGCTTTGTTGTGGAGAACTGTCTGTTCCTTTAAATTTTTTTTCCCCTAATGCTAGTAAGGCCGAATCCAAACCTTTGATGTGTCTGTTCGCTCCACAGTGTCAGCTGTGGTTCAACGGGCCGCACCTTTGTCTCTGGGTCACAAGGTTCCAGGTTCAAGTCTCACTCCGGGGCTTGAGGACAAAAATCAAAGCTGGACACTCCAGTGCAGTAGTGAGGCAAAAACAGAAAATGCTGGAGAAACTCAGCAGGTCTGACAGCATCTGTGGAGAGAGAATAGAGCCAATGTTTCAAGTCAGGATGACCCTTTGTCAGAGCTGGGCTGCTCAGAATGTACTGAGGGACTGTTGCACTACCAGAGCTGCCATCTCTAGGATGAGACATTGAACAAAGGCCCCAATTGACTCTTAAGATGGGTGTAAAAGATCCAATGGCACAATTTTGAGGCGTAGGCATGCCTCACAATGAAACCTTTCAAGGTGACAGCTGGGCTACACCTATACTTTATGAAATTTATACTAATTATTCAGGTCAAAGTGCCAAAATGATGATGCAGCAAACTGTTGAGGGAAATTCCACAGCGCCAGGGACCCGGGTTCAATTCCGGCCTCGGGGTCACTGTCTGTGTGGAGTTTGCATGTTCTCCCCATGTCTGCGTAGGTTTCCTCCGGGTTCCTCCCACAGTACAAAGATTAGGTTAGGTGGATTGGCCATGCTAAATTGCCCATGCTAAATTGCCCCTTAGTGTCAGGGGGATTAGCAGGGTAAATGTGTGGGGTTACGGGGATAAGGCCTGACTGGGATTGTGTTCGTTACAGACTTGATGGGCTGAATGGCCGCCTTCTGCACTGTCGGGATTCTATGAAAAATGTCATTTCGGACAGCATAGCTGTGAAATTAAAGGGAAAAGTAATAGAAAATGTCCTTCCATTCATTTCTTCGACAAAGAAGAAGACTTTCTTAAAAGGGCAGGAAATCTGATTTTAGGCTTGAACTAAAGCTCTTTTACGAATGATGCTTGGAGTATCAAGCGTTTTGTTGGAGAGAGAGAATGTTAATTTTAAATAACATCAATATGCATATTTTTGTAGATAATTACTGGCTAAATGTGTGCCCTGCATTTATTTTCTCAACAGTTCACTGTATAACAGGAAAACCCAATGTCCGTGACATAGATATGGAAGGCGAAAAGGATAGTATGTACCCACCATTTATTTTACCTAACATTTAATATAGGATTTTCCGGTGTTATACAAAAGTTGTACTTTCGCATAACACCGGAAACATCTGAAAATGTTACCTATATATTTATTTCTGTTTTTAGGGAATTTAGCAAACATACTCTGGCGTAATTTTTTGGAACCAAGGATGAAATACACATGTCCACAAACTGAAGCTCAGGAGATTGGCTGGATAACTACTCCATTGGTAAGGAACTGAAAGTCCCTTAAAAAAAAAACACACACAAAGTGGAAACACTTGAGTGTAACAATCAGGAGAGAGCAGATTGAGTGGAAAAGTTTAACTAATAAGGGGATTTGATATTTATAATGAGGCATTTTCAGACGAGGCCAAAGGAGTGCAAGACCTCCAATGTGAGAAGAATCAAGCTTCATGCAACTGATTTGTGAACTGTAAGTCAGTTGTTGATACTATCTATTATTTTGTACTCCAGCTATGTTGTCGGTTTCTCGATTTGCGGTCCACTATTTTTACAGTTTTAAGATGCTCAATACAAGGCCAGATTGTAAATCAGATCACCAGTTAGGCCAGACAGAAATTGATAGGCACCACATTCATCACCTTAGACATTCACTTTCTCCACCACTGGCACACTGTGATGGCAGAGTGCACTACCTACAAGATGCACTGCAGCAACTTAACAAGGCTTCTTTGACAGCACTTGCCAAACCTACAATCTCTATCGCCCAGAAGAATGGCAGCAGACAAATGGGAACACCATCACCTGCAAGTCACACACCAACCTGTCTTGGAAAAGAAATCAACATTCCTTCACTGTCACTGGGTCAAAAGCCAGAAGCTCCCTTTCCTAACAGTACTGTGGGACTGATTGCACCTCATGAACTGTTGAGGAAAACTCCACAGTGCCAGGGACCTGGGTTCAATTACCTCTACTTTCTCAGAAGACTAAGGAAATTTGGCAAGTCAGCTACGACTCTCACTAACGTTTACAGATGCACCATAGAAAGCATTCTTTCTGGTTGTATCACAGCTTGATATGGCTCCTGCTCTGCCCAACACCGCAAGGATCTCCAAAAGCCCAATCCATCACGCGAACCAACCTCCCATCCATTGACTCTGTCTACACTTCCCGCTGCCTCGGCAAAGCAGCCAGCATAACTGAGTACCCCACGCACCCCGGACATTCTCTCTTCCACCTTCTTCCTTTGGGAAAAAGATACACAAGTCTGAGGTCACGTACCAACGGACTCAAGAACAGCTTCTTCCCTGCTGCTGTCAGACTTTTGAATGGACTTACCTTGCATTAAGTTGATTTTTCTCTGCACCCTCGCTATGACCGTAACACTACACTCTGCACTCTCTCGTTTCCTTGTCTATGAATGGTAGGTTTCATCTGTATAGCGCGCAAGAAACAATACTTTTCACTGAATGTTAATACGAGACAATAATAAATCAAATTCAAATTCAAATCAATTCCGGCCTCGGGTCACTGTCTTTGTGGAGTTTGCACTGTGTCTGCGTGGGTTTCCTCCGGGTGCTCCAGTTTCTTCCCACAGTCCAAAGATGTGCGGGTTAGGTTGCTTGGTCATGCTAAATTGCCCCTTAGTGTCCGGGGGATTAGCAGGGTAAATGTGGGGGGTTATGGGAATAGGTGGTTCAAGAAGGCGGCTCACTGCCATCTTCTCAAGGCTCACTGGGTACGGGCAATAAATGCTGGCCTTGGGAGCGTTCCCCACATCCCACACACAAAAACATTGAAAAATAAAAGCCTGTTAAAGTAAAGTTTATTTATTAATCAAAAGTAAGGCTTACATTAACACTGCAATGAAGTTACTATGAAATTCCCCTAGTCGCCACACTCCGGTGCCTGTTCAGGTCAATGCACCTAACCAACACGTCTTTCAGACTGAGAGGAAACTGGAGCACCTGGAGGAAACCCACGCAGATACGGGGAGAACGTGCAAAGTCCACAGTGACCCAAGCCGGGAATTGAACCCGGGTCCCTGGCGTTGTAAGGCAGCAGTGCTAACCACTGTGCCACCGTGCCGCCCATGTTATGGTCCCTATCTACAATATTCCCACAGAAAAAACAGGAGGCTAGGTAAAATACAAAAGAAATAATTTGATACATACAAAAAAACAGAAGCATGAGTACAAGAAGTATTGATGATCATCTAATCTAATATGGTCATTTAAAATCACCTTCATAAATTGCTGAAATTAAATAGAGCTAAGCAGTCACAAAATAATAGCTTAATTACAAACATTTATTGAGATCTGTTACAAAAATATACTAACCCAAGGCATAGTTCTTGTGTCCTGGAGGAAGTTCCGAGTCATGACTGCTTGCAATTCTGAAATCCACATTAGGTTAGGAATGATATATTGGTTGTGCATAAGGATGTTCTGTTCTGAGCAAGATGTTAAAGGTATAATCTCAGGAAATAATTTATTCAAACAGTTGTTTTCTGCAAACATTAATCTGTTGACTAATTTCAGCCAAAGTCACTTCACATAGCAAAAGACAATCGTATTCAAAATTGGCAAACATAATTTATGTCAATATGTATTGTTTTGCTCCGCACCTTTGTGTAATGACAGGCAAATTGCTCCTGAACACTTGCTATGTCATTGTGAGGGCTAAGGAAACCAGCTTAGCTTTCTCTGCTGTGGGAAGCTGATCAGTATAGTTCCAGAAGCATGGCTGAGATTGAAGTGGCACGGTGGCACAGTGGTTAGCACAGGTGCCTTACAGCGCCAGGGACCTGGGTTCAATTCTGGCCTGGGATAACTATCTGTGTGGAGTTTGCACGTTCTCCCTGTGTTTACGGGGGTTTCCTCTGGGTGCTCTGATTTCCTCCTACACTCCAAAGATGAGTGGGTTAGGTGGATTGGCTATGCTAAAATTGCCCCCGAGTGTCAGGGGGAACTAGCAGGGTAAATACATGAGGATACGGAGATAGGGCCTGGGTGGGATTGTTGTCGGTGTAGGCTCAATGGGCTGAATGGCCTCCTTCTGCACCGTAGGCATTCTATGACTAAATCAGTGCCTCGTCACATCTTCAAATATGTTGTAATACAAAGAGTACAAATTGACCAAGTTAGCTTTAACTCATGATCCATATTAATGATTATTCATTATTCTGAGTAACGTACTCAGAGATTTTCTTTTGTTATGGACAGAAGTGGGGGCGGGCGGGCATTTAAATAGCACTAATTTCTCCCCTCATCGCCTGTCCATAAACAGAAAGGTGTTTTTGATTTGCTCCCTCCATTTCAAGCGGGGGCATATTTCCCAATCCTTTAATTTTGGTGTGATTAAACTTTCTATTAATAACCCCACAGCAAACTCAAGATAGGATGAACTCGAAGGGTTGGTTTATTTGCACACTCACAAATGCGGAAGGAGGGTTGCAATGTTGCCTCCTTTTGCATTCATATAGTAAAAGCAGGACAGAGAAAAGAAAGCTTTACAGTACGGAGATCACAGAGAAAATATCATTTCACATGGATTCCAGAGTCCAGAATCAAAGTCTGATGAGGTATTCCTTCACAGAGGCCAGGAGGCTGAAAACTGATGTTGCATAATTCACTGTTCAGCTGGTGTTGACTTCATTCAATGAGATAGGCATACAGAGATGAATCAGTCTTGTAGGCAATGGTATAGAATTTTCAGCAGAAGCAGTGTAAATGGGGCCAAACGTCCAAACCAGGCAAAGTTCCTTACTTGTAATGCTGCCAGCTACATGGTAAAATGGCAGACTGAGACTTTGCAGTACAAGGAGACAATATTACTGGCTCCACAAACCAGAAGTCCATGATTCTCACCTCTTCACGCTGTCTTTGACAAAGGGTGTGTATCCTTCGTTTGGGTCCCCGAGATTTTTAAATGTCCCAACCATTAAAGATTGAAAGGAAAGTTGGGGGGCCCTTTGGTTAGCATACAAGTAGACTCCAGTTGGTCAGCCTGGGTTATGAAATGCAGATTGCCTTTGTATAGCTCTCTTTGAATTTGATCTGTGCAGGCCAAAGCGGGGGGAGGGGGTCATTAGTGTCTCTTCAGGGTTAGTAAGATGCAACTTTATCTGATATTGCCAGGTAGCTCCTCGAGGTGACAGACACACATAGATGCGGATTTTAGTAATGAGCAATCTCAAATTTTACAAAACAATTATACAGGGCAAGGTCTTAAGTCCCCTCACACCTTTGTACAGCGAACAATCACTAACAATGACACTTTAAAAATACTTTAAATTACCTTAAGTCAGAAACTCAATGTAAACTTGTAAAACTTGCAATGATACCAAATTGAAACAAGACAGTTGAATTTATTTGGGGACCCAACATCATCTGAGCTATAGTGCTGATGAGTGTTGCTCGAGGAAATAGTTGCATCTGTAGCTAACATACTCCAGTACACCTACAACACTGGCATTTACCCATCAAAATGGAAAATAACCCTGGTATGTCCCATCCACAAAAAAAAGGATCCAATCCAGTCAATTACTATCCATTAGGTTACCCTCAATCATCAACAAAGTAATTGAAGGTATTTTCAACAGTTCTATCGAGTGGCACATATTCACCAATAATCTGCCCATCAATGCACTGTTTGAGTTCTGCCAAGACCACCTAGCCCCAAGCCTTGGTCCAAACATGGATAAAAGAGCTGGATGAGGCAAGAGTGGCTGCCCTTGTTATTTTGAGATAGGGGAAACACTGGTGAAACTTGTTTTTTCCCCTCTGTACAGAAGGTAGCTGGGAGATCTTAAAAAGGTGTGCAAGATAGTGTAAAAAACGAAAACCCAGAACATGAAATTAAACCTGCAGTCAGACAAGGGGAAACGTGTTCAAACTCACCAATGGCACAGATATCCAGGAACAGTACTAAAAGCAAAATCTTTGGTATAATTTAATATTTGGATATTGTGATTTGGGACAGAGGGCTGTCAGGTATTTCTGGATCATATTTCTCCCTTGTATTTCTTTTGTGAAGCGATTGGGATATTGGCCGGAATTCTCCAACCATTCATGCCCCGCCGCTGCCAGTGAGAATGGACAATATGGCACTCAGCCACATCTCCATTCACTACAGCAGGAGCGGAGAATCCCAGCTGCAGGCGATTTGATTTGATTTATTACTGTCACATGTATTAGCATACAGTGGAAAGTATTGTTTCTTGCATGCTATACAAAGCATACCGTTCATAGAGAAGGAAAGGAGGGAGTGAAGAATGTAGTGTTACAGTCGTAGCTAGGGTGCAGAGAAAGATCAACTTAATGCAAAGTAGGCCCATTCAAAAGTCTGACGGCAGCAGGGAAGAAGCTGTTCTTGAGTCGGTTGGTACAAGACCTCAGACTTTTGTATCATTTTCTTGACGAAAGAAGGTGGAAGAGAGAACGTCTGGTCTGCGTGGTGTCCTTAATTAGGCTGGCTGCTTTGCCAAGGCAGCGGGAAGTGTAGACAGAGTCAATGGATGGGAGGTTGGTTTGCATGATCGGGCAAGGTTGGAGAATCCGGCCCATGATGTTTTTCAGTCAATTTAAAGACGCAAGACTAAAATGGGTCTCCAGTTGTATAATCAGCTGTTTAGTTTTGGAACTTTTTTTTGCCTTTAATTGGGACACATTTGTAAGATGCAAAATTTTTGATACACAGTGTAATCACTTCAAATGTCAATTTCTCCTACAGATAGATACAGATACAAAGGATCGGAGACTGAATTTTCATCGTCGTAGTAACGAAATTACAAAATTCATGGCAAAGTCCTCGCAACATAAATAGCTAGGAAAAATGGCTTGTGTAATGTTGCTGTTTGTTATTTTACCTTATCTACGCAAACATTGGTGATTACAGAAGGGAAACCATGTACTTAGAAATAAGGAACAAGATAAATGTAACATTCCATAAACAATGAAGAATAAAGTATACGTTGTGCCTAACAACTGGGAAAAAAATGAGAAAGTTTTGACATTGTGCAAGTTTCTGTGGCTATGCTGAGTGAATGTAATCCTTAGTGGAATGTGGTACTTCCGCTTGCATGAAACAAATATTGCATTTAGTTTGATGATGATGTTCCTTAGGAACATAATATAAATACAGAGAACGCTACTTCTTACATGTTTGGAATGGGCTTTGAGATGCTTGCTGAAGCTTTTCCATTCTGGGTGTCTCACTTAACTTTCGAATTTAAATAATTTCAATAATTCTAAAAGCTGCAAGAAGTGGTATATTGATAGAGGCTTGCTGTTGGAGGGCAGATCATTGAAGCTTGGGGAAACTCACACCATTTGTTTAGTCTCCGCTCCCAGTCTGTAATTGCACCTACCTCTTTGGCGTTGCAGAACGCACAAGAAAGAGGAATAGATCATACTAAAAAGTTTATTTAATAGTGTCACAAGTAGGTTTACATTAACACTGCAATGAAGTTACTGTGAAAATCCCACACTCCGGCACCTGTTCGGCTACACTGAGGGAGAATTTAGCATGGCCAATGCACCTAACCAGCACGTCTTTTGGACTGGGAGGAAACCAGAGCACCTGCAGGAAACCCGCGCAGACATGGAGAGAATGTGCAGACTCTGCACAGACAGTGATCCAAGTCAGGAATTGAATCCAGGTGCTTGACGCTATGAGGCAGCAGTGCTGACCACTGTGCCACCACCATATGGCCCATCGAGCCTGCTCCATCAGATTATATGATCATGGTTGATCTTGGTCTTTTACCTCAATTTTTCTGCATGGTCCCCATATCCCGTAATTCTTTGAGACACCCAAAATACGTCTTTGAGCTTTAAATGTATTAAATCTTGGAGCATCCACAACCTTCTGGGTTAGAGAATTCCAAAGATTGATAACTCTTTGAGTAAATCAATTTCTCCTTATCTCAGACCTAAATGACCCTTATCCTGTGCTCTGTGTTTAAGACACCTCCACTAGCGGACTCAATCTCTCAACATCTAACCTCCTTCAGAATTTTGTAGGTTTCAGTGAGATTGCCTCTCATTCTTCTAAACTCCAAAGAATATAAATGCAATTAACATAGTCTCACATCAAAGCACATATCCCTCTTCAACCCAGGTACCAATTTAGTGAACCTTTGCTGTACCATCTCAAATGCATGCATATTCTTTCTTAAATATGGAGACCAAAACTGCACACAGTATTCTAGATGTGATCTCACCAAAACACTGTACAAATGTAGCAAGATTTCTTTATTCTTGTACTCCAATCCATTTGCAATAAATGCTGATGTGCCTTTATTTGCCTTCCTGATTGCTTGCTGCATCCTTAATACTGTACTAACTTTCGGTGTTCCTTATATGAGCACTCGAGTCTCTTTGAACAACACCACCTTCAAATTTCACACCTATCAAAAATATTCTGCTTTTCCATTCTTACTAGCAAAATAATTAAATTCACACTTCCCTACATTGTAGTCTAACTGCCAACCTGTTGCCCACTTGCTTAACCTGTCTGTATCTCTTAGCAGCCTTTCTGTGTCCTCCCTACAACTTACCTTCACACCTTGCTTGGCATCATCAGCAAATGTTGATACATTACTCTCTGCCTCCTCGTCTAAGTCATTAATGTAGATTGTAAATAGCTGTGGCCGTAGCAGAGATCCTTGTGACTCCACTATTCACTGCCTGCCAACTTGAAAAAGTCCAGTTTATGCCCACTCTCTGCTATCTGTTAACCAATCTTCTTTCCACGCTAAAATATTACCCCAACTCCATGAGCCCTTATGTTGCCTCTTAATCTTTTCTGTGGCACCTTTTCAAATGCCTTTTGGAAATCTAAGGAAATTACATCTACTGGTTTCCCTTCATCTACCCTACTAGTTACATCCTCAAAAAACTTTAATAAATTTGTGAAACAGAATTTCCCATCCCAGGCAGTAAATGTGGCAAATTTACATAGGATTTCGTAAGTTTACATATTACAAAATGTGGACATAGACATTTAGAATGTAAACATAAAAATAAGGATATGATGTAGGAATTTAAACTTAACTATGCCTGCATATTTTGATCCAAATAACTGCTAGCCTCAAAAAAATTCTCAATTATCATTTCTAATTATTTCATAATCTTTCTTCAGCAATAATGCCTCCCCTTCCCTCCACCCCTCCAATTCCTGTAACCACTGCAGGCGCTGTCACTGCTCCCACTGGGCCTTCCTGTGCTACCCTTGGTGCCCCAGCTACTGTTCTGATTCGCTGCCAAATAAATCATAGTGGCATGTTGTATCATGCTTGACCCTCCAGTTGACAGAGCCTCCCTATTGGCCCTTATTATCCACAGCTGCTTGTAGACTGCCATTGTGGTTTGCTGCAGTTCACACACCCAAATGACTTTTTTTGGGAGCTTCAGTTCTGCTGAGGCATTAGTGGCCAATATATTGAGTGCAATGCTTTAAAAGAGATGAGGATTATAAAGTTCTCTCATCACACTGATGGAGGATACCTCAAGAATCAATCATGGACATTTAACAAGAGAAAAAAAAACTTGCGCTGGTATAAATACTTAAAAGAAACATTTCATTGCATCTCGCTCTTTGAAAAATATACCAATTTTATACTGGTAGAATTTTTGAGCTCACCCACTTTTGTAGTCAAAAAACCTTATCTGTGAGAGTGCCCACACATTGGCAATTGTATACTTTCAAAGTTAAGACAAAGATTTACAGTCCTCCAATTATAGCTGCACACTAAATTTCAGCAGGGAAAGTTTCTGTGACTCTTAATAATTAAGTTTATCTTTATTTGGTATAATTTTCAACCCACTACATTTGGTTGGACTGTTTCTCTCTGCCATTGGCAGCAATATTCATTCAATATCTAGTGTTATTAGTGGGATGCACAACTTGAGTTTATGATCTTTTTGACAAAGTATTTAAGTACATACCAGGTTCGATTCTAAATCTTCAATTGATACCTCCATGGTTTTACACTGCTGTACTCTGTATTGATGTGGAGATGCCGGCGTTGGACTGGGGTAAACACAGTAAGAAGTTTAACAACACCAGGTTAAAGTCCAACAGGTTTATTTGGTCGCAAAAGCCACAAGCTTTCAGAGCCTTAAGCTCCTTCTTCAGGTGACTGGGAATTCTGTTCACAAACAGGGCATATAAAGACACAAACTCAATTTACAGAATAATGGTTGGAATGCGAATACTTACAGCTAATCAAGTCTTAAAGGTACAAACAATGTGTCCTGTCTGGAGACAATACACATCTCTTTAACCTGTCTTAATGCTCTCTCCACTCACATTGTTTGTACCTTTAAGACTTGATTGCCGGTAAGTATTCGCATTCCAACCATTATTCTGTAAATTGAGTTTGTGTCTTTATATGCCCTGTTTGTGAACAGAATTCCCACTCACCTGAAGAAGGAGCTTAAGGCTCCGAAAGCTTGTGACTTTTGCTACCAAATAAACCTGTTGGACTTTAACCTGGTGTTGTTAAACTTCTTACTGTACCCTGTATTCACAGGATATCTATTTCTCACTCTGAAGAACTTCTCCTTCAACTCCACTCACTTCCTCCAAATATATTGCTGTGGGTTCCTGCCTTTTTGTGAGATGTGGAAAATTCATGATTGAAGTCTTACACAGTCCCCTCCTCCCTTTACCAGTACATTGATGACTGTATTGGTGCCTGCTCCTGCTCTGGGCAAGAATTGGAAAACTTCACAGACTTTATTTCCACTCTTCCCTCACCTTCACCTGGTCCATCTCTGATTCTTCCCTTCCTCGACTTCTCTGTCTCCATTTCTGGAGATAGGCTGTCGATTAATGTTCACTAAAAACACACCGACTCCCACAACTGCCTCACCTACACTTCCTCATCCGCTGCTTCCTGCAAGGACTGCATTCCATTCTCTCAGTTTCTGTCACACCTATTCTGATGACACAACCTTCTACACCAGCACCTGTGATGTCTCCTTTTTCCCTCAACCGAAGATTCCCATCAAGCATTGTTGACAGGGACCTGCACTGAGCCTGATTCACTTCATGCACTTCTGCTCTCACTCCTCCCCCTCCATCCCAGAACCATGATGGGTTGCCCTTGTCCTCACCTTTGGCCACCAATCTCTGAATTGAATGGATCATCCTAAACCATTTCCAGCATGATGCCATCACCAAACACATTATCCCCTGCCCTCCCCTGTCAGTGTTTTGAAGGGACCATTCCCTCTGTGACACCCGAGTCCACCTTTCCATGCAAGCAGATGAGATACAACACCTGTCCTTTCACCTCCTCCCTTCTTATTGTTCTCAACGCGGCGGCACGGTAGCGCAGTGGTTAGCACTACTGCTTCACAGCTCCAGGGTCCCGGGTTCGATTCCCGGCTCGGGTCACTGCCTGTGTGGAGTTTGCACATTCTCCTCGTGTCTGCGTGGGTTTCCTCCAGGTGCTCCGGTTTCCTCCCACAATCCAAAGATGTGCGGGTTAGGTTGATTGACCAGGTTAAAAATTGCCCCTTAGAGTCTTGAGATGTGTAGGTTTAGAGGGATTAGCGGGTAAATATGTGGGGGTAGGGCCTGGGTGGGATTGTGATCGGTGCAGACTCGATGGGCCGAATGGCCGCCTCCTGCACTGTAGGGTTTCTATGATTTCTATGAACGCCCCAAACATTCCTTCCAATGAAGGTGATTTACTAGGACTTCTTTTAGTATACCATATTAGCTTTTATGTGGTCTCCTCTACATTGGGGAGGCCAAATACAGACTGGGTGACTATTTTGCAAAACGTTCCCAACCAATCCGCAAGCATGACCCCAAGCTTCCACTGAACATTTTCTGATTTGCAGATCTTTCCAATAAATTAATACTTCCACCACACTCTGAATTAATACTTTGGCTCAGACCTAGTATTACGTAAATTAAAACCTCTTCCAGACTGAAGTCACAAATGAAACTTATCACATTTAAAGCTTTTCCTCCTTTCTATGTAAAAGTTACTGCGGCTAGAACTGTTTCAAACACCTATATTTTGTTAACGAACATGGTTACTGGCAACTGTTTCATACTTAAGATAGTATGAGAAGATTTATCTTTTGTGTACAAGAACTGCATCAGCACAAAGTATCTGAATGAACAAACTTAGAAAATGTTAAATATTAAACCTTTATGTCTAAACTAAAATTTATGTCCACCTATTAGTGTGGAATTCTCTTGCAGAACAAATACATCTCACAGGTGTAGTTCTCAAACATTTTTGGTTAAAGCATACCTTTTCAATATAATCATGCACTCCCCCACCCTCAGTCTAAGTGACAACACCATATAATACTTACAATATGAACATACTCCATGTAGAGAGTGTTTTAATAATGCTGCTCAGGAAAGTTATTTTCTTCCTTGCCACTCTCAACGTCCTCCATGTAGGCTCCTCTCCTCGGCAAGACAGCCAGACCACTCTGTGCTGCACATGGCAGCCACACTTCGGTCCTGCCTCCCAATCCACACTTCCACATTATTTGGCAGCACATTTCTTAGCAAACCTTCTAGAATGTCTCAATGGAATGCACCCCAATTCATGGCATTATTGGGATAGGGCCTGGGTGGGATTGTGGTTGGTGCAGATTCGATGGGCCGAATTGCCTCCTTCTGCATTGTAGGATTCTATGACACGGAACAGAGCCTCCTTTACAACTGTGCTTAGAGTCGGGAAGAACAGCGGTGAATGCTGGCAATGTGCTGTTAAATCAAAGATTGGTTTAAATCTGGGATCTGTTCCTGACAGAGTGAAACAGCAGGTTTAAATTTGCAGATTGAAAATGACTGGTTAACCACTTTCTTACAGCGTGACAATGCAATGAGTATGAAACGCATTCCTTCCATATTTTGTGGAAAAAAAGACAGAATGTGTGTCTGTGCTTGTGAAGTTATTCTCTAGATACAGCAGATTTTTATATTTCTAATCATAGAATCCCTGCAGTCCATGGAGTCTGCACCAATTCTCCAAAAAGGTATCTTACCCAGCAGCCAGCCCCCTGCCCCAGCCAAACCCTGCACATTATCTACTGGATAGACTGCAGCAACTGGCTAAGGCTGCTTTAAAAACACCGCTCATGTCTGCAACCTCCATCAGCTAGAAGAACAAGGGAAGCAGGTGGATAGGAACATGCCAATTCAAAGTCACACACCACCCCGGCCTTGGACATTAATCACTGTTCTTTCAATGTTGCTGCATCAGAATCCCTGCCTAACAACTTTGTGGGAATCCCTTCACCAGATGGACTGAAGCAGTTCAAGAGGCAGCTCTTAAGAAAAACTAGGGATGGCCTTTCTACACCTCTCAAACTGTCTGAAGCAAGGATATACAAAAGGCATGCCTAGGAAAGGCCCAGCACAAACATGTGTAGGTCAGACATAAACTTCCTTGCAATACAAAATAGCAGATGTTGAATAACTGAGACTTTTTAATTTGTGTCACAGACTCATTTGCTTATGCTTCACATGCAGATGTCTGCAGCGTGATGAAAGGAGTTAAGATTATGTAATCGCAACCCGGATGTTTTAGTGCCTTGGAACGCAGAATACTCTTTAATATATACAAACTTCGCATTAATGCAATAGTTCAGCAGAACCGGTCAGGTATCAGTTGATTTAATCAAGAGTGATACCAGGATTTATTTTACTGTGGATTACAGTGGACCTTAACAGCTTAAACATGGGCAGAAACATGCAACTTATCATTAGGTAGTACACTTCAAGTGGAAATAATAATATAAACTATGAGATGATCCAAAAAAAATAATCTAACATATTCAATAGAGTCTGCATCACAGATGTTGCTGGACAGATGTTATACAGCAAGAAGGCAAGCAGACTAATTTCAAGATTATAATAAAAGGAACCATTGCTATTTATGCATTTAACATTTGTGTCCTCTCTCAACACAAATCCAAACAAAATAAAATCAATTTTAACTGCCTCTCATTACATGCAAGGAGCCCTAATGTTCTGGAAAAAAAATTAAACACACCAGCAAGTAATTATCTGAGTCAGTTTACATTTATTTTACTATATGTAGTTATACAAACAGTCACAGTTTTCTTCTATGAGAAGAAGTTAATACCCACAGCATTGGCAATTGAAATAAACAAGCCATATACTGTATACTTATTAGAATGGAAAGAATAGTTTAAATCACAGAGAAAAAATAGATTCACATAATAGCCGACATTACTGTGGTTAGTTTCAGTGTAAATTCACATGGACAGCACTTTTTAAATAACATTGGACAAAACATGAACACTTGTGATTTAACAGTTAATAAACAACTTTGATACTAATTGTTCAGAAAGATGGTGATTGTTTATATTCAAAAACCTAACCCACATAGGTTAAACTAACATAGAAAATCATGTAGTGACCCACTTGATTTTTAAACTGGAATAGAACACAATATCAATTTGATATGTCTTTTTGAACATTTTCTGACACATACTTGAAGTGGAGAACTGCAACATTCCAAAAAAAAATGCAATCTTTGCTACACCATTTGCTAGGAAGGTCAAATGACAAGTATTTTATGTCTGAAATTTCCTGAATACACAGCTTCTTTATGCTTTTTGCAATTGGCTTAAAATTCGTAACTGGAAATCGCATTGCTAAAAAGTTTTCAATTTTTGTATTCCAAAGGAAGGTACTCATTAGCGGAGGACAGCTTTATCTGACAAAATAAGACTTTTCAAAGGCAAAACATTAACTTAATCCTCGGCTTCTATAACACGTACCAAATTAGTAGCATCATTACCGATTCAAATGTAGAAGAAAACCACCGAGGCAACAAAGCATTTTAAAGGCCAATTATATAAACATTACTAATTAATAACATGGTGCTACCGAAAGCAAAAAAAACCCCAGATTTCCTTGTTTATCATACTGATCAGATTATGTAAGAAACATATTCTTGTTACTTGAGCTTTGAAGTCAAACAAAAAATGCCACTTATTCAGGTTGAGGCTGTGTGTATTTACATTTTGTAACAGCTAATCAAAATCAAAAAAAGAATCAGGACTTAGAAGAAAAGGTGCGTTTGTGAAACAAAAAGCCGAATTAACCACCTTCTATTCAGTCCCTATTTTGTGATATATTCTTACACATAACACAGGAAACAAACAAACAAGAGTATGTTCTGAGCTTATTTCTGTACACAGTACCTTGATTAGGCATCATGGTTTATTCCCTTAGTTAATGACCCAAGCCCAGCACCAGAAATGTGCATGGTACTGTTCGTGGATAGCTGAACTTACGACATTCAAAGCTTAGCCGTGTTGACACATAAATAACAATACTTTAACACAATGGGAAACCTGACAAACTAGTCATGTGCAATAGGGAGGAAATCATTAAACTCACTGGAATTCCACTTGGCATCAAAAAACCTACAGTAAATACCATTTCACACAACCTAAATTTGTTGTAGCTAGCACTTTAAACTTTTACATCCGATATTTGGTAGCATTACAATTTAACATACAGTATAGATTTATAGAATAGCCTTTACAGAGACAAGATATCTGTTGGAAACTCACTGTATGGAGTTATACTGAATATTTATCACAGAAAAGGTCACATTTTTGAAATGATAGTAATATGAGAATGTCTCTCAAAGATGAACATGTCATTATTGCAACAACTATTGCATTTCACTGATTAAATGCTTCAAATTATGTTTTATACATTTCTGCAATATAAATTATTTTGTTAGTATCTGGTGAATGATGCCTCAAAAATGACTGTTTTAATGTGTCATTTTATTATATATAAAAAGTCTAAAATCAAGTTATATTATTCTATGATATAAACTATCAATTTCAAAATCTGATAAACTAAAACTCTGTAATCTAATAAAATAATCAGTGCACATTTACTTACCACCTTTAACACATTTAATTTTAGATTATTTCAAAAAAGGATGAAAATGGTTAATAATGGGAAATGACAGAATAGTTGTGGATTTAAAATATTGATTTTAAGGGCTGTTAAAAAGTTTTAGTTGAAATGTAGTCACTCATATTGTTCCATGCTACGTCTTGTACTTCCAAACCATTTTCTTCTAATGTTATTTGTCAAACTACATGGAGATTACTCCATTAATATTATGATGACGTCAATGGCACTTGACATATATGCAAAGCCAGAATGGAATGGTAACATACTGTGATCAGTGACCTGAAAGAATTTTTGTTGCTGAACAGAGAATATGTGGGTGTGTTTGAGAGAGATAGGGAATCAAGTTGCACTCCTGCTCTCATGAAAAAGATGGTCAAAGTGAACAGACCATAAATCAAACGAGAACTATATCTTAAATAAAAAATTGGACACAATTAGCTTTGTGCAATTAAGTGCAGGTTACCATAATGAAGGACATGCTGTTCATTTCAAAACAGTTTAGTTACACGTAACATATCCACAAAGTTTCAAATGTGAAGCAGACTATCTGGAGCATTGCATACAGGTGCTAGATTGCTCAGCCAAAATAACTATCCCATTTCTCCACTCCTGCTGTACTTTAGTGTGTGGGGACAGCATATTGTAATATTGGAGGTACCAATGTAACTTGTTAAATATGCAAAATTTATATAAAGTTAAGCTAGTCCTTTCTAACAATCAACTCCACGTAAAGACAATCTGCTAAAATTTTACAGTTAACAGTAATAGCAAGTGAGTGATTATAAAAAGAGGTTTGAACAGGTTTACTGCAAACCCGTTTAAAATAGGAGAAATTTATGATTTTAAACATCACTTAGCTGTACACTGCTGACACTAAATATCCAGCAACATTTGGGACTGTAATTTGTAATATGGCACGTTTTAAATTACTACTGGACTCAGTTATTGTTCACAAGTGGATTATTAAAATAGATAAATCAACTAGGAGTAGCTGATCTTTGTTCTGGGAAAATGGTGGCATAGTGGTAGTCACTGGACAGCTAATCCAAAGATTCAAGGCTTTGGGGACCTGGGTTCAAATCCCACCATGGCAGATGGTGAAATTGGAATTCAATAAAAATCTGGAATTAAAAATCTATTGATGACCATTAAATCATTGTCGATTGTTGTAAAAACCCATGTAGTTCACAAATGTCCTTTAGGAAAGTAAATCTATTATCCTTGCCTGGTCTGGCCTACATATGTCTCCAAATCCACAGCAATACTCTTAAATGCCCTTAGGAATGGTCAAAAAATGCTGGCTCAGCCAGCAATGCCCACATCCCATGAACGAATAAGAAAATTAGATTGAGGTTGATTTTTAAAAGTACTGGTACAGGGGTATGAAATGTCTTGGATGTTTTGTTCTCAGGGTTCTATTTTCAAGGAGTTAAGTCATGCAGGTTTGTGGGATTCTTGCACTGGATTACAGTGGAGAAGGAGTCAAATAAATTCAAATGAAGTTGGTGGCTTGTAGCTCATTATGGTGTACCCTTTGCTTTATTCTAGAATTTAGTAGTTACAAGAAAGGACGCACAGTGGAAGTACAAAGATTAAGCAATCCTTCAGTCTCTCTCTCATTGTCAAAGGACCAATAGATCCTTTCTCCCTCACTCTAGTTTCCACCAATCAATTGTGTATGACATTTTGATAAATCCTGCTGGTACTGGAAAGTGTATCAATGGCAGACTTAGGTCATTCACATCACTAATCTTTAATTTGATCCCAATATATGTAATTACAGAAATCAACTTTTAAAAGTATCAAAAGGCTGAAAGGCACCCCGTAAATTAAACACAATGAAGTACATATTAAATTTGCTGCCTAGTCATAAAACTGGCATTGCGGATTGGTCAACCATTAGAGAAACCATCCAATTTTTATATCCACTGAAACTAATGTATGTAAAAAGTCTGGGTGCACTCTCCACTGGGCAGCTAATCTGCAATGTTAAGTTTATGCCCAGTTTAGAATCATGACAAGTTAAAATTTACATCATGTGTCTATATCACCTTCCAGTTCACATTTGCCTAAACTGTTAAATGAGATTAACAAAGGATGATTTTTTTTAAAAAAGCAAATTAGTTTAGATTCTTGACAATGGGCAGGAACCAATTACTGGTATACATGTTCTTTTCCTCTTAAGGCACACTAATTAACTAAGCCTAGAGACCTTAACCTTCAAACTGTATTAAAATATTTCTAAATTTTGAGCTGTCTAAAATTATACAACCAGTAAGCTTGCTGCTGTGTGTCCAGCTAGGTTGATGTTAGCCAGCCTCCAGTGACACACACGCCCATCCACATCCTACCAATGAATCAGTCTGGCTGGTCCATCAACAAAAGCATACCGAAGTACACCTGACCTTCCAAGCTCAGATATCAGATTAGCATCTGGTTTCAAATTCCCATGGAGAGCTGTCTCATTTTGGAGCTAAACAAGCTGAAGCAATGCTACCCCAAACTTTTTACCAGTGTGATCCCATCTTAATGCGTCAAGACTTCATCCCAGAGTGAAAATGTGGGGACTATGAGGGTTGTTGGCAGCTGATTATTAATGCAATTGGAAATTGGAACGGTGCAATTAATGTAGAATTGGATCTGATTAATAATCAGGATCCTATTACATTAATATAATAGTACTCTGAGCACTGATGTAAAAGGATCCTCATTACTGATGGAGTAGGATTCTGATTATTAATGTGATAGAATCCTGATTATTAATGCAGTATGATCCCAATTATTGATGCAAGGTGATTCTAATTATTGAAGAAACAGTTTTTCCACACAAAAAAAACTCAACACCTGCCTTTTTACAAGTTTCTTTTGCAGCAGCAATCAGGTCTCAGAGAGTCGTCCATTAGGCCACAACCACCAACAAAAAAATCATTTAAAGGGGCTCGCTATATTTGCTACAATTTACATTAATCACATCAGGGCACGGCGTTTACAGCTAAACTATTGCTTCAATTATTGCAAATTAACAATTCAACTGTTTGCCGTCTTTGTTTTAAAAAGGGGTTGACTAAAGTTCCAAAGTATTTCATTTCCAGGCTCCCTTGAGTCCTATCGTCTAACTACAAGAATGGGAAATTGGAATGCATGTATAGTATTCAAGTATTTCACTTAAAGCAGGACATCACTGGCTATTTTCAATAAAACAATTAACGTCAGATAACTTCCTATGCACATTTGCAAACTATTAAATATCTGTTGATGGGACCACAAAGCTGTTCCAATGAACGCTGCACTTTAGGTTTTGGAGTTGCTGGAAAGGAATTTTCTGTCGTATTGGTTTCTCCCATCCTTTTTCCTTCCAAAGCCATTGTCTTATTATTGTGTCATAATTTCAAGTCCATACGTTTGTTATGAATAATGTTATATTAAAGGAAATCTTTTTTACTAATCCAATTGAGAATTGATTATTTAAACCATCAATTACACTGACTGATAACTCCATCGTTATCTAATACTTGTTCTCAACATTTACTCAGCTTGAGATAAAATAACTGCAAATATGTACAGTATGTAAATAAAAAATATACTATCGGTCAACTAACTTTGTTATTCTCAATTTGCTGCACATTTAAGTTATTCAAGGCCAGTATCAACTGAGACAAGTTTGTAGCGCGCACTGCAAAGCTACCAAGAAAAATTACTAAGCGTGTCAAATGTTCCAAAGTTTTCCTGAACTATTTCTCATCGTCCAACATCTCAAATAAAAAATCTGGCTGAAAGATCTCAGCAGTTTGAATGACTGTTGTAATTTGCATTTCTATGTATTTTGCATACTGATCTGTAGCCTATTTATACAAAAAAAAACATTTGGAACCAATTAACACCAAGGGTCTGACCTAACTGTTAATCCTCAAGACCCAAATATAATTTTTTTGAGAATCAAGCTGAAGAACACAGCAATTGAAATGAAATTGCCCTTTTCAGCCTTCGAGTATGAAATCATAGAATGGTTACACAACACAGGAGCAGGCCGTCCGGCCTGCCATGTCTGTGCTGGCTCTCTGCAAGGTCAACGTGATTGTAGACAATTTTCACTTTTGGTTTTCATGCAAGCGATTAAAAGTAAAGCCACTTTAAACTGCTCCCTCAAAACTCTGTGTTACACAGAATTGTCTTTGTGAGTTGAACAGCATTCCTACACATAGCACTCCCAGTCTAAACTCAACAGTATTGGTGTGCAAACGGGGCTTACAACACATTAGTAACATACCATTCAAACTCTATTCTTGGGTTTTGCTTTATCGTCTTTCCATTCATTTCAATATATTTGTAAGGCTCAACTCTTCATTTCAGTTCACCAAGAGTCACATAATTGTGCAATATTTAAGTGTAACACTACTGGAAAATGATTTTGGTTAAATAAGTGTTGTCATGGCACCAACACATCTCTAACAGACTGCCAGGCTGTCACTACTGAGACTGTTGATTTTCTACTAGATATGAGAACACCACTGAATGAGTCAAAAGCACTTATAACATTTTCACTACATCAAGTACCATATATAATTTCACTGAGCCAGTTGGCCCATACATTGTGTCAGCGGACATCAGGTACCTGATACAGCTTAGTGCATGACGTCACATGACGATGGAAACTGTCACGCCACATGAATTTCTTACTGCAGATGTGGCACTCATACGGTTTAATGCCAGTGTGAATCTTCATGTGGCCGACAAGATGGTGCTTCATTTTAAATTTCTTACCACAAACACCACAGCCATAAGGCCGTAGACCAAGATGCATGCTCATATGCCGATCTCGCTGGCTCTTGTGAGTAAAGTTTTTGCCACATTGGCAGGGGTAAAGTTTGTAAACAACAGCTGTGAAGCCAGAGTGAGAGATCTTTTCGCTGACACCTGTTCCTAGTTCAGATTCAATGCCGTACCCTGGCAACCGATTCACCTGCATTTCAGCAGCTGCTAAAGGGTCCTGATGCTGCCCACTGACATTTATATCGCCTCGATCAGCTGAAAATTCATCCAGTGATGAACCATAGTAATCAACCTGTTCATTATAGGAACTATGCTCACGGCTTTCTTTAAATATCTCCTGGGTTTTGGCAGCGACAATATTAAAGCTGTCATCGATGCTAGAAGATTGGATTACTGGCTCAGCCTGAGTAATATTTTCTGATTCAGAGATACGTTGCTCTTCAGCAGTAGGGCGAATTGTTCCATCACCATAATCCTGCTCAAATTTTTCTTGTTTTACATACACCCACCGTTTGTGAGGCATTATACTAGGTTGACTATAGATTGGCCTGCCGTATGGGTACTCTGCAGTATCACTTGCTCCTTCCTCACCATCCTGGCTGTTCATTTCTGTACTTAAATGATCATGTTCCCCGGAAGAATTGCTAGGAAGGTTGTCATGATCCATTAATTGGGGCGATGACATGTCATCCTCCTTGGGGCTCTCTTCACCATTTTCCTCAGCCTTTGAATCCCCATTCGCACTTCTATGGAACTCGGGTTGCCCCATAGCTCCAAGTTCTGAAGGTTCTACTGGACCATTAAAATTGCTGCTACTGGGTGACTGATGGTCATTCAAGTGATTCGACTTCTGATAATGAACCGCTGGGCACACCTTTAAAAGTTCTGTACACTTATCTACAACATGCCACATTTGAAGAAAGCTTGCCACTGTTAAGTAACTGACAATGTCAGTGGCTGGCAGTACAAGTCTCCCTGTGTAGCAAAACAACAAAACATTTTCAAATGCCTTTGGATTCATTACATCTGGTAAAAGGATTCGACTACAATTCTTCAGCAGTACCTGATCACAAAAATAAGGTGAAGTGGCAGCGAGGACAGCCCTATGGGCCCTGAATAAATGGCCTTGGACTTGAATAGCAATGTCGCATAACTGTCCCTCTTGACGCTGTTGATTTAACTTCTGTAGTAGAGTATTCGTAAAATTTGGGAATTCCACATGAAAAAAATTTGTTGCTAGCTCCATCGTGGATGAAAGCATGTACTGTTCAAAACACAAGACAATAAATACGTTAAAATGATTTTGGAAAATGCTAATGTAATGCTGATAATCAAAAGGTCATTCTGAAAGTTATTCCTCTTAGCCTCAGAAACTATTTGTTTAAATATGCTATTTGCTCTCTAGCTGAAATTCAGAAATGAAAACTTAGATCATTGGAAGTGCAAATCAAAGCCAAGAGCCTACAATTCAAATCTTTCCTCTGATTTGAAAATCATATTTGTGTTGACTTCCTCCCATTGCAAAAGTTTTACAATGATAGAGATGATAGGTGAGTAGGCGGGGGGATGACTCCATGCAGGAGAAATGGCAGAATTAAATTATATAATGCACTTAAATAATGAAAACATCTGCAATTATAATTTGCTTTTAAAAATAAAGACAACAGGGGAACTCTTTTAACAAATGGAAAGATTTATGATCTGTGTGCATACACATTGTAAAATCATAAGAGTGTAAACTACACTCCCATCTTACAAAGGCCTCTCCTCATAGAATCATAGAATCTCTACAGTGCCGTGCAGAAGGAAGCCATTCGGCCCATCAAGTCTGCACCAACTCTTCGAAAGAGCTTCTGACCCAGGCAGCAGTACTAACCACTGTGCCACCGTGTTGCTTCTGTTGATATTGCTTTGAAACTTACATTAATACCTAGGTTCGGAGGTAAAAAGTAGAAAGCTGTATCAGATGATTGAAGTAATCATTTCTATTTGTTTCTGTGACTGTCATAACTAAGTGCTGTTTTCTGTTATTTAAATCAGAGTAATTCAGATTTAGAAATTGGGAGCACTGAATGTCCTGGAGATTCCCACTGAAACTATGAACTTTATACTTATATATTTGTCTACAGCAATAATTTTAACACTCAATTATATCAAATTGAATCTGAGTTGAACAAATCTTCTGCTCAAATAATTAACTTTGCAAGTAAGGATTTCACCTCGACTGGGTCCACTCCACTCAAAGCAGGATTATGCATGCGCAGGAAGGCTATATCGTGAACACTATTTTCCATTTCAAAATGCTTCCCCCCGTTAATCATTTTTAAATGCAGATTTTACTTTCACATTTCTTATTCATTTTCTTGGACAACATGAGAATTGGTAGTCCAGTGTAAAGGCTGGCAGAGATCCAATCCTGCACAACTCAAAAGAATGTTCTCATGTTATTTGCATGCAGGTACTTTCCACTCAAGATTAGAACGAATTATTAAAATGTTTAGGCAAAATCATTATATATGCTTTCCTATGGACTGTTGGGCAAATAAGGCAGTAAGGAACCAATCCAAGTGAGGGGAAAAATCTGATGGTGTAGCTTAATCTGGAATTAAAAATTGGTTTGAATTTTGAGCTGAAATAATGCACTAATTTTGATGATACTGTGCATTTCAACTCTACACTATCTAAATGCTTGAACATGCACATTCATGGCCAGAGTGATGGTTTGTTACACCTTTACTGCAGGGTTGCTGTTTTTCATTAGCTGGCTGATGGTCTCAATATAACTATAATTTAGCACAGAGCAGATATTATTCGAGTTTTGGTATTCGCGACATTTATTTTTCAATTTTAAAATGCTACAGGTGGAAATTCTCATCTATAAAATTGATCCATGTTGAATGTGTTTAGAATGAATTCCTCTTTCTCAGCCCTTGGTCTTTTCCATTTATTGATATTGGTTTGATGACATAAAAAAGACAACAGTAAACCAGAAATAGTCTATTTTATAAAATTTAAAATCAAACGCGTCTTCTCCACCCTGCACGCAACCCCCACCCCCCGGCCCCCCCATCGTTCAACATTCTAAAGAGATTATTCTTCCCATGACATTCCGGTCCACTCTTCCGCACCACCAACACTTCCCCTTTCCCAGCATCTTCCCATTCATTTACATGAGTTGCAATCTCCGCCCTTTCATCTCCTCCTTGCCCACTGTTCAGGCCCCCAAAGATTCCTGCTGGGTGAAAACGTAAGGTACCTGTACAGCATATTATACTGTATTTGATTCTTATGATGTACAGTAAGTAGTCTCCTGCACATTTGGGAGACAAAATGCAGATTGAATGATAACTTTGCTGAACACTTCCATTCAATCTATTTTCCTGACGTGTGCTCCTGGCCACTGGTCACTTTAATTCTTCAACCCACTCTGCTCTGACATCTCTGTTCTTGACCTCCTGACCATTCTAATGGAGCTAAACACAAGATTGAGGAACCGCACTTTAATAATCTATTTAGCATGTTACATGCTTAAAATTGCAGATAATTTGAACAGTTGCTTATGGCTGCACCAGGAGTGGCGAATGTTTGGGCTGGTGTTTGGGGTAGGGATCTGCTGTCAGTAGATGATTGAAGGAATGTTTCGTACTCGTGGTATCTACCTGCACTTCCTTTGTGATAGCAAGCAAATTTTGCAAAGTTTCCTGTGTTTCCCTACCCCTCTGATGTTCAGTTATAACTACTTATGCTTTCTCTGGAATCATCTGTTGTTTTTCAACCTGTTCCATTATCTCCTCCCTTTTGCCATTTAATAATTTCTGCTCTCTACCTCATCACAAAACTCCACCCCCCCCCACCCCCACCCCCATGGTTCCTTCCCTGTGCCCAACCTCTCCTCCAACCTTTCCCCAACTCTGTACTTGCTTGAAAGTAATCTGACCTGAAACATTAAAGTTTTGTCCTCAATCAACGCTACCTGACTTGCTGAGTATTTCCAGCATTTTCTGTTTTAATTTAAAATAGTCTTTTGCTTTTATCTAGCTGCTATTAATGTCACCATCACTGACCCAAAGAAGAATTGTTTATATCACTTTATCATCAGTATTCAATGTTTTAATGCCTATGGATGGTCCCTGAGCCCGTTAGATTTTCAGCAGCTGCTAGTGACGTACTGTTTGCACAGCTGAGTCTAGCATCAGCTCTGATTCAATTTTCAATGTCTATGAGAGATCTTTATCAGCAACCCCAATCAGAAATTAGTTCATGGCGTAATACAAATAAACAGCACTTAATTAACCCTTCAAATTCCAACAAATATTGTGTTTTTGAATACATTGGTGGAAGAGTGTCATTTTGTTAGTTAATCAGTTTTAAATTCTCCACAGCGGAGAATGCTCTAAGTACTCTTGTTGCACTTGTAAACATGATACAATAAATTGACAAGCAATCAGAATCTCTGTACAGCCTCTATCACTATCATGATCTTTCTGTTTTATTAATACCAGGGGAAGGCCAGTGTTCCCCTGAACCTCTCATTTCTTCTAAGCTCCAAAGAAACGGGGGCGGCAGAGTAGTCAGCATTGCTGCCTCACAGCGTCAGGTTCCCAGGTTCAATTCCTGTTTCGGGTCATCGTCTGTGTGGATTTTGCACCTTCTCCTAGTGTCTGCGTGGGATTCCTCCCGCAGTCCAAAGATGTACAGGTTAGGTTGATTGGCTATGCTAAATTGACCCTAGTGTCAGGGGGATTAACAAGGTAAATGCGTGGGGTTGCGGGAATAGAGCCTGGGTGGGATTGTGGTCAGTACAGACTTGATGGGGTGAATGGCCTCCTTCTGTATGTAGGGATTCTATGAAACAGTATTATCCATCCACCCTTGCTTCCATCCTACATCTGCATTGCACTTACTTCAACAAACATTGCAAAAGATCTTCCTCAAATATATTTTTTCCAGAACCTGAAACTAGAACTCTTCGCTCAGTCGTTCTATGCTATACTTAATCCTCAAGCTTTCTGTCCCCCAATGATTAATTTGTGGTCCTCTCAATTTGACTTTATTAGTGCCTGCGCTCTGGGCTTTATCCCTCCACCTTGCTTTTTAAAGGATAAAACATCTCTTCCAATAGCTGTAACACAAATAATCTGATCTTTTCATAATATATCATAATTTGTCATTTTAATTTGGTTAATTTCCCATTGCCCAAGTACTCCCTATGGACATGGTTTTAGTGCATCGTAAACTGTTACATGTCAGCAGTGATAATAATGTGAAATAATGTTTTACTGTTGAAAATGGAGGCATACAGCAGCTTTAAATAGCAACTCAATTCAAATAACTTCATGCTTGAGATGGCACGGAGCATCGTGGCAAGTTGTTTTGTGAAGCTGAGTAACAGTGCTGGTGTAGGAAACTGCATGTAGCTCACCAAATGTTAAAAAATACTGAACACAGCCATCAAGGTGCCTCCATCTTCGTCAAACTGTTCATCAAATGCAAATCTCGAAGTACAATCAATCAGTGCAGTGCATTTCTATACAGAAGATTCACCTTGATGCCTTGTTAGGTACTGCACCATCTCCAATCATTCCAGGACAGGGATTCTAAGCTGCAGAAAAATTCCACACAAATGCACTGAAACTCTTTCTTTACATCAGCTAAGAACTGAATGCAAAATCTATCTGCTTTTTGGATTTTCAACATTAAAACTGGACAATTTCAGCTGAACACATATTACAAACTTATGTTTTCCAAATTTGGCATCCAAGCAATTTGTCTTGATATAATAAACAAGAATTTACCAAGTTAGAACTGGAGTATAATTCAATTTCGTCATAAGAAAACTACTGTCTGGTGGTTGTAACAGTGTTCCCTTCGGTTAACAATTTGGATGCAAAGTCATTGGTGCAACCACATTGCGAGTACTGTGTACACCTCCACAGTACAGAAAATATGTTGAGAGCAAAGAATGATTGAGGGGCTGGAAGGTTTGAACTAGAGGGACTAATTATGTAAATTAAGCATGTAACTGCTGAGTTTAGGATTCTACAAAAAGAGACAGGTAAGGTAGACCACGATGAGTAATTTCACCTTGTCCAAGCAATAAAACCAGGGGACACAACCTGTGCTTGAAATTCTTTTTTCCAGCTCAGCCATGCCTGCCACAAGATGATTATTTTTATTGAAACCATCTACTGTGGTGGGATTCAAGCCAGGAACCCCAGAGCATTGCTCTAGGTTTGTGGTTTACCAGTTTAGTGACATATACCACACAGCCACAGAAGGAATCCTTCAAAGGAGGTTAAATTTAAAACAAATCTGTGGGAGTAATTGGTCAATCAATGGAACAGATTCTGTCACGATGGTGGATTAGTGTTGAATTATTCAATCAAAAATCAATAAATTTATTTCAGAAAATGACATTTTGTGATACAGTATGAGTAATTAGAAGCACTATCTGTGATAAGTGTAGCACGCTTAATATGAAGGTAACTTTAGACCTACAGTTCTCAAAGCTCTTGGCCACTTGTGCTTGTGTCATATCTGGTTCTGACGTAGTTTAAGCAATGGAGATTGACTGCTACGATTAGTGATCTTGGTCTTTTTCCATCTTCTAAGTTCTATCTTCCTATTCTTAGCTACCCTCAGAACGTGATGGGTCATCCTTTCATAATAAACAAGACTTGGATGGAGTTTAAAAACAAGATTATGTTGCAGCTGTATAAGGTGCTGGTGAGGCCACACCTGGAGTACTGTGTACAGTTTTGGTCTCCTCACTTGAGAAAGGATATACTGGCACTGGAGATGGAGTTGAGAGGGTTGGCTTATGAGGAGAGACTGAGTAGACTGGGGCTATACTCATTGGAATTCAGAAGAATGAGGGGAGATCTTGTAGAAACATATAAGATTATGAAGGGAATAAATAAGATAGAAGCAGGGAAGTTGTTTCCACTGGCAGGTGAAACTAGAACTAGGGGGCATAGCTTCAAAATAAGGGGAAGCAGATTTAGGACTGAGTTGAGGAGGAACTTCTTCACACAAAGGGTTGTGAATCTGTGGAATTTCCTGCCCAGTGAAGCAGTTGAGGCTACCTCATTGAATGTTTTTAAGGCAAGGATAGATAAATTTTTGAACAGTACAGAAATTAAGGGTTATGGTGAGCGGGCGGGTAAGTGGAACTGAGTCCACAAAAAGATTAGCCATGATCTTATCGAATGGCAGAACAGGCTTGAGGGGCCGGATGGCCTACTCCTGCTCCTAGTTCTTATGTAAGACTCCAGGGAACTATGAATAGGTATTTCATGAAATTTCCATTACAGAATCTCCATAATCAAGATGAAAATGAATTTGCTGGATATAATTCAAGGTGATTTTCCAAAGTAGGTAGTGCATATTTTTGAAAACAACCTGGTCACCTCACTATAAGAAGGATGTGGAAGCATTGGAGAGAGTGCAAAGGAGATTTACCAGGATGCTGCCTGGTTTGGAGGGTCTTATGAGGAAAGGTTGAGGGAGCTAGGGCTTTTCTCTTTAGAGCGGAGGAGGTTGAAAGGCGACTTAATCGAGGTTTATAAAATGATGAAGGGGATAGACAGAGTGGACGTTCAGAGACTATTTCCTCGGGTGGATGTAGCTGTTACGAGGGGGCATAACTATAAAGTTCATAGTGGGAGACAATAGGAGGGATGTCCGAGGTAGGTTCTTTACTCAGAGAGTGGTTGGGGTGTGGAATGGACTACCTGCTGTGATAGTGGAGTCAGACACTTTAGGAACTTTCAAGCGGTTATTGGATAGGCACATGGAGCACACCAGAATGATAGGGAGTGGGATGGCTTGATCTTGGTTTCGGACAAAGCTCGGCACAACATCGAGGGCCAAAGGGTTGTACTGTGCTGTTCTATGTTAACCTACTGCTAGAATTCGAATGTTTAACTACAAAAAACTAATAAACAACGCCCCCCCCCCCCATTTTGAATTGGAATTTAAAGTTGGGAAGGAAATGTGTGATTTGAAGATAATCAAATTAAATTATAAATCAGCTTCAATCCGTCAATTCTTGTTGATTTCTCAAGAAATACATTTTTGACAATTAAGGTTAGTTGACTTTTAAAAAATAACAACAGGACCTTGAAAGAATTAAACACTACATTGACTTATTCAATATGGTAATATTCATTGCTACTTGCTTGCTCACCAGCCAAGGACTAGTACGTGATTCATGCCCCGCCCATTCTAGGCTGCAACCGCCCCGCCCAACTCTAGATCGGATTGGCTGGCCGCCCCGCCCACATCGGGGATCCGATTGGCCCGTCGCCCCGCCAATCAGCCCGCCCCGCCCAATGACGGTTTGAGGCTTAAGTGCTGTGGGGCGAGACGTCTGCCAATCAGCAGGGGACGGCCAATCAGAGCGAAGAGCCCGCCCTCCCTCTCGTTCGCTCGAGACGTCAACAACCGTTGATTCCCCCCCCCTCTCTCCTCTTCTACACACTCGCGCGAGAGGCCTTCGCAACCTCACGTCAAACCGGGGCCGAGGGCGGACAGGACAAAGCCGCCGGGGGGGGGAGGCCCTTGCCCGGCAGCAACAGCAACTACTAAAAAATTAAAACAACGGGTCCACTCGACCAACTTCGTCCCCATGGCCGCAGACCGCCCGCCCGCCCTTATTTAATGGGCGCGCCCGATCGGGGAGTGAGTGCCCCGGCGCCCGCTGCGCGCCGCCCTCGCCTACCTGTCAGCCTGCCTTCACCTGAGAGCTCGCAGCGTCAGGGGCCCCCCCGACACCCGCGCCCACGTCACGCACTCACGTGACCGCAGCCGCACGCAGTCTGTGTAAACAAACGGAGCCGAGTGGCGCGCATGCGCGCCCATCCCCCCCTCCAGCTGAGTGGGGGAGCTCAACCTGGTCCCACTCCACTGTCTGCTTTACTGTATGCTGCATGTGCATTGTATGGCAGTGCAACATTTTGCATTACTATATATCATAGAATACCTACAGTGCAGAAGGAGGCCGCTTGGCCCATCGAGTTTGCATTGACTCTCCGACAGCACCGCACCCATCCCTGTAACCTTATATAGTTTGATTTATTATTGTCACATGTATTAACATGCAGTGAAAAGTATTGTTTCTTACGCACTATACAGTCAAAACATACCATTCATAGAGAAGGGAACAAGAGAGTGCAGAATGTAGTGTTACAGTCATAGCTAGGGTGTCCCACCCCAAACCTACATTAAGGGTTTTAAAGGGCTGCAGGAATCCTGTCCATGTCCATAGCCAAGGGTGGCATGGTAGCACAGTGGTTAGCACTGCTGCTTCACAGCTCCAGGGACCTGGGTTCAATTCCCGGCTTGGGTCACTGTCTGTGTGGAGTTTGCACATTCTCCTCGTGTCTGCGTGGGTTCCCTCCAGGTGCTCCGCTTTCCTCCCACAGTCCAAAGATGTGCGGGTTAGGTTGATTGGCCATGCTAAAATTGCCCCTTAGTGTCCTAGGATGCATAGGTTGGAGGGATTAGTGGGTAAATATGTAGGGATATGGGGGTAGGGCCTGGGTGGGATTGTGGTCGGTGCAGACTCGATGGGCCAAATGGCCTCTTAGGGTTTCTATGACTCTATGATGTTCTATTTGTGGCAAATAAAACGCTGCACAGTCATTGGACCGCAAGAAACTACAAAGGGTCATGAACGAAGCCCAGTCCATCACTCAAACCAGCCTCCCACTCATTGATACTGTCTACTCTTCCCACTGCCTCAGCAAAGCAGCCGGCAAATCAAGGATCCCACGCACCCCAGCCATACTCTCTTCCACCTTCTTCCGTCGAGAAAAAGAAACATAAGTCTGAGGACACGTACCAACCGAATCAAGAACACCTTCTTCCTTGCTGCCATCAGACTTTTGAATGGACCTCCCTTGCATTAAGCTAATCTTTCTCTACATCCTAGCTATGACTGTATCACTACATTCTGCACTCATGTCCTTCTCTATGAATGGTATGCTTTGTATAGCGTGCAAGAAACAATACTTTTCACTATACTAATACATGTGACAATAAATCAAATCAAATCATCTGTCACTTTTTACATGCAATAGTAAAAAAGACCTGTTTTTATATCACACGTTTCGTAACTTTGCACTTTTGTTTAAATGTAATGTGAACAGGAAGGGAGTGTTTGGGAAACGAGGTGATGCTTGGCAAAACACCTGGAAAAATGTGCACAGGGAAGACCAAGATGGCAAGGAAGGATAACATCAGAATGAGGACTGGCCTCACTATGGACCAGGCAGTGAGAAGAGCAGAGAATTGAAATCAATGGGGAAAAATTGCTCATAGTGCAGCCTACCCTCAGAATGAGGATGGATACGAGACATCCCAAAGCACTCTACAGGCAACGAAGGTTCATTCAGTGTTGCAGGAAACATGGCACAACAAGAGTCCACTAAACCCGATGTCATTTAGTGGTGTTAGTTGTGGGCCAGGACACTGGTGAGAACTCCCTGCTGTTAACAACCACTTGCATTTAACATTGAAAAACATCTAAACGTGCTTCGCGGAGGTGTAATCCATCAAAATAGACTGTGAGACAATGAAAGGGATATTGGAAAAGTACTGAAACGTTTGGTCAAAGAGGTGATTTTGAGGAAGGCCTCAAAGGAGGAAAAGAAGGCAGTGATGATTGAAGAAGAAATTAATGTTGACAACCATTCCTGCTTTTCCAGGAGTCTCCATAGAGGAAATGTTCCTGGACACTCAAAACGTGACCCAGGAGATTAACATATCCAAAGGCTAGGGAAGTGGGGGAGAAGACATGGATGTGGGTAGGGGTTGATTTTAAGATCTCCTGTATGACAGAGGGAGCGTGGTAAGTGCTTCAAAAGGAGTGAGGTATGACGTACTGTCCTGGTCCTGTCAACAGTGTGGTCAGTGCCATCATTCCAACTGTTGGGCAACTATAATGTCCACCAGGTCAGACAGTACTCCTATTAAGCAAATCATGAGTCTATGGCATACATCAGACCCTGGTTTCATTTTACATAGAATTTACAGCCATTTGGCCCAACAGACCCATGCCAGTATTCTTTACATGAGCCTCCTCCCACCTTAATTCATCTAACTCAATCAGCATGTCTTAACCATTCTCTCTTGTGCACTTATCTAGCTTCTCCTTCGATCCAGGCTGGGTGGAATGTGCCATATGCACATTCTGCACAGCGTCAGATATAGATGGGCTGGTCAGATGGGCAGAACTGTGGCAAATGGAATCTATTCCTGAAAAGTGGATTGATAAAGCAAGGGAACACAATGAACGGTAGTGGGGCACTAGGAAATGCAGAAGACCAGAGGGACCTTAGGTGCATATACAAGGATCCATGAAAGCAACAGGATCGGTGGTTAAGGAGGCATTTGGATACTTGCCTTTATTAGCCGAGGCATCGAATAGAATATAGGGAGGTTATGATGGAACTGTATAAAATGCTTGTTAGGCCACAGCTAGAGTAATGTGTGCACTTTTGGTCACCACACTATAGGAAGGATATGATTGCACGAGAAATGGTGCAGAGGAGATTCACCAGGATGTTGCCTAGATTGGAGCATTTCAGCTATGAAGAGAGGCTGGTTAGGCTGGAGTTGTTCTCCACAGAGCAGAGAAGGCTGAGGGAGGGATATGTTTGAGGTGTATAAAATTATGAGGGAAATAGATAAGGTAGATAGGAAGAAACTTTTCCGCTTATTAAAGGGGTCAATAACTAGGCATAGATTTAAAGTAAGGGGGAGAAAATTTAGAGGGGATTTGAGGAAAACCTTTTTCACTCAGAGGGTGGTGGGAATCTGGAACTCACTGCCTGAAAGGGTGGTAGAGGTGGGAACCTCATAACATTTAAGAAACATTTGGATGAGCACTAAAAACACCATAGCATACAAGGCTATGGACCAAGTGCTGGAGAGTGGGATTAGGATAGATTGGTATTCGATGGGCACGATGGGCCGAAGAGCCTCTTTCTGTGCTGTAAAACTTTCTGACTCCATGGCTGAATTGATTGTAACTTCAACCCCACGTTTCTGCCTACCCCCGATAACCTTTCACCCCCTTGTTAATCAAGAATCTATCTAGCTCTGCCTTAAAAAATATTCAAAGTCTCTGCTTCCACTGTCTTTTAAAACTCCATGGGGGCAAATTTTCCCGTTCCACTCACCACTGGAATCATAATGAGCGACCATATAAAGGTCCGTTGCCCTCGGGCAGGATTTTCTAGTTTCGGGGTGAACGCAGATGGAAAATTCCACCCTATGACAGTTCAGCTATAGAGGAGGTCAAAAGGTAAATATTTCTTATTGTGGGAGGAATGTTCCTTTAGCCTCAGCCAAAGCCATTTCCATTACATGTTGTTTTAAGTTTAGTGAACTTGAATGAGCAAATGTATCTAAACAGACTATAAACCATTCTGAAGTGACAAAATATTCAGCAAGCTGCTTCGAAGGAATCAGAATTCTGTCTGCTATTACTCATGTTAAAATGTGTGAAAAGTACTTGAAATAAAAATGCAGTTTGAAGGCTGCAGAACACATTTAGCCCAGCAACCAAAGCATTGACAACCTGAGACACTGGTCATTACAGAATGTAACAGGATTATAATCACACACAGGGCTTTTGGATAACTATCTTTTCAAAGAGCAGGAACACAGAAACAAACCATTTATTTGTTTATGATCACCCATCGTGATGTATTTAGTTTTAGTCTCCTCTCTGCCATATTGCATTCCCTACCTATGTCCAGACCTCTTCCAATGCTATCCTGTCCCGAGACCTGAAGGTGATGTGCCCAATTCTACATTTTTCAGGAGGAGCAGAGAACCGGTGTTACAACATTAAAAAGTACTCCCGCAGCTCCGAAATGACCTGAGGGCTTGCATTGCCCGTGTGCCTAAAAGCCGAGGGAACTCGCTGCTTTAAAAACCGGCCAACTCTTGCTCATTTGCGTTGAGGGTTTTTCTTCCATGTAAAAAGACAATTCAGTTAGTGGGCTGACGAATGGCAGATGGAGTTTAATTTAGACAAATGCGAGGTGATGCATTTTGGTAGATTGAACCAGGGCAGGACTTACTCAGTAAATGGTAGGGCATTGGGGAGAGTTACAGTACAAAGAGATCTAGGGGTACATGTTCATAGCTCCTTGAAAGTGGAGTCACAGGTGGGCAGAGTGGTGAAGAAGGCATTCAGCATGCTTGGTTTCATCGGTCAGAACATTGCATACACGAGTTGGAATGTCTTGTTGAAGTTGTACAAGACATTGGTAAGGCCACGTTTGGAATACTGTGTGCAATTCTGGTCACCCTATTATAGAAAGGATATTATTAAACTAGAAAGAGTGCAGAAAAGATTTACTAGGATGTTACCGGGACTTGATGGTTTGAGTTATAAGGAGAGCTGGATAGACTGGGACTTTTTTCTCTGGAGCGTAGGAGGCTGAGGGGTGATCTCATAGAGGTCTATAAAATAATGAGGGGCACAGATCAGCTAGATAGTCAATATCTTTTCCAAAAGGTAGGGGAGTCTAAAACTAGAGGGCATAGGTTTAAAGTGAGAGGGGAGAAATACAAAAGTGTCCAGAGGGGCAATTTTTTCACACAGAGGGTGGTGAGTGTCTGGAACAAGCTGCCAGAGGTAGTAGTAGAGGCGGGTACAATTTTGTCTTTTAAAAAGCATTTAGATAGTTACATGGGTACAATGGGTATAGAGGGATATGGGCCAAATGCTGGCAATTGGGATTAGCTTAGGGGTTTTAAAAAAAAGGGCGGCATGGACAAGTTGGGCCGAAGGGCCTGTTTCCATGCTGTAAACCTCTATGACTCTATGACTATGACTGTGAGTTCATTCCAGTGAGTTTTCACAGCGTAAAAATGTGTTTTCACTCGTCCAAAAGTTTGACCTTCACAGGAATGCATAACCAAATTGCCCAGTGATGTGCCAGCCAGTCTCACTTTACTTTAAGGAACAGTTGAGTAATGTGATTAGTGTCTGTCCTTGATAATCTTGTAAAAGTAAATTAAAGATCTGTGTTTCGAGGGATGAATGTCAGTAAGTCATTTTTTTGTGTCTTGACAAATCATTCTGAAGATTTCAGTTTGCGGCATGGTGGCACAGTATGGCGGCATGGTGGCACAGTGGTTATCACTGCTGCCTCACAGTGCCAGGGACCCAGGTACAATTCTGGACTTGGGTGACTGCTTGTGTGGAGTTTGCACGTTCTCCCCGTGTCTGGGTGGGTTTCCTCCGGGTGCTCTGGTTTCTTCCCAAGTCCAAAGATGTGCGGGTTAGGTTGATCAGCTATGCTAAATTGCCCCTTAGTGTCAGGGGGACTAGGGTGGATGCGTGGGTTAGGGCCTGGTGGGATTGTTGTCGGTGCAGGCTCGATGGGCCGAAGGGCTTCCTTCTGCACTGTAGGGATTCTATGATTCTGTGCTTCTGTGAGTGATGGTTTTCCAGTTAAAAAGTGAACTGTAGCAGTAAGTAAGCAAAAACTAGCCATGTGACTGTCTTCTAAAGCATTAATAGGAAGGTGCAATATTCTCTCCTGTGGAACATCTGCTAATATAACAAATGGACCCTGTAACAATCAAATCAGGAACAACATGCCTGGAAACAACTGCAATTTACATTTTCAGAAAAGGAAAGGAGATAACTATATCTGAGACTATCTCACAGAGGTGGTAGAGAAGAGATGGATGTCAAAACTGCGTGAGGCCAAAATAAATCCATCTGATAACATGTTGATGGATGAAAGGTTGAGCAATTAGGAAGAGTGATTATCATGGAATCCGAAGTGACGCTTTATGGCAGACCATTATCTTCAAAATGTTGAACAATAATTCCTTTCAGAAGCTTATGCCCAGGAGGAATATAAATGTTGATGGATCGATAGACTTACAGAAGTGTTAGGTCTCTATCTTCATATGAAAATGATTGTTTTCATTGTGAGAGGAATGATGTCTTTAGATGTTTGTTAAAGAAAAACGATAATTACAAACTTCTTCAGAAGAAATCATTAACTACTTGCAACTGATCATCTGGTTGAGGCACTCCCAGGATTTCACGAAAGCAAGCTTCTAATGAAGTAGTTGAATTATTTATCTTAAATCCCTCTCATTTCTCATGTTCTGTTCAGATACCTTGAAAGTTATTCTTCAGTCTATTTTAAAGAAAAAAATATTATTCTCTATGTTAAATTACGTGTATGTTGCCAAGGAGAGGTGCATTTTCAATTTGATATTGTCTGATGCTGGTGATGACAACTCAGAGTCATTCCTTGTGGTGAAGTAGGGATATGGAAACCCACTGGAAGTTGGGAGCAACTGTGGACTATTTGCTAAGGGAACGGTAATTCTGTGGAGAGTGCGATTCATGATAAGTACATAAGAGGAGCATCACTTTCTCTGATTGAAGTTAAAGTTGCCTACTAAAAGAAAATAGCATTTAGTCAGTAGTGTTTTTAAATCATTTTGATATACAGCAAAGGTTTTATCATGTAAAATCTTGGGACGTGATTCTTTCAGCTATTAACTGGAAGTTCAGTCCTCTTTTTGAAAGTTATCAGTCTCCATGGAGATCGTAACAGAAACCTTAATCCTTCCTAATATATTGCCCCAATCCCATAATCCCATTGATTTCAGGCTCGATTCTTGCTCTGAATCGGATTTCGTGGCATTCGTGGATTTCGGAGGGAAATTTCTCAATAGGGACATGGGCAGCTTTATGTAGATTTTTCCAGATTGAGAAGTTTCGATTCTGTTAAGGTCTTTGATTAAAGAATAACTAGAAATAGTGGGCGGGATTCTCCGTCCCTTCACACTGGCGGATTCTCCCGTCCCGCTGCCAAATTCTCTTTCGATACAAGGGCCAGAGAATTCCAGCCTTGTATCTAAAGAAGTACAATTGCAGTAAAGGTAATGATTTGACCCCCAAATGCTTCATGACTCTCAGCTGGTCTAGATGATTATTTATGTGCCCAGGAATGAACCCTCCCATTTTATTTTGATTATTGGTTCCACCATGTGATGTGCATTATTTTCAGAAGGTGCAGAATGATACCACATGGGACTTTGACACTGAAAGCCAAGGGAGTTTCTGGAACACTCACACAGCAAGCTAGCAAGAAAGAAATAACTTCATAGAATCACAGAATCCTTCGGAGGCCATTCGGCCCATTGAATCTGTGCCAACCACAATCCCATCCAGGCTCTATCCCTCTAACCCCATGCATTTACCCTAGCTAGTCCCTCTGACACTAAGGGGCAATTTAGCATGGCCAATCCACCTAACCCACACATTTTTGGATTGTGGGAGAAAACCGGAGCACCTGGAGGAAACCCAAGCAGAACATACAAACTCCACACACACACACAGTGACCCAAGCCAGGAATTCAACCCAGGTCCCTGGCACTGTGAGGCAGCAGTGCTAACCACTGTGCCACCATGCCACCCAACCACTGTGCCCACCGTGCTGCCCAAGGATCTTTCACATCCTCTGGTTGTGGTTGTCCTCATGTCTTTCAAGTGTAGTCAATGAAGTACTTATGAAACTTCATCACAGCACAGCTATTTATAATGACATATTGCCTAAATAACAACAACATATTGGGTATTTAGGGCTTTAGTTATGTTCAGTGAATGCAAAAGGTGCTATTCAAATGCAGTTTCTTTATTTGTGATAATTACCAAGCAAAGCTAATTCCTCAAGTGTTAGAGAAAATTGATAATTTGTAATTATCATTTAAGTAATATTCTTTCATCGTGGTCCCCTTTTCTCCCTATTTATGAAAGCTATTTCCCTTCAAAAGCTTTTCAGCCAGACTCCGACTTGACTAAGACAGCTTGGCAAATAAATTGTAAAAGCGTACTGGGGCCGACGGGCTTAAATAACTGTCTGCCTATCAACTGAATTCATACAAATCCCACAAGGATGTTTGTATTTAATCTGAATGGCTCAGGTCCTTCTTTTGGACAGCACCAGACAGACTAACCCACTAAAGGCTGTGACAATGGCATTAAATTAAGGCGGGAAATACTTTTTGTCAGCGAAGCTGGTAATTAACCCTTTCTGTGCCCGGTTAAATCTCAGACAAAAAAAAAGGCTTCCTTTTGATGTTAAATCCTGAACAATAAAGCCTTCCTTTTGATAAACCTGACAGCCATGGGAAAATATGTCAGCATTTCAAAAGAGTAGGGAAGGTGGGAATTTGCAGCAAAAGGAAACGTGGAGCTTTTGCCGTTTTAATTATATTATTGCCGGCAACAATTGGATTCCTATAATTATATGAAAAATGTGCACAGAATCCCTACAGTGCAGAAGGAGGCCATTCGGCCCATTGAGTCTGCACTGACCTACTTTTTTTATCTGACCCAGGCCCGCAACCCCACGTGTTTATCCCGCTGATCCCCCTAACCTACACGCCTTGGGACACTAAGGGGAAATTCTGCATTGCCAATCCACCTAAACTGCACATCTGTGGACTGTGGGAGGAAACCGGAGCACCCGGAGGAAACCCACTCAGACACAGGGAGAATGTGCAGACTCTATACAGGCAGTGACCTGAGGCCGGAATCGAACCCAGGTCCCTGGCGCTGTGAGGCAGCAGTGCTAACCACTGTGCCACCGTGCTGCCCAAACTAGATTTATGTTTATTTATTAGTGTCGCAAGTAGGCTTACATTAACACTGCAATGAAGTTACTGTGAAAATTCCCGAGTCGCCACATTCCAGCACCTGTTCGGGTATAGAGGGAGAATTTAGCATGGCCAATGCACCTAATCAGCTCGTAATAAGCTTGTAAATACATATTTTGTCAATAATTGGAGATGCAAATGGTTCATTTCCATTTTCCATGATGGCTTTGGCTGCCTTCTGATCTCTCTGCAGTATTCTCTGCCATTGGTTCTGCTTACAAAGATGTATACTTAGTTCTTGTATAGAGTCCTTTAAGAAGAAAGTGCCTGCAGGTGTGAACATGGCAACTACTGAACGTCAACCTACCGCAATTCAGAGGCTCCTTTGAGCAGGAGTCATCATGTAGCTGCTTATCAGAGGGACTTTACTGCAGTGAAAATCATGTCAACCAATGATGCTCTCGGTGCCTTCAAGAAGCACCTTTGGGGCCTAATTATCACTTCACCATGCATGAGCAGTATATTAACTCCCATATTGCAGCTCAGTGAACCTCATCATCCAGATCAATCACTAATTTGATAAGCGCTAATGGCTGGCATGCTTCCTATCAGTATTTTGTAGGTCATAATTATGTATTTAAAGCAATATTTGAAGATACGTTCTTGCAAATTGCCGGATGCTTAAAGATTTGAACAATGTAAATAAAAAGCACAAATAATAAAAAAAAGACTTTACCACCTCATGTGTCCAAACTAAACCATCATTCCTGAGCTGTTGTTGAAGCTCAGTGCTTAAACAACTACATTCTTGCACCCCCTCTCAGACTCTAACATTCCACAGAAAGCAGTGGATAAAGTGAGGTGTTGTCTTAACTACTGCATCGTCACCTTTCAAGGGCTCAGCCTTGAACACAAGGACATAAAAATGTGCAGGTGCTGTTTTAGAATCCCTACAGCGCAGAAGGAGGCCATTCGGCCCATCGGGCCTGCACCCACAACAATCCCACCCAGCAACCCCACGTATTTTACCACACTAATCCCCCTGACCCTAAGGGGCAATTTATCATGGCCAATTCACCTAACATGCGCATAGAATAGAATCATAGAATCCCTACAGTGCAGAAGGAGGCTATTCAGCTCATCGAGTCTGCACGGACAATCCCACCCCAGGCCCTATCCCCACAAATTTACCCCGCTAATCCCTCTAACCTACACATTCCCTGACACTAAGGGGTAATTTAGCATGGCCAATCAACCTAACCCACACATCTTTGAACTGTGGGAGGAAATCGGAGTACCCGGAGGAAACACACGCAGACACGGGGAGAACGCATAGACTTCACACAGACAATGACCCAAAGCCGGAATTGAACCTGGATCTCTGGCGCTGTGAGGCAGCAGTGCTAACCACTGTTGGTGCCATTCTTCTTCTTCTGGAAGTCCCTCAAAACAAGGAGGATCTTTGCCATGGAGCCCATAGCAATAATCTGTGTGTTAAGTCTTTTAACATAGAGATGCTATTGCATTGCAACTATCACACACTTCTGACTGACCAGGAGAATTTCCTGCTCTTACCAATACACCAATACCTGCCATTGGTGTATTGGAAGAATTTTGTAGGTTGATAGCCAATCTATCTGACCAGGTTCTGATGCATCTTCTGTGGCTATCAACTCCTGGAGTGAGACTTGAACCTGGAACCTCTGGTTCTGCTGCCTTGTGACAAGGCCTTCATGCTGCTATCCAATAAGATCATGGCTGCACCTGAACCTCACTTTCTAATCTTATTTGCATACCTTTTAATTCCCTTAGTGTCCAGAAATCTATTGATGTCAGTCTTGAATATGCTCAATGACTAACCATCCACAACTCTCTGGGAGGGGCGAGAGAATTTCAAAAGTTCATAGCTTTCCAAGTGAAATTTCTCCTCATCTCAGTCCTACATGGCTGCCTCCTCTTCCTGAAATCACAACACTTAGTTTGAGACTCTATAGCTCAGAGAAGCAGTCATTTAACATCTACCTGGTCAAGCTGGGTGGCATGGTGGCACAGTGGTAGCACTGCTGCCTCACAGCGCCAGGGACCTGGTTCGATTCACAGCTTGGATGAGAGTCTGTGTGGACTTTGCACGTTCTCCCCGTGTCTGTGTGGGTTTCCTCTGGATGCTCCGGTTCCCTCCCACAGTTCAAAAGACGTGCCGGTTAGGTGCATTGGCTATGCTAAATTCTCCCTCAGTGTACCCGAACAGGTGCCGGAGTGTGGTCGCTAGGGGATTTTCACAATAACTTCATTTCAGTGTTAATGTAAGCATGCTTGTGACACTAATAAATGAACTTTAAACTTAAGCCCTCCAAGAATTTTATACACTTGGATGCAAATTTTATGCTTTCAGTGGTGGCATTAGTGGGGAGTTAAGGCACTAAATACAGTCCAAGGCTTTTCTCCCCAATTAAATGAGGTCCGTATTATGGAGAAAAGTATTTTTCATATGAAATACTTACCCCACTGCATAACACCTAATATTTTGTATGGATTTCTCTCCCATTAACACTTGTGCAGAACCATCATCAAAGATTGCCCCTCATTGGTCACGTGGGGGTAGCAACTCAAATGGGTAAGTCAATAATGGAAAACAAGCAGGAATACCACTTTGTGGGAACATTATTCACTGCCTTTAGTGGCATAATTTCAGGGGATATAGACAAACAATAAGAAAAGTGCCCACCTTAAACCAGACAGGTACTTCATATCCGTATTCATTTGGGAAGGGAATAATCTGATATTCAGGCATGTGGGATGTTGGCACTAAAAGTCACTGGGTGAAGAAAGATAATCTGCATCATCTCAGTCACCTATTGAGCATTCTGCTTGAGATTTTTTTATACCCGTACTGAAATAACACCTCATTGGCCGGTGTCCCTTCAACCAGATTCCTTTTATTTACAAATTCAATTCCACTCTTAAAAGTGCTTCAGCTGCACAGTCAGAACCCCGAGTGTTAGTAGATCTGACACTCCTCAATATATAGGCAGGTGAGACTCCCTGATTGGGCAGGCAATCATTACCTCAATCAGGGAGCTCATACTCTAAGAGGCCAACCTCATGGGCCTCATTGAGGTCATTAGACATATTTAAATGCTCACAAACCTTGTGACAATTATCCGTTCTTCTTTTGGTTCTAGTTTGATTTCCGGCACAATGAGGTTTCCAATATGAATTCTCTAACTCGTGTTTGGAAGAAGAGGAGGTTGCTTGCTTGTCAGGCAGTTCGGACTGTAGGAAAGCTGTTCTCCACCCACCTAGCAGAAATCAAAAACGTGCAACTATAGACACAGGTGGCCAACCGTCCCTGTAGTAATTAATTAGCATATGCAGAAGAACCTCTTCTCAAAAGAAGCTGAGATAGCGCACCCAATGCCATCAAGGAATACACAATGCACTGTGATGTTAGATACTTCCTCAGAATTATTTTGACGACACAGTATTTGATTTATTTGATTTGATCTATTATTGTCATATGTATTAGTAAACAGTGAAAGTATTGTTTCTTGCGTGCTATACAGACAAAGCATACCGTTCATAGAGAAGGAAAGGAGAGAATGCAGAATGTAGTGTTACAGTCACACTAGGATGTAGAGAAAGATCAACTTAATACAAGGTAGGCCCATTCAAAAGTCTAATGGCAACAGGGAAGAAGCTGTTCTTGAGTCGGTTGGTAGTGTCCTCAGACTTTTGTATCATTTTCCAGATGGAAGAAGGTGGAAGAGAGAATGTCCGGGGTGCGTGAGGTCCTTGATTAAGCTGGCTGCTTTTCTGTGGCAGCGGGAATGTAAACAGAGTCAATGGATGGAGTCTGGTTTGATTGATGGACTGGGCTTCGTTCATGATCCTTTGTTGTTTCTGGCGGTCTTGGACAGAGCAGGACCCATACCAAGCTGTGATGCAACCAGGAAGAATGCTTTCTATGATGCATCTGTAAAAGTTGGTGAGAGTTGGTATGTCACGCTTTTAGTGGTGTTCTATGGGAAAAGGCATTTCTGATGATCAACCGCCATCAAATAAGCAGGCATTGTGATGCCTACTGGTAATATCTGTTGGAACAGCTCTTGTAGTGTAAAGGATTAATGCTTAATATGTAGATAGACTTTGATTTGATTCAATTTATTATTGTCGCAATTATTGGGATACAGTGAAAAATGAATACAAACAGAAACAAAAATTTGATTTGATTTATTATTGTCACATGTATTGGGATACAGTGAAAAGTATTGTTTCTTGCATGCTACACAGACAAAGCATACCGTTCATAGAGTACATAGGGGAGGAGGAAAGGAGAAGGTGCAGAATATAATGTTACAGTCATAGCTAGGATGCAGAGAAAGGTCAGGTAATATAAGGTAGGTCCATTCAAAAGTCTGATGGCAGCAGAGAAAGAAGTTCTTGAGTCGGTTGGTACATGACCTCAGACTTTTGTATCTTTTTCCGGACGGAAGAAGAATGTCCGGGGTGTGTGGGGTCCTTGATATGCTGGCTGCTTTGCCGAAGCAGCAGGAAGTGTAGACAGTGTCAATGGATGGGAGGCTGCCGGTCTACATAATCAATGATGTAAGATCACATGACAACAGGGTATGCTACAAGATAATTCTATGTGAAGCCTCATGTCACACCTTGTGCTGTACATAGTTATTCGAATGTACAATCAAAGGTAACATTAACTAACATTCTTGCCTCCAGCAGTCTCTATCAGTTCTGACTAAGGACAATCTCATCAAAGACCTGCAATGGTGATGACAGTGGAACACACAATGGGCAAAGAATCAAGTATAGAGCCCAGTGACTGGAAGGAGCAGCAACAGAAACAACTGTGGGACAAGGCTGGGCTGAAGAAAAGCCAGTGAGAAAATCTTACCCTTGCTGGGGAAGCTGAAAGCAGCCCATCACATTACTAGAGCTAAAACAAAAAAGGAAGACTTGTGTTTATATAGTGCCTTTCGTGCTCAGATTTCCCAAAGCATTTTACAGCCAATGACTCACTTCTGAAATGGAAACCCAACATCCAAGTTTTCAAAAAGTGATGAAATAACAGCCAACTGGTCTGTTTGTTGGGCGTATTTGATCATTTTTGCCATTGGAAATAGGGCGGAATTTTCCAGCCCTCCATGCTGGCAGGATTTTCTGGTCCCGCAGCAGTTGACAGAGGTTTCGCTGAGTGCCAAATTCTCCGTTCCCGCTTGAAGCGGCAACAGGGCGTGAATGGCTGGAGAATTCTGGTCCATTTGTTTAACAAAATGACACCTCCTATGTGAATATGTGATAGAGTTTGAAGGAAGGGCTGGGTGTTACAATTGAGTACAGGATGTACTTTAGGGGGCAAGGTTTAATATTAAACTGTGAGATACCAAAGCAAGCTTTGACTAAGGCTCCAGCTGTGTTAGAAATACCTGATAGATGGCATTTGTTATGATAGACCTCTGTACCGATTTCAATCAGGCAATTGAGGTTGGCATGCTTGAATATGAACGCCCTGATTAAGGGCCAAATTGATGGTCCAATCAGGGAGCCCCATGCTCTGTACTTAAACAGGCATGTCAGTTCCTCTGACACTCCGGATGTCGACTGCTCACTGAGAGCACTCTGTGTAGTGTTGTTGGATCTTGTAAATAAAGGGATTTTGGTGAAGGGACTTCCGCCTCCGAGGACTTATTACACCTCAAATCTCTGTTCTAAATTCAGTGATGCTATTGTCAAAGATAATGCCTACGGCCAAAGGAGGTAGTTTGGAGAAGTAGCTCAGACAATTGCGTCAGAACATTGAGGTCGGGGTTCCCATACTATACACCAACTACAAGTTGAGCAACTGAGGTGCTCCAACTGTTGGTTCTGTTTGGAACTTCCATAGGCGGCACGGTAGCACAGTGGTTAGCACTGCTGCTTCACAGCTCCAGGGACCTGGGTTCGATTCCCGGCTTGGGTCACTGTCTGCATGGAGTTTACACATTCTCCTCGTGTCTGCGTGGGTTTCCTCCGGGTGCTCCGGTTTCCTCCCACAGTCCAAAGATGTGCGGGTTAGGTTGATTGGCCATGCTAAAAAATGCCCCTTAGTGTCCTGAGATGCGTAGGTTAGAGGGATTAACAGGGAAATATGTAGGGATATAGGGGTACGGCCTGGGTGGGATTGTGATCGGTGCAGACTCGATGGGCCGAATGGCCCCTTTCTGCACTGTAGGGTTTCTATGTTATACCATTTGGTAAGGCACTGGAACAAAACTAAATAGTTATGCACAGCAACTTGTTAAAAATAACACACACAATTTCAAGTTGTTTTTAATGTGCTCCACCAACTAAGATGAGTTGATTTTCACAGTGATGGGGGGGCGAGCACAAGACAGTCACCCAGTGTGAACCATCTATAAAATTAGTTACTTCACCTGAATGTTCCTTCATTTTTCCTCGTGATCGACAAGCACACAGCCAAGCGCAGAGCGCAATCAAATTAGTCCCCTTATTTTGCAAGAACCATATTGGGTGGCACGGTGGCACAGTGGTTAGCACTGCTGCCTCACAGCGCCAGGGATCCAGGTTCAATTCCGGCCTTGAGTCACTGTCTGTGCGGAGTTTGCACGTTCGCCCCATGTCTGCGTGGGTTTCCTCCGGGTGCTCCGGTCTCCTCCCACACTCCAAAGATGTGCGGGTTAGGTTGACTGGCCATGCTAGATTGCCCCTTGGTGTCAGGGGGACTAGCAGGGTAATTATGGGGATAGGGCTTGGATGCGATTGTTGTCAGGGCAGGCTCGATGGGCTGAATGGCCTCCTTTTGCACTGTCGGGATTCTATGAGTCTTTGGGGTGTGAATTTGTGATTGGGGGGCCACAGTCGACACAGGGCAGAATCTTACATGGGTATTTTGCAGAGTGAAATAGGGTTTTAACAGAGCAATATCATTTTTATATTTCAGTTAATATAACTGTGGCCCTCAATAGCATGAATAATATTCCAATTTGTAGGTAAATTCATCTAAGCCTCCTGCTTTTGCACACATTTTCTTCTTTTCTAGGCCTCACTCAAGATAATTATAACACATCGATATTTACTTAAAAACGTATGTTGTAAGTCATCGTACAAATACATACAATATCATAAAGATATGACAGTGGGGCAGTAAACAAGCCTTTCCAGATTATCAGAGATTCCTATTTGAATAGTTTCAGTCAGATGAAGTTACCTGGTAGTTCTTAGCAGTGGTCAGCAGATGGCGGTGAAAGCCAGGTCTTGAAGCAGCCAGCAGATTGATTCAGCATCCGAGGAAACCTTTTTGTGTATGGCTCTTCAACAATGAAAGAGCTTTTTAAAATAACTTTCAGCTGTTTTGCCCATAAACTGGCAATGGCCCAGACATATTGACTAGATGTATTTTATTTTGTACCCGCCAATGCTATATGTAGCACCATTGATTGAAGAGAGATTGGGAGTTAGACTTTGTTATCAACATCAACTTTAACTATTTATGAAAACATTTTGCCATTTAATTTGCTCTTTGCAGTTGTTCACCGATGCACTGACACTTGAGGAGACCAGCAAAGAGCATATCATGGGTACACCTGAGACTATGGGCGGAATCTTCCCTCGGTGTCATAACGGCGAGAAAACTGGAGTGATCCGCGCCGGTCTGTCGAGTGAGCTCCGCACCGCAATCGTCCCGCACTTAGTCATTGTTTTGGGGGAGTGGTGAATTGTGTGCCGGCTCTGGGGGGGAGGGGCGAGGAGGGAGGGCCCTGAACACACCGGTGAAACCGGCGGCAAAGCATTCAGGCGCCGTTCTGGAATGGCACCCCTCTCTCACAGTGTACTGGGAGAACCCCTCCCACCCCCAACGGACATCGGGAGCCCCCCACTCATTGGCAGCAAGTTTCCCCACCCCATCCCCAACATGGATCGCCGCCATCGGGGCACTGGGGCCCTCCTAATTGGTCCAACTTCATGACCCCTGACATGCCCCCCCTTAAGACCTCTGACATTCCCCCCTTCATATTCCAATCTTGTATGACCCCCCCCCCCCCCCTGCCCCGCACAAGCAACCCGCATATCCTTCCGCATAGATGCCCCCGCATAGTACACCCATCTTGGCCCCCACTCAGGCGCCATCCCCTATGCACTGCCCCAGGCTCACTAGCAGTACTCAACAGACTGACAGTTGAAGCTATTGGTCAGGAATTGGTAATGAAAGGGCAAAACGCATCTGCTTTATGACCTTATCTGAGTACAATAGAATTTCCGCTAGGATAACCTCAGTGGGGTGTGAGAGTGTTGTGGTGGACTAAACACAGGAGACGAAGGTATGGGTTATGATGGAAAACACGAACTCTCCTCCAATACAACCCCCTCCTACAATACAGCGCCCACCCGCAATACAGCACTCTCCCCAATACATCACTCGAATACAGCGCTCGAATACAACACTCTAATACAGCACTCTAATACAACACACGAATACAGCACTCGAATACAGCACTCGAATACAGCACTCTAATACAGCACTCTAATATGGCACCCTATTACAGCACTCTAATACTGCCCTCCAATACAGCACTCTAATACAGCACTCTAATACAGCACTCTAATCCAGCACTCTAATCCAGCACTCTAATCCAGCACTCTAATATGGCACTCTAATACAGCACTCTAATACAGCACTCGAATACAACACTCTAATACAGCACTCTAATACAGCACTCTAATACAGCACTCTAAAACAGCACTCTAATACAGCACTCTAATACGGCACCCTAATACATCACTCTAATACATCACTCTAATACAGCCTGGAATACAACACTCTAATACAGCACTCTAATACAGCACTCTAAAACAGCACTCTAATACAGCACTCTAATACGGCACCCTAATACATCACTCTAATACATCACTCTAATACAGCCCTCGAATACAACACTCTAATACAGCACTCTCATACAGCACTCTAATACGGCACCCTAATACATCACTCTAATACATCACTCTAATACAGCCTGGAATACAACACTCTAATACAGCACTCTAATACAGCACTCTAAAACAGCACTCTAATACAGCACTCTAATACGGCACCCTAATACATCACTCTAATACATCACTCTAATACAGCCCTCGAATACAACACTCTAATACAGCACTCTAATACAGCACTCTAATACAGCACTCGAATACGGCACTCTAATAGGGCTCTCTAATACAGCACTCTAATACAACACACGAATACAGCACTCGAATACAGCACTCGAATACAGCACTCTAATACTGCCCTCCAATACAGCACTCTAATACAGCACTCTAATACAGCACTCTAATACAGCACTCTAATACAGCGCTCTAATATGGCACTCTAATACAGCACTCTAATACTGCCCTCCAATAGAGCACTCTAATACGGCACTCTAATACAGCACTCTAATATGGCACTCGAATACAGCACTCTAATCCAGCACTCTAATCCAGCACTCTAATCCAGCACTCTAATACAGCCCTCGAATACAACACTCTAATACAGCACTCTAATCCAGCACTCTAATACAGCACTCTAATACAGCACTCTAATCCAGCACTCTAATACAGCACTCTAATACAACACTCTAATACAGCACTCTAATACAGCCCTCGAATACAACAGTCTAATCCAGCAGTCTAATACAGCACTCTAATATGGCACTCTAATACAGCACTCGAATACAGCACTCTAATACGGCACTCGAATACGGCACTCTAATACAGCACTCTAATACTGCCCTCCAATACAGCACTCTAATCCAGCACTCTAATACAGCACTCTAATACAGCCCTCGAATACAACACTCTAATCCAGCACTCTAATCCAGCACTCTAATATGGCACTCGAATACAGCCCTCGAACACAACACTCTAATACAGCACTCGAATACAGCACTCTAATATGGCCCTCGAATACAGCACTCTAATACAGCACTCGAATACGGCACTCTAATACAGCATGCGAATACGGCACTCTAATAGGGCTCTCTCATACAGCACTCTAATACAAGACACGAATACAGCACTCTAATACAGCACTCTAATACAGCACTCTAATACAACACTCTAATACAGCCCTCGAATACAACACTCTAATACAGCACTCTAATACAGCACTCTAATACAGCACTCTAATACAACACTCTAATACAGCCCTCAAATACAACACTCTAATACAGCACTCTAATACAGCACTCTAATACAGCACTCTAATACAACACTCTAATACAGCCCTCGAATACAACACTCTAATACAGCACTCGAATACAGCACTCTAATATGGCACTCTAATACAGCACTCTAATACGGCACTCTAATACAGCACTTTAATATGGCACTCTAATACAGCACTCTAATACAGCCCTCCAATACAGCACTCGAATACAGCACTCGAATACAGCACTCTAATATGGCACTCTAATACAGCACTCTAATACAGCACTCGAATACAGCACTCTAATACAGCACTCTAATACAGCACTCTAATACAGCACTCGAATACAGCACTCTAATATGGCACTCTAATACAGCACTCTAATCCAGCACTCTAATACAGCACTCGAATACAGCACTCGAATACAGCACTCTAATATGGCACTCTAATACAGCACTCTAATACAGCACTCGAATACAGCACTCTAATACAGCACTCTAATACAGCACTCTAATACAGCACTCGAATACAGCACTCTAATATGGCACTCTAATACAGCACTCTAATACAGCACTCTAATACAGCACTCTAATACAACACTCCAATACAGCCCTCGAATACAACACTCTAATACAGCACTCTAATACAGCACTCTAATACAGCACTCGAATACAGCACTCTAATATGGCACTCTAATACAGCACTCTAATACAGCACTCTAATACAGCACTGGAATACGGCACTCTAACACAGCACTCTAATACAGCACTCTAATACAGCACTCTAATACAGCACTCTAATACAGCACTCTAATACGGCACTCTAATATGGCACTCTAATACAGCACTCTAATACAGCACTCTAATACAGCACTCTACGAGGGCTCTCTCATACAGCCCTCTAATACAACACACGAATACAGCACTCTAATACAGCACTCGAATACGGCACTCTAATACAGCACTCTAATATGGCACTCTAATACAGCACTCTAATACAGCACTCTAATCCAGCACGCTAATCCAGCACTCTATTATGGCACTCTAATACAGCACTCGAATACAGCACTCGAATACAACACTCTAATACAGCACTCGAATACAGCACTCTAATACAGCATTCTAATACAGCACTCTAATACTGCCCTCCAATACAGCACTCTAATACAGCACTCTAATCCAGCACTCGAATACAGCCCTCTAATACAGCCCTCTAATACAGCACTCTAATACAGCACGTGAATACAGCACTCTAATCCAGCACTCGAATACAGCGCTCTAATACAGCACTCTAATACAGCACTCGAATACAGCACTCTAATAGGGCTCTCTCATACAGCACTCTAATACAACACACGAATACAGCACTCTAATACAGCACTCTAATCCAGCACTCTAATACAACACTCTAATACAGCACTCTAATACAGCACACTAATACAGCACTCTAATACAGCACTCTAATACAGCACTCTAATACAGCACTCGAATACGGCAGTCTACTAGGGCTCTCTCATACAGCCCTCTAATACAACACACGAATACAGCACTCTAATACAGCACTCTAATACAGCCCTCTAATACAACACACGAATACAGCACTCTAATACAGCACTCTAATCCAGCACTCTAATACAACACTCTAATACAGCACTCTAATACAGCACTCGAATACAGCACTCGAATACAACACTCTAATACAGCACTCTAATACAGCACTCTAATCCAGCGCTCGAATACAGCCCTCTAATACAGCACTCTAATACAGCACTCGAATACAGCACTCTAATACAGCACTCTAATACAGCACTCTAATACTGCCCTCCAATACAGCACTCTAATACAGCACTCTAATCCAGCACTCGAATACAGCCCTCTAATACAGCCCTCTAATACAGCACTCTAATACAGCACTCGAATACAGCACTCTAATCCAGCACTCGAATACAGCACTCTAATACAGCACTCTAATACAGCACTCGAATACAGCACTCGAATACAGCACTCTAATAGGGCTCTCTCATACAGCACTCTAATACAACACACGAATACAGCACTCTAATAAAGCACTCTAATACAGCACTCTAATCCAGCACTCTCATACAACACTCTAATACAGCACTCTAATACAGCACACTAATACAGCACTCTAATACAGCACTCTAATACAGCACTCTAATACAACACACGAATACAGCACTCTAATACAGCACTCTAATCCAGCACTCTAATACAACACTCTAATACAGCACTCTAATACAGCACTCTAATACAGCACTCGAATACAACACTCTACTACAGCACTCTAATACAACACACGAATACAGCACTCTAATACAGCCCTCTAATACAACACACGAATACAGCACTCTAATACAGCACTCTAATCCAGCACTCTAATACAACACTCGAATACAACACTCTAATACAGCACTCGAATACAGCACTCTAATCCAGCGCTCGAATACAGCCCTCGAATACAGCCCTCTACTAGGGCTCTCTCATACAGCCCTCTAATACAACACACGAATACAGCACTCTAATACAGCACTCTAATCCAGCACTCTAATACAACACTCTAATACAGCACTCTAATACAGCACACTAATACAGCACTCTAATACAGCACTCTAATACAGCACTCTAATACAGCACTCTAATACAGCACTCGAATACGGCAGTCTACTAGGGCTCTCTCATACAGCCCTCTAATACAACACACGAATACAGCACTCTAATACAGCACTCTAATACAGCCCTCTAATACAACACACAAATACAGCACTCTAATACAGCACTCTAATCCAGCACTCTAATACAACACTCTAATACAGCACTCTAATACAGCACTCTAATACAGCACTCTAATACAGCACTCGAATACAGCACTCGAATACAACACTCTAATACAGCACTCTAATACAGCACTCTAATCCAGCGCTCGAATACAGCCCTCTAATACAGCACTCTAATACAGCACTCGAATACAGCACTCTAATACAGCACTCAAATACAGCACTCTAATATTGCCCTCCAATACAGCACTCTAATACAGCACTCTAATCCAGCACTCGAATACAGCACTCTAATACAGCCCTCTAATACAGCACTCTAATACAGCACTCGAATACAGCACTCTAATCCAGCACTCGAATACAGCACTCTAATACAGCACTCTAATACAGCACTCGAATACAGCACTCGAATACAGCACTCTAATAGGGCTCTCTCATACAGCACTCTAATACAACACACGAATACAGCACTCTAATACAGCACTCTAATCCAGCACTCTAATACAACACTCTAATACAGCACTCTAATACAGCACACTAATACAGCACTCTAATACAGCACTCTAATACAGCACTCTAATACAGCACTCGAATACGGCCCTCTACTAGGGCTCTCTCATACAGCCCTCTAATACAACACACGAATACAGCACTCTAATACAGCACTCTAATACAGCACTCTAAACCAGCACGCTAATCCAGCACTCTAATATGGCACTCTAATACAGCACTCGAATACAGCACTCGAATACAACACTCTAATACAGCACTCTAATACAGCAGTCTAATACAGCACTCTAATACAGCACTCTAATACTGCCCTCCAATACAGCACTCTAATACAGCACTCTAATCCAGCACTCGAATACAGCCCTCTAATACGGCACTCTAATACAGCACTTGAATACAGCACTCGAATACAGCACTCTCATACAGCACTCTAATACAGCACTCGAATACAGCACTCTAATCCAGCACTCTAATATGGCACTCTAATACAGCACTCGAATACAGCACTCTAATACAGCACTCTAATCCAGCACTCTAATATGGCACTCTAATACAACACACGAATACAGCACTCTAATACAGCACTCTAATACAGCACTCTAATCCAGCACGCTAATCCAGCACTCTAATATGGCACTCTAATACAGCACTCGAATACAGCACTCGAATACAACACTCTAATACAGCACTCTAATACAGCAGTCTAATACAGCACTCTAATACAGCACTCTAATACTGCCCTCCAATACAGCACTCTAATACAGCACTCTAATCCAGCACTTGAATACAGCCCTCTAATACGGCACTCTAATACAGCACTTGAATACAGCACTCGAATACAGCACTCTCATACAGCACTCTAATACAGCACTCGAATAGAGCACTCTAATAAAGCACTCTAATACGGCACTCGAATAGGCACTCTAATACATCACTCTAATACATCACTCTAACACAGCCCTCCAATACAACACTCTAATACAGCACTCTAATACAGCACTCTAATACAGCACTCGAATACGGCACTCTAATCGGGCTCTCTCATACAGCCCTCTAATACAACACACGAATACAGCTCTCGAATACAGCACTCGAATACAGCACTCTAATACAGCACTCTAATACTGCCCTCCAATACAGCACTCTAATACAGCACTCTAATCCAGCACTCTAATCCAGCACTCTAATATGGCACTCTAATACAGCACTCGAATACAGCACTCTAATACAGCACTCGAATACAGCACTCTAATCCAGCACTCTAATATGGCACTCTAATACAGCACTCGAATACAGCACTCTAATACAGCACTCTAATCCAGCACTCTAATATGGCACTCTAATACAGCACTCGAATACAGCACTCTAATACAGCACTCTAATCCAGCACTCTAATATGGCACTCTAATACAGCACTCGAATACAGCACTCAAATACAACACTCTAATACAGCACTCTGATACAGCTCTCTAATACAGTACTCTAAAACAGCACTCTAATACAGCACTCTAATACGGCACCCTAATACATCACTCTAATACATCACTCTAATAGAGCCCTCGAATACAACACTCTAATACAGCACTCTAATACAGCACTCTAATGCAGCACTCTAATACGGCACCCTAATACATCACTCTAATACATCACTCTAATACAGCCCTCGAATACAACACTTTAATACAGCACTCTAATACAGCACTCTAATACAGCACTCAAATACGGCACTCTAATAGGGCTCACTAATACATCACTGTAATACATCACTCTAATACAGCCCTCGAATACAACACTCTAATACAGCACTCTAATACAGCACTCTAATACAGCACTCAAATACGGCACTCTAATAGGGCTCACTAATACAGCACTCTAATACAGCCCTCGAATACAACACACGAATACAGCACTCGAATACAGCACTCGAATACAGCACTCTAATACAGCACTCTAATACAGCACTCTAATACAGCACTCGAATACAGCACTCTAATACAGCACTCTAATTCAGCACTCTAATACAGCACCCTAATACAGCACTCTAATATGGCACTCGAATACAGCACTCTAATACAGCACTCTAATTCAGCACTCTAATACAGCACTCTAATCCAGCACTCTAATATGGCACTCTAATACAGCACTCGAATACAGCACTCTAATATGGCACTCTAATACAGCACTCTAATACAGCACTCTAATACAGCACTGGAATACGGCACTCTAACACAGCACTCTAATACAGCACTCTAATACAGCACTCTAATACAGCACTCTAATACAGCACTCTAATACGGCACTCTAATATGGCACTCTAATACAGCACTCTAATACAGCACTCTAATACAGCACTCTACGAGGGCTCTCTCATACAGCCCTCTAATACAACACACGAATACAGCACTCTAATACAGCACTCGAATACGGCACTCTAATACAGCACTCTAATATGGCACTCTAATACAGCACTCTAATACAGCACTCTAATCCAGCACGCTAATCCAGCACTCTATTATGGCACTCTAATACAGCACTCGAATACAGCACTCGAATACAACACTCTAATACAGCACTCGAATACAGCACTCTAATACAGCATTCTAATACAGCACTCTAATACTGCCCTCCAATACAGCACTCTAATACAGCACTCTAATCCAGCACTCGAATACAGCCCTCTAATACAGCCCTCTAATACAGCACTCTAATACAGCACGTGAATACAGCACTCTAATCCAGCACTCGAATACAGCGCTCTAATACAGCACTCTAATACAGCACTCGAATACAGCACTCTAATAGGGCTCTCTCATACAGCACTCTAATACAACACACGAATACAGCACTCTAATACAGCACTCTAATCCAGCACTCTAATACAACACTCTAATACAGCACTCTAATACAGCACACTAATACAGCACTCTAATACAGCACTCTAATACAGCACTCTAATACAGCACTCGAATACGGCAGTCTACTAGGGCTCTCTCATACAGCCCTCTAATACAACACACGAATACAGCACTCTAATACAGCACTCTAATACAGCCCTCTAATACAACACACGAATACAGCACTCTAATACAGCACTCTAATCCAGCACTCTAATACAACACTCTAATACAGCACTCTAATACAGCACTCGAATACAGCACTCGAATACAACACTCTAATACAGCACTCTAATACAGCACTCTAATCCAGCGCTCGAATACAGCCCTCTAATACAGCACTCTAATACAGCACTCGAATACAGCACTCTAATACAGCACTCTAATACAGCACTCTAATACTGCCCTCCAATACAGCACTCTAATACAGCACTCTAATCCAGCACTCGAATACAGCCCTCTAATACAGCCCTCTAATACAGCACTCTAATACAGCACTCGAATACAGCACTCTAATCCAGCACTCGAATACAGCACTCTAATACAGCACTCTAATACAGCACTCGAATACAGCACTCGAATACAGCACTCTAATAGGGCTCTCTCATACAGCACTCTAATACAACACACGAATACAGCACTCTAATAAAGCACTCTAATACAGCACTCTAATCCAGCACTCTCATACAACACTCTAATACAGCACTCTAATACAGCACACTAATACAGCACTCTAATACAGCACTCTAATACAGCACTCTAATACAACACACGAATACAGCACTCTAATACAGCACTCTAATCCAGCACTCTAATACAACACTCTAATACAGCACTCTAATACAGCACTCTAATACAGCACTCGAATACAACACTCTACTACAGCACTCTAATACAACACACGAATACAGCACTCTAATACAGCCCTCTAATACAACACACGAATACAGCACTCTAATACAGCACTCTAATCCAGCACTCTAATACAACACTCGAATACAACACTCTAATACAGCACTCGAATACAGCACTCTAATCCAGCGCTCGAATACAGCCCTCGAATAATGCCCTCTACTAGGGCTCTCTCATACAGCCCTCTAATACAACACACGAATACAGCACTCTAATACAGCACTCTAATCCAGCACTCTAATACAACACTCTAATACAGCACTCTAATACAGCACACTAATACAGCACTCTAATACAGCACTCTAATACAGCACTCTAATACAGCACTCTAATACAGCACTCGAATACGGCAGTCTACTAGGGCTCTCTCATACAGCCCTCTAATACAACACACGAATACAGCACTCTAATACAGCACTCTAATACAGCCCTCTAATACAACACACAAATACAGCACTCTAATACAGCACTCTAATCCAGCACTCTAATACAACACTCTAATACAGCACTCTAATACAGCACTCTAATACAGCACTCTAATACAGCACTCGAATACAGCACTCGAATACAACACTCTAATACAGCACTCTAATACAGCACTCTAATCCAGCGCTCGAATACAGCCCTCTAATACAGCACTCTAATACAGCACTCGAATACAGCACTCTAATACAGCACTCAAATACAGCACTCTAATATTGCCCTCCAATACAGCACTCTAATACAGCACTCTAATCCAGCACTCGAATACAGCACTCTAATACAGCCCTCTAATACAGCACTCTAATACAGCACTCGAATACAGCACTCTAATCCAGCACTCGAATACAGCACTCTAATACAGCACTCTAATACAGCACTCGAATACAGCACTCGAATACAGCACTCTAATAGGGCTCTCTCATACAGCACTCTAATACAACACACGAATACAGCACTCTAATACAGCACTCTAATCCAGCACTCTAATACAACACTCTAATACAGCACTCTAATACAGCACACTAATACAGCACTCTAATACAGCACTCTAATACAGCACTCTAATACAGCACTCGAATACGGCCCTCTACTAGGGCTCTCTCATACAGCCCTCTAATACAACACACGAATACAGCACTCTAATACAGCACTCTAATACAGCACTCTAAACCAGCACGCTAATCCAGCACTCTAATATGGCACTCTAATACAGCACTCGAATACAGCACTCGAATACAACACTCTAATACAGCACTCTAATACAGCAGTCTAATACAGCACTCTAATACAGCACTCTAATACTGCCCTCCAATACAGCACTCTAATACAGCACTCTAATCCAGCACTCGAATACAGCCCTCTAATACGGCACTCTAATACAGCACTTGAATACAGCACTCGAATACAGCACTCTCATACAGCACTCTAATACAGCACTCGAATACAGCACTCTAATCCAGCACTCTAATATGGCACTCTAATACAGCACTCGAATACAGCACTCTAATACAGCACTCTAATCCAGCACTCTAATATGGCACTCTAATACAACACACGAATACAGCACTCTAATACAGCACTCTAATACAGCACTCTAATCCAGCACGCTAATCCAGCACTCTAATATGGCACTCTAATACAGCACTCGAATACAGCACTCGAATACAACACTCTAATACAGCACTCTAATACAGCAGTCTAATACAGCACTCTAATACAGCACTCTAATACTGCCCTCCAATACAGCACTCTAATACAGCACTCTAATCCAGCACTTGAATACAGCCCTCTAATACGGCACTCTAATACAGCACTTGAATACAGCACTCGAATACAGCACTCTCATACAGCACTCTAATACAGCACTCGAATAGAGCACTCTAATAAAGCACTCTAATACGGCACTCGAATAGGCACTCTAATACATCACTCTAATACATCACTCTAACACAGCCCTCCAATACAACACTCTAATACAGCACTCTAATACAGCACTCTAATACAGCACTCGAATACGGCACTCTAATCGGGCTCTCTCATACAGCCCTCTAATACAACACACGAATACAGCTCTCGAATACAGCACTCGAATACAGCACTCTAATACAGCACTCTAATACTGCCCTCCAATACAGCACTCTAATACAGCACTCTAATCCAGCACTCTAATCCAGCACTCTAATATGGCACTCTAATACAGCACTCGAATACAGCACTCTAATACAGCACTCGAATACAGCACTCTAATCCAGCACTCTAATATGGCACTCTAATACAGCACTCGAATACAGCACTCTAATACAGCACTCTAATCCAGCACTCTAATATGGCACTCTAATACAGCACTCGAATACAGCACTCTAATACAGCACTCTAATCCAGCACTCTAATATGGCACTCTAATACAGCACTCGAATACAGCACTCAAATACAACACTCTAATACAGCACTCTGATACAGCTCTCTAATACAGTACTCTAAAACAGCACTCTAATACAGCACTCTAATACGGCACCCTAATACATCACTCTAATACATCACTCTAATAGAGCCCTCGAATACAACACTCTAATACAGCACTCTAATACAGCACTCTAATGCAGCACTCTAATACGGCACCCTAATACATCACTCTAATACATCACTCTAATACAGCCCTCGAATACAACACTCTAATACAGCACTCTAATACAGCACTCTAATACAGCACTCAAATACGGCACTCTAATAGGGCTCACTAATACATCACTGTAATACATCACTCTAATACAGCCCTCGAATACAACACTCTAATACAGCACTCTAATACAGCACTCTAATACAGCACTCAAATACGGCACTCTAATAGGGCTCACTAATACAGCACTCTAATACAGCCCTCGAATACAACACACGAATACAGCACTCGAATACAGCACTCGAATACAGCACTCTAATACAGCACTCTAATACAGCACTCTAATACAGCACTCGAATACAGCACTCTAATACAGCACTCTAATTCAGCACTCTAATACAGCACCCTAATACAGCACTCTAATATGGCACTCGAATACAGCACTCTAATACAGCACTCTAATTCAGCACTCTAATACAGCACTCTAATCCAGCACTCTAATATGGCACTCTAATACAGCACTCGAATACGGCACTCTAATAGGGCTCTCTCATACAGCCCTCTAATACAACACAGGAATACAGCACTCAAATACAGCACTCGAATACAGCACTTGAATACAGCACTCTAATACAGCACTCTAATACAGCACTCTAATACAGCACTCGAATACAGCACTCTAATACAGCACTCTAATTCAGCACTCTAATACAGCACTCTAATTCAGCACTCTAATACAGCACCCTAATACAGCACTCTAATATGGCACTCGAATACAGCACTCTAATACAGCACTCTAATTCAGCACTCTAATACAGCACTCTAATCCAGCACTCTAATATGGCACTCTAATACAGCACTCGAATACGGCACTCTAATAGGGCTCTCTCATACAGCCCTCTAATACAACACAGGAATACAGCACTCAAATACAGCACTCGAATACAGCACTCGAATACAGCACTCTAATATGGCACTCTAATACAGCACTCTAATACAGCACTCTAATACAGCACTCGAATACAGCACTCTAATATGGCACTCTAATCCAGCACTCGAATACAGCGCTCTAATACAGCACTCTAATACAGCACTCGAATACAGCACTCTAATAGGGCTCTCTCATACAGCACTCTAATACAACACACGAATACAGCACTCTAATACAGCACTCTAATCCAGCACTCTAATACAACACTCTAATACAGCACTCTAATACAGCACACTAATACAGCACTCTAATACAGCACTCTAATACAGCACTCTAATACAGCACTCTAATACAGCACTCGAATACGGCAGTCTACTAGGGCTCTCTCATACAGCCCTCTAATACAACACACGAATACAGCACTCTAATACAGCACTCTAATACAGCCCTCTAATACAACACACGAATACAGCACTCTAATACAGCACTCTAATCCAGCACTCTAATACAACACTCTAATACAGCACTCTAATACAGCACTCTAATACAGCACTCGAATACAGCACTCGAATACAACACTCTAATACAGCACTCTAATACAGCACTCTAATCCAGCGCTCGAATACAGCCCTCTAATACAGCACTCTAATACAGCACTCGAATACAGCACTCTAATACAGCACTCTAATACAGCACTCTAATACTGCCCTCCAATACAGCACTCTAATACAGCACTCTAATCCAGCACTCGAATACAGCCCTCTAATACAGCCCTCTAATACAGCACTCGAATACAGCACTCTAATACAGCACTCGAATACAGCACTCTAATCCAGCACTCGAATACAGCACTCTAATACAGCACTCTAATACAGCACTCTAATACAGCACTCGAATACAGCACTCGAACACAGCACTCTAATAGGGCTCTCTCATACAGCACTCTAATACAACACACGAATACAGCACTCTAATACAGCACTCTAATCCAGCACTCTAATACAACACTCTAATACAGCACTCTAATACAGCACACTAATACAGCACTCTAATACAGCACTCTAATACAGCACTCTAATACAGCACTCTAATACAGCACTCTAATACAGCGCTCGAATACGGCACTCTACTAGGGCTCTCTCATACAGCCCTCTAATACAACACACGAATACAGCACTCTAATACAGCACTCTAATCCAGCACTCTAATACAACACTCTAATACAGCACTCTAATACAGCACTCTAATACAGCACTCTAATCCAGCGCTCGAATACAGCACTCTAATACAGCACTCTAATACAGCACTCGAATACAGCACTCTAATACAGCACTCTAATACAGCACTCTAATACTGCCCTCCAATACAGCACTCTAATACAGCACTCTAATCCAGCACTCGAATACAGCCCTCTAATACAGCCCTCTAATACAGCACTCTAATACAGCACTCGAATACAGCACTCTAATCTAGCACTCGAATACAGCACTCTAATACAGCACTCGAATACAGCACTCGAATACAGCACTCTAATAGGGCTCTCTCATACAGCACTCTAATACAACACACGAATACAGCACTCTAATACAGCACTCTAATCCAGCACTCTAATACAACACTCTAATACAGCACTCTAATGCAGCACACTAATGCAGCACTCTAATACAGCACTCTAATACAGCACTCTAATACAGCACTCGAATACGGCACTCTACTAGGGCTCTCTCACACAGCCCTCTAATACAACACACGAATACAGCACTCTAATACAGCACTCTAATACAGCACTCTAATCCAGCACGCTAATCCAGCACTCTAATATGGCACTCTAATACAGCACTCGAATACAGCACTCGAATACAACACTCTAATACAGCACTCTAATACAGCAGTCTAATACAGCAGTCTAATACAGCACTCTAATACTGCCCTCCAATACAGCACTCTAATACAGCACTCTAATCCAGCACTCGAATACAGCCCTCTAATACGGCACTCTAATACAGCACTCGAATACAGCACTCGAATACAGCACTCTCATACAGCACTCTAATACAGCACTCGAATACAGCACTCTAATCCAGCACTCTAATATGGCACTCTAATACAGCACTCGAATACAGCACTCTAATACAGCACTCTAATCCAGCACTCTAATATGGCACTCTAATACAACACACGAATACAGCACTCTAATACAGCACTCTAATACAGCACTCTAATCCAGCACGCTAATCCAGCACTCTAATATGGCACTCTAATACAGCACTCGAATACAGCACTCGAATACAACACTCTAATACAGCACTCTAATACAGCAGTCTAATACAGCACTCTAATACAGCACTCTAATACTGCCCTCCAATACAGCACTCTAATACAGCACTCTAATCCAGCACTCGAATACAGCCCTCTAATACGGCACTCTAATACAGCACTTGAATACAGCACTCGAATACAGCACTCTCATACAGCACTCTAATACAGCACTCTAATAGAGCACTCTAATAAAGCACTCTAATACGGCACTCGAATAGGCACTCTAATACATCACTCTAATACATCACTCTAACACAGACCTCCAATACAACACTCTAATACAGCACTCTAATACAGCACTCTAATACAGCACTCGAATACGGCACTCTAATAGGGCTCTCTCATACAGCCCTCTAATACAACACATGAATACAGCTCTCGAACACAGCACTCGAATACAGCACTCTAATACAGCACTCTAATACTGCCCTCCAATACAGCACTCTAATACAGCACTCTAATCCAGCACTCTAATCCAGCACTCTAATATGGCACTCTAATACAGCACTCGAATACAGCACTCTAATACAGCACTCGAATACAGCACTCTAATCCAGCACTCTAATATGGCACTCTAATACAGCACTCGAATACAGCACTCTAATACAGCACTCTAATATGGCACTCTAATACAGCACTCGAATACAGCACTCTAATACAGCACTCTCATCCAGCACTCTAATATGGCACTCTAATACAGCACTCGAATACAGCACTCAAATACAACACTCTAATACAGCACTCTAATACAGCTCTCTAATACAGTACTCTAAAACAGCACTCTAATACAGCACTCTAATACGGCACCCTAATACATCACTCTAATACATCACTCTAATAGAGCCCTCGAATACAACACTCTAATACAGCACTCTAATACAGCACTCTAATACAGCACTCTAATGCAGCACTCTAATACGGCACCCTAATACATCACTCTAATACATCACTCTAATACAGCCCTTGAATACAACACTCTAATACAGCACTCTAATACAGCACTCTAATACAGCACTCAAATACGGCACTCTAATAGGGCTCACTAATACATCACTCTAATACATCACTCTAATACAGCCCTCGAATACAACACTCTAATACAGCACTCTAATACAGCACTCTAATACAGCACTCAAATACGGCACTCTAATAGGGCTCACTAATACATCACTCTAATACATCACTCTAATACAGCCCTCGAATACAACACTCTAATACAGCACTCTAATACAGCACTCTAATACAGCACTCAAATACGGCACTCTAATAGGGCTCACTAATACATCACTCTAATACATCACTCTAATACAGCCCTCGAATACAACACTCTAATACAGCACTCTAATACAGCACTCTAATACAGCACTCAAATACGGCACTCTAATAGGGCTCACTAATACAGCACTCTAATACAGCCCTCGAATACAACACACGAATACAGCACTCGAATACAGCACTCGAATACAGCACTCTAATACAGCACTCTAATACAGCACTCGAATACGGCACTCTAATACAGCACTCTAATTCAGCACTCTAATACAGCACCCTAATACAGCACTCTAATATGGCACTCTAATACAGCACTCTAATACTGCCCTCCAATACAGCACTCTAATACAGCACTCTAATCCAGCACTCTAATATGGCACTCTAATACAGCACTCGAATACGGCACTCTAATAGGGCTCTCTCATACAGCCCTCTAATACAACACAGGAATACAGCACTCTAATACAGCACTCGAATACAGCACTCGAATACAGCACTCTAATATGGCACTCTAATACAGCACTCTAATACAGCACTCTAATACAGTACTCGAATACAGCACTCTAATATGGCACTCTAATACAACACTCTCATACAGCACTCTAATACAGCACTCTAATACAGCACTCTAATCCAGCACTCTAATACAACACTCTAATACAGCACTCTAATACAGCACACTAATACAGCACTCTAATACAGCACTCTAATACAGCACTCGAATACGGCAGTCTACTAGGGCTCTCTCATACAGCCCTCTAATACAACACACGAATACAGCACTCTAATACAGCACTCTAATACAGCCCTCTAATACAACACAGGAATACAGCACTCTAATACAGCACTCTAATCCAGCACTCTAATACAACACTCTAATACAGCACTCTAATACAGCACTCTAATACAGCACTCGAATACAGCACTCGAATACAACACTCTAATACAGCACTCTAATACAGCACTCTAATCCAGCGCTCGAATACAGCCCTCTAATACAGCACTCTAATACAGCACTCGAATACAGCACTCTAATACAGCACTCTAATACAGCACTCTAATACTGCCCTCCAATACAGCACTCTAATACAGCACTCTAATCCAGCACTCGAATACAGCCCTCTAATACAGCCCTCTAATACAGCACTCTAATACAGCACTCGAATACAGCACTCTAATCCAGCACTCTAATACAGCACTCTAATCCAGCACTCTAATACAACACTCTAATACAGCACTCTAATGCAGCACACTAATGCAGCACTCTAATACAGCACTCTAATACAGCACTCTAATACAGCACTCGAATACGGCACTCTACTAGGGCTCTCTCACACAGCCCTCTAATACAACACACGAATACAGCACTCTAATACAGCACTCTAATACAGCACTCTAATACAGCACTCTAATACAGCGCTCGAATACGGCACTCTACTAGGGCTCTCTCATACAGCCCTCTAATACAACACACGAATACAGCACTCTAATACAGCACTCTAATCCAGCACTCTCATACAACACTCTAATACAGCACTCTAATACAGCACACGAATACAGCACTCTAATACAGCACTCTAATCCAGCACTCTCATACAACACTCGAATACAGCACTCGAATACAGCACTCTAATACAACACACGAATACAGCACTCTAATACAGCACTCTAATCCAGCACTCTAATACAACACTCTAATACAGCACTCTAATACAGCACTCTAATACAGCACTCTAATACAGCCCTCTAATACAACACACGAATACAGCACTCTAATACAGCACTCTAATCCAGCACTCTAATACAACACTCTAATACAGCACTCTAATACAGCACTCTAATACAGCACTCGAATACAGCACTTGAATACAACACTCTAATACAGCACTCTAATACAGCACTCTAATCCAGCGCTCGAATACAGCCCTCTAATACAGCACTCTAATACAGCACTCGAATACAGCACTCTAATACAGCACTCTAATACAGCACTCTAATACTGCCCTCCAATACAGCACTCTAATACAGCACTCTAATCCAGCACTCGAATACAGCCCTCTAATACAGCCCTCTAATACAGCACTCTAATACAGCACTCGAATACAGCACTCTAATCTAGCACTCGAATACAGCACTCTAATACAGCACTCGAATACAGCACTCGAATACAGCACTCGAATACAGCACTCTAATAGGGCTCTCTCATACAGCACTCTAATACAACACACGAATACAGCACTCTAATACAGCACTCTAATCCAGCACTCTAATACAACACTCTAATACAGCACTCTAATGCAGCACACTAATGCAGCACTCTAATACAGCACTCTAATACAGCACTCTAATACAGCACTCGAATACGGCACTCTACTAGGGCTCTCTCACACAGCCCTCTAATACAACACACGAATACAGCACTCTAATACAGCACTCTAATACAGCACTCTAATCCAGCACGCTAATCCAGCACTCTAATATGGCACTCTAATACAGCACTCGAATACAGCACTCGAATACAACACTCTAATACAGCACTCTAATACAGCAGTCTAATACAGCACTCTAATACAGCACTCTAATACTGCCCTCCAATACAGCACTCTAATACAGCACTCTAATCCAGCACTCGAATACAGCCCTCTAATACGGCACTCTAATACAGCACTTGAATACAGCACTCGAATACAGCACTCTAATACAGCACTCGAATACAGCACTCTAATCCAGCACTCTAATCCAGCACTCTAATATGGCACTCTAATACAACACACGAATACAGCACTCTAATACAGCACTCTAATACAGCACTCTAATCCAGCACGCTAATCCAGCACTCTAATATGGCACTCTAATACAGCACTCGAATACAGCACTCGAATACAACACTCTAATACAGCACTCTAATACAGCAGTCTAATACAGCACTCTAATACAGCACTCTAATACTGCCCTCCAATACAGCACTCTAATACAGCACTCTAATCCAGCACTCGAATACAGCCCTCTAATACGGCACTCTAATACAGCACTTGAATACAGCACTCGAATACAGCACTCTCATACAGCACTCTAATACAGCACTCTAATAGAGCACTCTAATAAAGCACTCTAATACGGCACTCGAATAGGCACTCTAATACATCACTCTAATACATCACTCTAACACAGCCCTCCAATACAACACTCTAATACAGCACTCTAATACAGCACTCTAATACAGCACTCGAATACGGCACTCTAATAGGGCTCTCTCATACAGCCCTCTAATACAACACACGAATACAGCTCTCGAACACAGCACTCGAATACAGCACTCTAATACAGCACTCTAATACTGCCCTCCAATACAGCACTCTAATACAGCACTCTAATCCAGCACTCTAATCCAGCACTCTAATATGGCACTCTAATACAGCACTCGAATACAGCACTCTAATACAGCACTCGAATACAGCACTCTAATCCAGCACTCTAATATGGCACTCTAATACAGCACTCGAATACAGCACTCTAATACAGCACTCTAATATGGCACTCTAATACAGCACTCGAATACAGCACTCTAATACAGCACTCTCATCCAGCACTCTAATATGGCACTCTAATACAGCACTCGAATACAGCACTCAAATACAACACTCTAATACAGCACTCTAATACAGCTCTCTAATACAGTACTCTAAAACAGCACTCTAATACAGCACTCTAATACGGCACCCTAATACATCACTCTAATACATCACTCTAATAGAGCCCTCGAATACAACACTCTAATACAGCACTCTAATACAGCACTCTAATACAGCACTCTAATCCAGCACTCTAATACGGCACCCTAATACATCACTCTAATACATCACTCTAATACAGCCCTTGAATACAACACTCTAATACAGCACTCTAATACAGCACTCTAATACAGCACTCAAATACGGCACTCTAATAGGGCTCACTAATACATCACTCTAATACATCACTCTAATACAGCCCTCGAATACAACACTCTAATACAGCACTCTAATACAGCACTCTAATACAGCACTCAAATACGGCACTCTAATAGGGCTCACTAATACATCACTCTAATACATCACTCTAATACAGCCCTCGAATACAACACTCTAATACAGCACTCTAATACAGCACTCTAATACAGCACTCAAATACGGCACTCTAATAGGGCTCACTAATACAGCACTCTAATACAGCCCTCGAATACAACACACGAATACAGCACTCGAATACAGCACTCGAATACGGCACTCTAATACAGCACTCTAATTCAGCACTCTAATACAGCACCCTAATACAGCACTCTAATATGGCACTCTAATACAGCACTCTAATACTGCCCTCCAATACAGCACTCTAATACAGCACTCTAATCCAGCACTCTAATATGGCACTCTAATACAGCACTCGAATACGGCACTCTAATAGGGCTCTCTCATACAGCCCTCTAATACAACACAGGAATACAGCACTCTAATACAGCACTCGAATACAGCACTCGAATACAGCACTCTAATATGGCACTCTAATACAGCACTCTAATACAGCACTCTAATACAGCACTCGAATACAGCACTCTAATATGGCACTCTAATACAACACTCTCATACAGCACTCTAATACAGCACTCTAATACAGCACTCTAATACAGCACTCTAATACAGCACTCTCATACAACCCTCTAATACAGCACTCTAATACAGCACTCGAATACAGCACTCGAATACAGCACTCCAATACAGCACTCGAATACAGCACTTGAATACAGCACTCTAATACAGCACTCTAATACAGCCCTCTAAAACAACACACGAATACGGCACTCTAAGAGGGCTCTCTCATACAGCCCTCTAATACAGCACTCTAATACAGCACTCGAATACAGCACTCGAATACAGCACTGTAATACAGCACTCTAATACAGCACTCAAATACAGCACTTGAATACAGCACTCTAATACAGCACTCTAATATGGCACTCTAATTCAACACTCTAATACAGCACTCTAATACAGCACTCGAATATGGCACTCTAATAGGGCTCTCTCATACAGCTCTCTAATACAACACACGAATACAGCACTCAAATACAGCACTCTAATACAGCCCTCTAATAGAGCACTCTAATACAGCACTCTAATACAGCACTCGAATACAGCACTCTAATACAGCACTCTAATACAACACTCTAATACATCACTCTAATACAGCCCTCGAATACAGCACTCTAATACAGCACTCTAATACAGCACTCTAATACAACACTCTAAGACAGCACCCTAACACAGCACCCTAATACAGCACTCTAATACAGCACTCTAATATAGCCCTCTAATACAGCACTCTCATACAGCCCTCTAATACAGCATTCTAATACACCACTCAAATACAGCACTCTAATACAGCACTCTAATACAGCCCTCTAATACTTCATTCTACTCAATTTTAATCAGTACACAGAATGTTTAATTTCCAATCTTGTTCACAAGTAGATTTATTTTTGAACCTTGCACCAGGTGCAAGGACCCATTAATCCATCCTTGCTGGAGACTATCTGCTATGCCTCAATTCCTGTCTTTCTAACCAGTAACAGCAAGACTGAGTGTTCTTGCTCATTGCAGGTCCTTAATGGTGGATACGTTCGTCACTGGAGTACAAGCATTTGTCTCGCCTATGATTTTACTCTAAGTCAAAGAACAAAGAACAAAGAACAAAGAAAATTACAGCACAGGAACAGGCCCTTCGGCTCTCCAAGCCTGTACTGACCATGCTACCCAGTAAAACCCCTACCCTTCTGGGGACCATATCTCTCTATTCCCATCCTATTCATGTACTTGTCAAGACGCCCTTAAAAGTCACTATCGTATCTGCTTCCACTATCTCCCCAGGCAACGAGTTCCAGGCACCCACTACTCTCTGTATAAAAGATCTGCCTCGTACATCTCTTTAAACCTTGCCCCTCGCACCTTAAACCTATGCCCCCTAGTAATTGACTCTTCCACCTGGGAAAAAGCTTCTGACTATCCACTCTGTCCATGCCTCTCATAATCTTGTAGACTTCTTTCAGGTCACCTCTCAACCTCCATCGCTCCAGTGAGAACAAACCAAGTTTCTCCAACCTCTCCTCGGAGCCAATGCCCTCCATAACAGGCAATATCCTGGTAAATCCAGGATTTACCTGGTAGTTATAGACCGGTTAGTCTTACTTCAGTGGTTGGTAAATTGATGGAAAAGGTCCTTAGGGATGGGATTTACGACCATTTAGAAAGATGCGGATTAATCCGGGATAGTCAGCACGGATTCGTGAAGGGCAATTCGTGCCTCACAAATTTGATTGAATTTTTTGAGGCGGTAACTAAGTGTGTTGATGAAGGTAGGGCAGTTGATGTCATATACATGGATTTTAGTAAGGCATTTGATAAGGTCCCCCATGGTCGGCTTATGATGAAAGTGAGGAGCTGTGGGATAGAGGGAAAGTTGGCCGATTGGTTAGGTAACTGGCTATCTGATCGAAGACAGAGGGTGGTGGTGGATGGAAAATTTTCGGATTGGAGGCAGGTTGCTAGCTGAGTGCCACAGGGATCAGTGCTTGGTCCTCTGCTCTTTGTGATTTTTATTAATGACTTAGAGGAGGGGGCTGAAGGGTGGATCAGTAAATTTGCTGATGACACCAAGATTGGTGGAGTAGTGGATGAGGTGGAGGGCTGTTGTAGGCTGCAAAGAGACATAGATAGGATGCAAAGCTGGGCTGAAAAATGGCACATGGAGTTTAACCCTGATAAATGTGAGGTGATTCATTTTGGTAGGACTAATTTAAATGTGGATTACAGGGTCAAAGGTAGAGTTCTGAAGACTGTGGAGGAACAGAGAGCTCTTGGGGTCCATATCCACAGATCTCTAAAGGTTGCCACTCAAGTGGATAGAGCTGTGAAGAAGGCCTATAGTGTGTTAGCTTTTATTAACAGGGGGTTGGAGTTTAAGAGCCGTGGGGTTTTGCTGCAACTGTACAGGACCTTGGTGAGACCACATTTGGAATATTGTGTGCAGTTCTGGTCACCTCACTATAAGAAGGATGTGGAAGCGCTGGAAAGAGTGCAAAGGAGATTTACCAGGATGCTGCTTGGTTTGGAGGGTAGGTCTTATGAGGAAAGGTTGAGGGAGCTAGGGCTGTTCTCTCTGGAGCGGAGGAGGTTGAGGGGAGACTTAATAGAGGATTATAAAATGATGAAGGGGATAGATAGGGTGAACGTTCAAAGACTATTTCCTCGGGTGGATGGAGCTATTACAAGGAGGCATAATTATAGGGTTCATGGTGTGAGATATAGGAAGGATGTCCGAGGTAGGTTCTTTACTCAGAGAGTGGTTGGGGTGTGGAATGGACTGCCTGCAGTGATAGTGGAGTCAGACACTTTAGGAACATTTAAGCGGTTATTGGATAGGCACATAGAGCACACCAGGATGATAGGGAGTGGGATAGCTTGATCTTGGTTTCAGATAAAGCTCGGCACAACATCGTGGGCCGAAGGGCCTCTTCTGTGCTGTACTGTTCTATGTTCTATCTGCTGTGTAGTTAATAGAATTTTTTTTGCAGTGCTGCCACTGTCAAAAAGTGGCAGATTGGGGAATGTCAGCTCGAGTTAAACTCTGACGAAAGATGGCCAACTTGAAGCAATAATTCCTGCTGCCAACCCTGCTGAGCATTTCCAGCATGTTGGGCTTTTATCTCATAGTTCCAGCCTCTGTATTAATGAGTTAAATTCCCTCTGGCCTACCCCAATCCTGCCAGAAGCTCACTGTCAGAAGAAAATCTCCTGCTGTACCAGTGTAATGTCCTGTTCACCCATGTCACCAACCCTCTTGCCATTACTGCCAAGTTATGGACTGTTCTGAAGGGGCTGAAACTAGAAATCTGTTTCATTGCAGACCTGGGGCGGCACGTTGGCACAGTGGTTAGCACTGCTGTCTCACAGCACCAGGGACCTGGATTCAATTCCCAGCTTGGGTCACTGTCTGTACGGAGCCTGCACATTCTCCCCGTGTCTGCGTGGGTTTTCTCCCACAGTCCAAAAGACGTGCTAGTTAGTGCATTGGCCATGCTAAGTTCTCCCTCAGTGCACCTAAGTCTGGCGACTGGGGGATTTTCACAGGAACTTCATTGCAGTGTTAATGTAAGCCTACTAATAAATAAACTTTAAACTTAAAAAAAACCCTTTACAATCAGCAAAGCAAAGGGCATCTTTCAGATTCAAAACTTGTTTAGGTTCAAATCGGGGATTCAGAAGGGAAAGGGACAGCGTGTGTGAAAACTCACCTTTGTAAAACAGCAGAGTCATGAGGCTATCATTGGCTTCAACATGTCCAGGAGAAGAATGAGAGGTGATCGCATTCAAACATACAAAGTGCTTACAGGGCTTGACAGGGAAGAAAGAGGAGGGAGGCTCCTCCTGATTGGAGGCTCCAGAAACTGGTAAGCGCACTCTCAGAACAAGGGGCAGGACTTTTAGGGTTAGGGTTATGAGATGAGGAGGAATTTCTTCACTCAGAAGATGGTGAATCTTTGGAATTCCCTGGCCAGAGTGCCGGGGAGGCTCAGTCATTAAGTATGTTCAGATTAGAGCTCAATAGATTTGTGTCTCTGTGAGTGTGTGTACGGTGGCACAGTGGCACAGTGGTTAGCACTGCTGCCTCACAGCGCCAGGGACTCGGGTTCGATTCCTGGCTTGGGTCACTGTCTGTGCGGAGTATGCACATTCTCCCTGTGTCTGCATGGGTTTCCTCCGGGTGCTCCAGTTTCCTCCCACAGTCCAAAGATGTGCAGGTTAGGTGGATTGGCCATGCTAAATTGCCCCTTAGAGTCCCAAGGTAGGTTGAATGGATTAGTCATGGGAAATGTGTGGAATCATGGGGATAGGGCGGGGGAGAGGGCCTGGATGAAGTACTTTGTCAGAGAATCATAGAATCATAGAAACCCTACAGTGCAGAAGGAGACCATTCGGTCCATCAGGTCTGCAGCGACCACAATCCCACCCAGGCCCTACCTACCCCTGTAACCCCACATATCTACCCTGCTAATCTCTGTAACCTATGCATCCTGGGACACTAAGGGGCAGTTTAGCATGGCCAATGCACCTAACCCGCACATCTTTGGACTGTGGGAGGAAACCGGAGCACCCGGAGGAAGCCCACGCAGACACGGGGAGAACGTGCAAACTCCACACAGACAGTGACCCAAGCCGGGAATTGAACCCAGGTCCCCGGAGCTGTGAGGCAGCAGTGCTAACCACTGTGCCACCATGCTGAATGGCCTCCTTCTGCACTGTAGGGACTCTAAGTGTAAGGTGCACATGTATTTGTGTGCATATGTGTGTGCGAGGCAGTGGTTGTGACTTGTCTGTGTAAATCCCTCTTCTCCAAAGAGCGGCTGACACTTGCTGGAATTAAATCATTTATTAGTTAACACCTCATTTTTCCATATTGGCAAATAGAGGACATGGAACAGAGAAAGGTGAGAAAAGGCTAGTGTTGAGAGTAACTTCATAACCTACAAATCATAAAACTACCATTTATCAGGGATAGGAAACATTGGCACTTGCAATATAAATGCGGTTAGAGGAACAATATTGATTTCCTGGGCTTTTCTGCCGATTCTGGCTGGAAATTTATGTTTCATCCTAATTCTTTTTATATCTAAGATTGTGGATCGAAACCATTATTAAAATTCATTTTGCTGCTGCGCTGCGTTTTGAAGATTTCATGTCAGAAGAACAAAACTGTTGTACCAAATTCGAAGTGATGAACGAGAGCTGACAGTAATCATTCGATATCGCTCAAAGTGACACGCAAGCTTTCATTCGCCATTTTTCATTACCCAGCAGGTTCGGGAATTTGTATATTCCGTTGCGTTTTGAATTGGAAAGTTAACAAAAATGAAAATCCCCTCGGTAGACCGAGTGTTCCGGGTTGGTAGAGTAACATTATTCCGGTGAAGAGCCATTTGCAAATTGGGGTGGCCTAGTTCCATGGCGCCAAAGTACTTATAGAGTTATGGAGCAATACAGCACGGAAACAGGCCCTTCGGCCCAACCGGTCCATGCCAACCATGGTGCCCTCCCAACAAGTCCCAATTGCCCATGTTTGGCCCATATCCCTCTAATCCTTTCCCATCCTTGTACTTATCCAAATGCTTTTTAAATGTTGCTATTGTACCTGCCTCAACCACTTTCTCTGACAGCTCATTACATAAACAGACCACCCTCTGCATGAAGACGTTGCCTCTCATCTTGAACTATGCCCTCTACTCCTGACACAGGTTTGATTCTCATTGGGTGAGCTTTTGTTAGGCCTGAGTCATACTGTTGGGATGGACTTCCAGGAGGAAGGGCTCCTCAAACACCTCGATTTTAAGATTCTCATCCCTGTGTGCTAATCCCTCCATGGTTTTGTCATTCCCAATCTCTGTAATCTCCTTCAGCCCATAAAACACTTGGGGAACACTGTGATCCAATTGTAGTCTGTTGTCCTACTCTCCCACTTCGCTTGGTGGCTGTGCTTTCACTGTCAAGACCCGAAGCTCTGGAATTTCCTCTCTTACCCTCACCTAAAATCCACCGGTCTTAATATCCTGATTCCAAGATGGAGCATGGTGACTTCTTGCGAGTTCTCCCCAGCGCACTCTCTAATTCCATCTTTTCCTCTCATTCTATGCTCTGTGAACCGTACTCTAACTCATTTCTAATAATGCTCTTTTTAAATCTCTTATCAGTAACTGTAACACAATATTCTGCACCCTCTCCTTTCCTTCTCCCCTATGTACTCCATGAATGGTATGCTTTGTCTGTATAATGTGCAAGAAACAATACTTTTCACTGTATCCCAATACATGTGACAATAATAAATCAAATCAATTTAATTCATCTCCTTCCTTGGCTCAGTGACGATTATGTTCCGTCGGGAAAAAGATACAAAAGTCTGAGGTCACGTACCAACCGACTCAAGAACAGCTTCTTCCCTGCTGCTGTCAGACTTTTGAATGGACCCACCTTGCATTAAGCTGCTCTTTCTCTACACCCTAGCTATGAATGTAACACTATATTCTGCTCTTTCTCCTTTATGAATGGTATGTTTTGTCTTATAGCGTGCAAGAAACAATACTTTTCACTGTATACTAACACATGCAGAATCAAAGAATCATAGAATTTCTACAGTGCAGGAGGAGGCCATTTGGCCCATAAAGCTTGAATCGACAACAACCCCACCCAGGTCCTATCCCCGTAATCCCACATATTTACCTTACTAATCCCCCTGACACTAAGGAGCAATCTAGCATGGCCAATCAACCTAACCTGTATATTTTTGGACTGTGGGAGGAACCAGAACACCCTGAGGAAACCCACGCAGAGAATGTGCAGACTCCACACACAGTGACCCAAGCCAGGAATCGAACCCGGGTCCCTGGCGCTGTGAGGCAGCAGTGCTAACCATTGTGCCACCGTGCCGCCCTCATGTGACAATAATAAATCAAGCTAATCAAATCAAGAAGTGTTGGATTCTATGCCTTGGGATGTCATGACATAGTTGTTGATGAAGAGGTATGGAATCAAAAGAAGATTCAAGCAATTAGCCACTTATTAGTTAGTCATGATTTCTTTATCTGTCATGCTCTCGTACTCGCAACTTACAAGTGATGGTGAAGATTCTGTAAGGCAAGGTACCTGAATGCACTGTCACGCCTGACAACAACACTCGGAGCCATGTTCTGCACCCGAGATCATTTCAAAGCAGGCGGGTAATAAAGAAAGGGCACATGTCGGTGCACATGTTACTGTCAGGTCACGATGTTAAACAACTTCTATCCAAGGCAGTAATTTCACTTAAAAAGGCGGGGGCATCGTGATTAGAAATGGTTTTCTTGACCTCAGAGGGATGATCAAGGTAATGATAAAATTTCAAACAATTTTTCTAATCAAAGGGTTTCCTGTTTTAGTTGTAATCTTTTCTGAAAGTAGCCTTTGTTACTTGTTGTCCTGCTCACTTGACCAAAAATTCCTTCCAACTGAGATAATGGGGCCACTTAGGGAAGGTTTGGGATGTGAGTGGGGGTGTGTTGAATCTGTTTGGTTGGTAGGGCACAGAATGTTACCCGTTATTCAATTCCATTCTACCTGCTGCCTATCTGATGTCAGTCGATTTTACTTCAGCAGGTTAACAATCTATTTTTACATTTGTTAAAAGTTCGTTAATGGCAAATTTTGTTTCATTACGAGCCATTTTGTCAAAGTGTAATTGCCAGGGAGCTTGAAGAAGCTTAATATGCAAGAGGTGTATGTACGATTGTAGTTAGTCACTGTTCACTAAGAAGAAATGTTTCTAGTTTTCTCCTTTTGCAGGTGTAGTTATAGAATCATAGGATCCCTACAGTTCAGAAGCAGAAGGTGGCCATTCAGCCCATTGAGACTGCACCGACTACATTCCTAACCAGGCCCTATCCCATAACCCGGCATATTTACCTGCTAACCCCCCTAACACTAAGAGGCAATTTGAGCATGGCCAACCACCGAACCCACACATCCTTGGACTTAGTAAGTCACATTTAAATCAATGTGTGCTCAAAACCGCCCTGCATTAGTACAGACGATGGACACATAACTCACTGGATGCTCGAGAATACAAGAGATATTTACTGAAAGGAATCCTCACTGGTTTGACTTCACACTGACTGCAAGTGGGACTTGGTGAAGTGCCACATTTTCCAAAAGGCATGAACTGAGAACTCTTTAAACTCCATTTTCACCCTTTCTGTAATATAATTTAACTGCTTTTTGAAGCCTACTTGGGATTAAGTGAGTGGCAGTACCTACCTGTTTATGTGTTGACATGTTGCATTTAGTGTTTAAAGTTTAATTATTAGTGTCACAAGTAGGCTTACATTAACACTGCAATGAAGTTACTATGAAAATCCCCTAGTCGTCACACTCCAGCACCTGTTTGGGTACTCTGAGGGAGAATTTAGCATAGCCAATGCACCTAACCAGCACGTCTTTCGGACTGTGGGAGGAAACCGGAGCCCCCGGAGGAAACCCACGCAGACACGGGGAGAACGTGTAGACTCCACATAGACAGTGACCCAAGCCGGGAATCGAACCCGGGTCACTAGCGCTGTGAAACAGCAGTGCTAACCATTGGGTCGCCGTGCCGCCCATGTTGTTCAGACTGATGCTGGTCTGCAGTATGTTCAGGAAATCCAATGCTGTGTTCTATCTCACATCAAGTCCCATTCATCTGTCATCAATGTGCTCGCTGACCTCCAATTGCTCCCAGTTAGGCAACATTATTTTGACATTTTCATCCCACCATTCTCATGAAACCATAGTCTATCTCCAACCTCCCTTTCCTTTCCAAAACTCTTGAACATGCTGGCAGGTCCCAAATCCATGCCCATCTATCCTGGAATTACCCTCTTTTCAGATTTCCGCTATCAAAATGGCTCTGATCAGAGACACAAAGGACATTCCATGTGACTGCAATAACCTAAGTGGTAATCTAATCTTCCTCATGCTTCTTGACTTGTCTGCAGCCTTTGACACAGTTGGACATCTAGCTCTAGCTCCTCATCGCTTCTCTCCGTACTTGCATTGTCACTAAGTTGTCAAATTTCTTGTCTAATGTTCAGTACCTGAACAGAAATTTCCTCGAAATAAACATAGGAAAGCCAAAGACTTTGTGGTAAATGTTCTGATCCCGCGTGCTGCAGGAATTTTCACGGGTAGGATGGACAATTTGATGGGCCATTTTAAAGTCTGTTGACCTCAGGTGGGAATTTCCAGTCTTTGAGGTGGGCGTGACTGGAAAAATCATGTCCATTGTATTTGTCTCTCCCTCCAAACTCTGTTACCTTGCTGTCGATTTCCATCCCTCTCTGGTGTTTTTTTCTATTCATTTGTGGGACATGGGCATCACTGGCTGGCCAGCATTTATTGCCCATCCCTAGTTGCCCCGAGGGCAGTTGAGTCAACCACATTGATGTGGTTCTGGAGTCACATGTAGGCCAGACCAGGTAAGGATGACAGATTTCCTTCCCTAAATGGCATTAGTGAACCAGATGGGTTTTTTCCGACAATCGACAATGGTTTTACGGTCACCAGTAGGCTCATAATTCCAGATATTTTTTATTGAATTCAAATTCCACCATCTGCCGTGGCGGGATTCGAACCCTGGTCCCCAGAACATTAACTGAGTTTCTGGATTAATAGTCTAGCGATAATAACACTAGGCCGTCACCTCCCTTGTCAACTGTTCGAGCCTGTGCCAGTCTGCTCACAACCTTGGTGCCATTTTTGACCCCGAGATGAGCTTTACATCACGTATTTCCCCCCCACCCCACCCCGCGCACCCTCCCTCCTCACCCATCAATAAGACTGCTATTTGCAGCTCTGTAACATTGCGCGACTCCACCCCTGCCTCAGCTCTGCTGCTGCTTCAGCTCTCCTCCATGCATTCGATATCTCTAAACCTGACTTGTCAAGAGCACTCCTAGCTAGCCATCCACTTACTAAGATACAGGCAAAATACTGTGGATGCTGGAAACAAAAACAGAAAATGCTGGAAAAGCTCGGCAGGTCTGACAACATCTGAGGAGAGAGAATAGAGCCAACATTTCGAGTCAGGGTGACCTTTCGTCAGAGCTTCGTCATCCACCGCGGCACAGTGGCACGGTGGTTAGCACTGCTGCCTCACAGCGCCAGGGACCTGGGTTCAATTCCCGGCTTGGGTCACTGTCTGTGTAGAGCTTGCACGTTCTCCCCATGTCTGCGTGGGTTTCTTCCGGGTGCTCCAATTTCCTCCGCAGTCCAAAGATGTGTGGGTTAGATGCATTGGCCATGCTAAATTGCCCATCGTGTCCCGGGATGTGTAGGTTAGAGGGATTAGTGGGTTAAATGTGTGGGATTGTGGAGATAGGGCCTGGGGTGGGATTGTTGTTGGTGTAGACTCAATGGGCCGAATTGCACTGTAGAGTTTCTATCGTTTCTCTGTAAGCCTAAGATCATCCAAAGCTCTGCTTCTGGCCTCCCAACCTGTACTAAGTTACGTTTGCGCATCATCCCAATGCTGGGTAACTTACCCTGACTCTCAGTCCATCAGTGTCTCAATTTTAAAATTCTCATTACAAATCTCTTCATCGTCTCATCCCTGTAATCTCCTCCAGTCCTCAAGTTTCTGAGAGACCTGTGCTCACTTAATTCTGGTCTCCCGAACAACCACAATTTAAATTTCTCCACTAGTGGCACTCAGGCCATCAGCTGGCAGGGGCTTAAGCAGCTGAATTCCCTGGAAATTTGGCATGTCCGCTACAACTCTCACTAACTTCTACAGATGCACCATAGAAAGCATTCTTTCTGGTTGTATCACAGCTTGGTACGGCTCCTGCTCTGCCCAAGACCGCAAGAAACTACAAAGGGTCGTGAACGAAGCCCAGTCCATCGCACAAACCAGCCTCCCATCCATTGACTCTGTCTCCACTTCCCACTGCCTCGGCAAAGCAGCCAGCATAATCAAGGACCCCATGCACCCTGGACATACTTTCTTCCACCTTCTTCCATCGAGAAAAAGATTCAAAAGTCTGAGAACACGTACCAACTGACTCAAGAACAGCTTCTTCCCTGCTGCCATCAGACTTTTGAATGGTCCCACTAAGTTGATCTTTCTCTACACCCTAGCTATGACTGTAACACTACATTCTGCACTCCTTTCCTTCTCTATGAATGGTATGCTTTATCTGTATAGTGCGCAAGAAACAATAATTTTCACTGTATACCAATACATGTGACAATAATAAATCAAATCAAATCCTTAAACTTCTCTAGTTCTCATTCCTCCTTTAAGACAAGCCTTAAAATCCAGCTGTTTGACTAAGATTTCTCTCATCGTCCTTCACATTTCCTGGGATCAGATTTTTGTTGATTTTTTTGTCTTTAATCAGGATGTGGGCATCGCTGACAAGGTCAGCATTTGTTGCCCATCTCTATTTGCCCTTGAACAGGCAAGGGTGGCTTGCCAGGCCATTTCAGAGGGCAGTAGTTACGAGTGAACCACATTGCTGTGGGTCTGGAGTCACATGCAGGCCAGACCAGGTAAGGACAGCAGATTTCCTTCCCTGAAAGGTATTGGTGAACCAGATGGGTTTTTACAACAATCGTCGCATTGTCACTATTACTGAGTCTAGCTTTACATTGCAGATTTTATTAATTGGATTGAAAATTCCACCCACTACCGTGATGGGATTTGAACCCATGTGCCCCTGAGTATTAGACTTTGGATTATTAGGCCATTTCACCTCCTCTCCCCAACATTAGCATGAAGTGTCACAGAATCATAGAATCCCTACAGTACAGAAGGAGGCCATTCGGCCCATCGAGTCTGCACCGTCCACAATCCCGCCCAGGCCCTATCCCCATAACCCCACATATTTACCCTGCTGATTTCCCTGACGCTAAGGGGCAATTTAGCATGGCCAATCCACCTAACCAGCACGTCTTTTGAACTGTGGGAGGAAACCGGAGCACCCGGAGGAAACCCACGCAGGCACGGGGAGAACGTGCAAACTCCGCACAGACAGTGACCCGAGCCGGGAATCGAATCCGGGTTGCTGACGCCGTGAGGCAGCACTGCTAACCACTGTGCCACCGTGCCACCCCAAATGTTCTGGGACATTTTATCATGTTGAAATTGCGATGTAAATACAAGTTGTTTTTTGCTTTGCCACTGGATGTCAAACAGACACAAATCAAATGAAAACTTCAAAGAAGTCAAAAGCCTGTAAATTCCAAAAGAACTAATTCCGTTCTAACAAATTCAGCTGCGCTCATAATGTTTCTGGATGTTAAAAAGCAATATATTTTTTTCTGGATTGAATCAGGGAGAGTTCGAGGGAGCAGAGTTTAAACATAGCTCAACTGAACAGGCAGAATCTCTGGGCTATTAATATGGTTTTGATTCTGAGCCAATAAAAGCTGCACCTTGCCTCCAGTATCGTTCCCTTCTCTGTTTCTTCTTCATTCAACATTCATGACAATTTGAAGCTTTCAGTTTTTTTCACACTGGTTTTGTAGGTGTTGCAATAAAATAAATAAATGCCTTGTGTATGTTCAATGCTTCTCATAACCACCAATGTCTTCAAGTTCTTTATAGTCAAATACTTTTGAAGTATAGTCATTGTGCATATTGGCCACATTTGGAACATTGTGAGCAATTTTGGGCCCTGTATCTAAGGAAGGATGTGCTGGCCTTGGAGAGGGTCCAGAGGAGATTCACGAGAATGATCCCGGGAATGAAAGGCTTGACGTATGAAGAGCGTTTGATGACTCTCGGTCTGCACTCGGAGTTTAGAAGGATAAGGGGGGGGGGGAATCTCTTTGAAATTTACAGAAAGGCCTGGATAGAGTGTGTGGTGGACCTCAGTTGTGCCTTTGTCCTATATGGACCACCGTTGTGTGTGCTTGTCATACCTGGACACATCCCCTTCCAGTTTGGTTCCTCCCCTCGGCACTAGTATAACGGTGGCTGTCTCCTCCCCCTTGTTCAGTCCAGGTTGGTTATTTGTTGGGATCTGCTCCTGATTCTGTTGTGAATAAAAGCCTACACTTATATTGGTATATCGGTAGTCTTTCGCCTTCTTGATAGCGCATCAATTTTATTCACAACAGCTACCAGCATGGAGCAGTTTCTAAAACCCGACAAGTTAGCATTAGACCCTTAAGAGGTTGGAGCCTCTGATAAATTCGATCATTGGTTGGACTGCTTCGAAGCATTCGTCGACAGCGCTGCGGCCATCGACACCGACGCCGCTAAACTCCACGTGCTCCGCGCCCGGGTAAGCGAAGCTGTCTATGGAATCTTCCGGGACGCTGCTACATACGCGGACGCTATCGAACTCCTAAAAGGGCAGTTCCGAAAGAGCCCTAACGTGGTTTACGCCAGACATCTCCTAACTACCCGCAAGCAGCAGCCAGGAGAATCGTGCACCCAATTTCTGCGTGCCCTGCGGGTCCTAGCTCGAGTTTGTGACTGTAAGGCTGTTACAGCAGCTCAGAACATGGAGGACCTGATCCGCGACGCCTACGTTGCGGGCATTGAGTCTACATACATCCGGCAGTGCCTGCTGGAACAAGATGACCTAGATCTCCGAAGAACAGCCACGATGGCTGAAACGTTAGAAGCGGCCTCCCACAATCTCGGGTCTTACCTTGCATCCCTTTTGCCTTCCCCTGCTCGGACATGACCACGGCTACAGTGATTCGGACCCTGAACAAGCTCTTCACCCTGTTCGGCTTCCCAGCCTATGTCCATAGCGATCGTGGGTCCTCTTTCATGAGTGACGAGCTGAGGCAGTACCTGCTCGCCAAAGGCGTTGCTTCCAGCTGCACCACTAGCTATAACCCCAGGGGCAATGGTCAAGTAGAGTGGGAGAACGCAACCGTCTGGAAGGCCGTTCTATTAGCATTATGGTCTAGGGGCCTTCCAGTCAGCCGTTGGCAAGACGTCCTTCCGGACGCATTACATTCCATTAGGTCACTCTTGTGCACAGCGACCAATACGACCCCTCATGAGCGGATGTTTTCGTTTCCCAGGAAGTCCTCCTCGGGTACTTCGTTCCCGGATTGGCTGATGTCCCCGGGACCCGTCCTGCTTCGGAAGCATGTCCGGACCCATAAGGCAGATCCCTTGGTCGAGGAGGTCCAATTGCTCCACGCTAATCCCCAATATGCTTTTGTAGCGTACCCTGATGGGCGGGAGGACACGGTTTCTGTCCGTGACTTGGCACCCGCGGGTGCCCCTGAGGTCACCATGTCCTTCCGCCCCACGGTCCCTGGTGTCATCCATTCGGAGACTGCTACGCCTCTTCCTCCCTCAGTCCCTGTCCCCAATGTAGTGCGCCCAGAGCCTGTTGCAGCCCCCCACCCCCCAGCTCCGGTTCCCACTGCTCCCCATACGCCACCAGGGCCACTGCTCATTCCTCTCGCCCCTATGTACAGCTCGCTTGAGTCGCCGGAGCCGTCGCCACGCAGTACCCGACGACTGGACGGAATGACGGATCGGTCCGCCTCATACCACCCAGCGCCTTCTCTCGACGCTCACTGTGCGGAGCCTGGGCCGACATCGCACCCTGCTCGGACAACTCTGCGACCTGCACTACGACGATCGCGATGGCGGATCAAGCCACCAGTTCGTCTGAACTTGTAGTATTGTTTCCGCTTCACCCCGTGTTGTTCTTTTAAAAGGAAGGGGTGAATGTGGTGGACCTCAGTTGTGCCTTTGTCCTATATGGACCACCGTTGTGTGTGCTTGTCATACCTGGACACATCCCCTTCCAGTTTGGTTCCTCCCCTCGGCACCTAGTATAAAGGTGGCTGTCTCCTCCCCCTTGTTCAGTCCAGGTTGGTTATTTGTTGGGATCTGCTCCTGATTCTGTTGTGAATAAAAGCCTACACTTATATTGGCATATCGGTAGTCTTTCGCCTTATTGATAGCGCATCAGAGTGGATTTGGGGAAGATGTTTCCATTAGTAGGAGAGACTAAGGTCCGAAGGCACAGCCTCAGAGTAAAGGGAAGATACTTTAGAAGTGAGATGAGGAGGAATTTCTTCAACCAGAGGGTGGTGAATCTATGGAATTCATTGCCACAGAAGGCTGTGGAGGCCAGGTCATTGAGTGTATTTAAGACAGAGATAGATAGGCTCTTGATTGGTGAGGCGATCAAAGGTTACAGGGAAAAGGGCAGGAGAATGGGGTTGAGAAACCTATAGGCCATGATTGAATGGGAGAGCAACCACGATAGGCCGAATGGCCTAATTGTGCTCCTATAATTTATGGTCTTTTGGTAATGGCAGTCAATTTGCACACAGCAAGCTCCCACCAACAGCAATGTGATAATGACCAGATGAACTGTGTTTTGTGATGTCGATTGAGGCTTAAATATTAACCAGGACACCGGGGATAACTGTCCTGCTCCTCTTCAAAATAGTGCCATGTGATCTTTTGCATCCAGACAGATGGGGCCTCGATTTAATGCCTCATCTGATAGACAGCACCTCTGACAGTGAAGCATTCTCTCAGTAATGTCAGCCTTGATTCTTGTGTTCGAGCTCTGCAGTGGGACTGGGTGGCAATCTTCCCTCTGAGTCACAAGGTTCCGAGTTGGAGTCATGGCTGTCACTGGTGTTTTCTTCTGTTTTTTGATGTGCTACTCAAACCTTTGTCTTCTCTTCCATCAGCTGTGTGTGGGAATCTCTTCACCGTGTAGCCCTGTGCTGCGGGACAAGTTTGGATGTCAAACTCACTATAACCATGAAAGCTGCCATTCCAATCTAAAACAGAAGCAAAGAAGACTTCTTAATCTACTCAGCCAAGCACTGCCAAGTGTCATCTTAATAAATACTGCGTATTTAGGGTTTAAGTGGGACATAATTTATTTTTTTCTCAAACCATTGGACCATTCATTGACTGGATGAACAATCCGTGCAGCAATGTACCAGGACGATTGTCCATTCTCCTCATTGCACTCACCATGACCTCTTGGCCTTGATCAGGCCATCAGGGCAGGCAGAAGATCAGGGACCTTTGGCCTTTTGTAGAACCATGGATACAGAAAGAATCCATTCAGTCCATTGCGCCTTTGGAAGGAGCACTTTGATTAATCCCACTCACTTGCTCTTTTCCCAACACCCTGTTTATGTTTCCCCTTCAAGTATTTATCCAGAGTCTTTCTGAAAGTCACTTTGGAATCTGCTTCCACTGCACTCCAAATCCGAACAACTCATTCCTTTCCTTAGAGAGGAGAGAACATACAGCAGAGAGGAAACCCTTTATGCACTGTTGCTGGTCTTTCGTTATGGCGTGGTATTGGTGGAGGGCTAAGGGATGGTATGTTAGCTTGAAAAGGGAATGCTGTGTGCTCTGTGGGACCTAAGGGTCCAGTTATACTAATATTTCATCCATATAGTTTACTTCACAGTGACCTAAAGGTGAGAACGTAACTCCAGAAATCCACTGAGAGGTCATTTCAAACCATTGGGTTTATCGCTGCATTCAGTTGAATGCTGCATTGGGTTTAACACTGCATTGAGTTCTACTCGAGTGTGTTGTAAAACAATTGCTGATGGGATCTCTTGGACCGCCTGGTGCATTTATAACTTGTACCTGAATAGCTTGTAATACTTCAAGAATGGCATATATTTACATATATTCTTGCAAGTGTTGGGACTGGGACTCTGCGCCTATCTACAATTAACTTGCCTTGTTTGAACAGGGTGAGGATCCGGCAGAACTGGGTTGCACCTCAAATCAATGCCAGACTGCGGCCAGAATTAGATCCCGAGGGTGCCCCATGTTTTATGCAATTTCTGGCCTTTGTTTATTGACCTTTATAACAAGAAACTTTGGCTTGGTGCTTTGGGAATGCTCACAACAGAAATTCTGTTTGTTACACTCAGTTCATAATGTTCCCTCATATATCATCCTCTTAAATTACAGACCGGAACTGTTTCACACAGCTAGGCTGGATGCTTTCCCGGTATGGTACAAGTGAGCATATTCAACAAAATAGGGCCAATTCACAAAAGAAAATTCATAAATTGGCAATTATATTAAATGCGAAGAATGCTCTAACACTACGGGGGTTACACATTATGGAATTTGTATGTAAAGGGGCACAGAAGTAGTCGGACTGCATGGTGGCACAGCAGTTGTACTGCTGCCTCACAAAGCGCCAATTCTTGGCTTGGGTCACTGTCTGTGCAGAGTCTGCACATTCTTCCTGTGCCTGTGTGGGTTTCCGCTGGGCCCTCTGGTTTCTTCCCACAGTCTGAAAGACGTGCTGGTTAGGTGCATTGGCCAGGCTAAATTCTCCCTCAGTGTACCCGAACAGGCGCCGGAGTGTGGCGACTAGGGGATTTTCACAGTAACTTCATTGCAGTGTTAATGTAAGCCTACTTGTGGCACTAATAAATAAACTTTAAACAGAAACCAAGGTACATTTTCATTGAATCTTGCAAACAAGCATATTTCTCTGTCTGTAAATAGAACATAGAACATAGAACATTACAGCGCAGTACAGGCCCTTTGGCCCTCAATGTTGCGCCGACCAGTGAAACCAATCTAAAGCCTATCTAACCTACACAATTCCACTATCTTCCATATGTTTATCCAATTACCATTTAAATGCCCTTAATGTTGGCGAGTTCACTACTGCTACAGGCAGGGCATTCCACGCCCTTACTACTCTCTGAGTGAAGAACCTACCTCTGACATCTGTCCTATATCTATCACCCCTCAATTTAAAACTATGTCCCCTCATGCTAGCTAGCGAGTTATTAGAGCAATCAGCAATCAAATAGCTCTTACTACAAGATATTTTTCCTATCCCTATTTTGCTAAATATTTCTGAGAGTCTGCAACAATAGTTGTAATCACAAACTATTTTTCATTGATCCAAAAGACAAGGTAGTTTCATGATGTGTTTTGCAAATATATGCATATTATTCACTGGTAATAAATGACAATAATGCACTGTGGAGTTTATTAATATTGACTTTGGTAACTCAAAGGCAAGAATTTCAGTTGTCTTTTGGATTCAGTTGTATATGTTGCAGTAATGAACAGAAGGAAAGGCTTGCATTTATATTGGGGATTTCATTCACTCAGGATGCTTTGAAGCACTTTACAGCCAATGAAATACTTTTGAAATGTCGTCACTGTTGTAATGTAAGAAACCCTATACCATCAATGAGATGCACTGCAGCAACTCATCAAGGCTCCTTCGACAGCACCTTCCAAACCCACGACCTCTACCACCTTAAAGGCCAAGGGTGGCACGGTGGCACTGCTGCCTCACAGTGCCAGGGACCCGGTTCAATTCTGGCCTTGGGTGATTGTGTGGAGTTTGCATGTTCTCCCCGTGTTCGTGTGGGTTTCCTCCGGGTGCTCCGGTTTCCTCCCACAGCCCAAAAATGTGCAGGCTAGGTGGATTGGCCATGCTAAATTGCCCCTTAGTGTCCCAAGATGTGTAGATTAGGTGGATTAGTCACGATAAATGCACAAGGTTTTGGGGATAGGGTGGAGGGGAGGGCCAGGTGGGATGCTCTTTCAGGGAGTCGGTGCAGACTCAATGGGCCAAATAGCCTCCTTCTGCACTGTAAGGGTTCTATGGTTCTATCAGATGCACGGGCACAGCATCACCTCCAAGTTCTCCGCTGAGTCATCCTGTCTCGGAACCATATCACCCTCGCTATCACTGGGTCAAAATCATGGAACTCTCTCTTCCAAGCAGCACTATGGGTATACCTATATCTCATGAACTGGAGTGATTTGAGAAGGTGGCACACCACCATCTTGATTTGTGTCAAGTCACAGATTCACATACATAATTCCATCATTGTAAAGACAATTTGAGTTTCCTTGCCTTCCCCCATCAACCACAGCGAAACATTGGCTACTGCTATGGGGTCCAAATTTTGGTGTGCCAGCTTGCAGGTACATTCTAGGATGGGGCGGAGGGTGGGGGAGTGTGAGTGGACAACCTAGAAATTATCCATTTACAGCCTGTTAAATTTAATGGGTGAAAAGACATAGGTCGGAATTCTCCAACCTCACCCATGGCTGGGATTCTCCAGCCCCGCTGCAGTGAGTGGAGATTGGGTTAAGTGTCAAATTCTCTGTTCTCACAGCAGTGGTGGCAGTAGCGGGGCATGCAAGACCGCAGAATTCTGGCTAGAGTTTGGAGTTTTCTTTTGGCATCAGGAAGTTTGGTGACGGGAGTGAAAATACCAGGTTTCCCGATGAGCTAAAAGCAGGGAGGGATTGTTCCTTCCTCCCATCAGTGGAAGGCTGTGTTTCCTGATGTTGAATGCTGGGAACCTCATTGTAATAAATTAACATATGTTATGACCCATGTCAGAAACTCCCAAGATGTTTTATGAAGTTAGCCTAGACACTAAGTTTTGCATTTGATTTTGGCTTTTTGATTTGATTTGATTTATTATTGTCACATAGAATCATAGAATCCTACAGTGCAGAAGGAGGACATTCGGCCCATCGAGTCTGTACCGACCACAATCCCACCCAAGCCCTATCCCTCATGACCCCATTCATTTACCCTAGCTATTCCCTCTGACACTAAGGGCAATTTATCATGGCCAATCCACCTGTCCCGCACATCTTTGGACTTAGGGAGGAAACCGGAGCACCCGGAGGAAACCCATGCAGACACAGAAAGAAGGTGCAAACTCCACGCAGACAGTGACCAAAGCCAGGAATCGATAATACGTGTATTAGTAAAAGCATTGTTTATTGTGTGCTATAGAGACAAAGCATATTGTACATAGTGAAGGAGAGAGTGCAGAATGTAGTGTAAATTTCATAGCGAGGGTGCAGAGAAAGATCAACTTACTATGAGGTAGGTCCATTCAAAAGTCTGATGGATGCAGTGAAGAAGTTGGCTTGGGTGAGCATAAGATGTTTCACTCCAGGTACAATTCAAATGACCCACTAGGAAGCTTTTATCAAAAAAAAGTTTATTTAAGAACACAGTTAAAATGTAACAAAAAGAATTAACATAACTTTTACCAATTACAACAATTGAAACACGACACAGTATAACTCCTAACCGCTAGCTATCTCTGCTCTTCCAAGTTAAGCACCATTCCACAGACACACACCCTTCTTTAGACTTAGCACAGAAACAAGTATGCTTACATGATGCTGGATCTTCAGTTTTCATCCTTTTAATGTAAAAAGTTTACTTATTAGTCATAAGTGAGGTTTACATTAACACTACAATGAAGTTACTCTGAAATTCCCCCTAGTCGCCACAGTCCAGCACCTGTTCGGGTCAATGCACCTAATCAGCACGTCTTTCAGAATGTGGGAGGAAACCCGGAGCACCCAGAGAAAATCCACGCAGACATGGGGAGAATGTGCAAACTCCACACAGACAGTGACCTAAGCTGGGAATCGAACCCGGGTCCCTGGCACTGTGAAGCAGCAGTGCGAACCACTGTGCTACCGTGGCGGTGTTGGATCAATTCTCCGAGGCTCCTCAGCCCTGGAACCTTCAGCAAGCTTCTGGAGAGAGAGAGAGAGAGACAAAGAGAGTGCCTTCTTCCATCAGCTCCCAGCAGCAACTGAGAACCAAAACTAAAAGCTGGACCTTTCTGTGGAAAAAAAACTGTCCCCAGGCATTTCACCTGACTTGTCAATCATCCCCAAATCAAGCTCCACTCAGCAATCCCCAAAGGACCAATAAACCCCAGAACACTGCATTAGTCCTGATTAAAATCAGCATGATGTTCATTATATTGCTTCAGTAACAATTACAGAACACCAGTTGCAGACATCATGGCACCAATAAAATACTAGGACCTGCTTCATTATTAAAATACATTCTTTAAAGACACAGTGTCATCACACATGTAATTATCATGCCCCTACACTGGAATCATTCCCCCCACATCAAAAATTCCATCCACGGTAGTGTGATGTCAGAACGGACTGGTCTCAGGAGGCGAGCACTTGGCAAACAGAACCCCCAGGGGAGCTCAGAGGTGAGGACAGTTCTCGGAGGGAAGGGAGTCATGTTGAGGGTTGCCAGGGTAATGCCAGGGTCATGTTAGCTTGATGCCAACTTGATGCCAGGGTGCGTACACATGGGTGAAAATTTTTTCTTGGTTTTGCGAGCTGTACACTGGGGCAACCTTCCAATATGGCGCCCGGATCAGCAAGTGTCTGATTTGATGACAGGACTGGTGAATCAGAGGCCGCCCAGCAGCGATGTGTCATGGAACCCGTGACTATGATTTCTTTTCCCCCAAGTTTTGGACTGTATGGTGGAAAAAGCCACCGTTGCCATCGGCGACCTCAACTCTGTTTTTCCAGCCTGACATAGGCTGGGACTTTCAGGTCCCACTTGCGGTGGGAATCATTGCAGCCGGGTGGGAAAATCTGACGGACCAGCCAAAGAGTCCGGGTAGTCATTTGCGGCCGGCGGGACTGGAAAATCCTAACCGTAGGCAGCTTCCTGACCTGCACTAGTAATATGGGACATTTTTACCTTTGGGTTTCTAGAGACGTCGATGGCACTTTTACCCTCACACCAGTGGAATCAAAGCCAGAGCTACCCCATCAGTAGACCGACCACCAAGAATGAGAAAGCCCCTTCACCACAATACCAAATAATTAAAAAGCACATCTTAATAATCAGAATGCTGACTTTATTGATTTGACTGGAAGCCAGCTGCCTGCAATCATTAAAAAGGGAATGTGAGGGCTCTCAATGTTCTTTGCTGCTTTTCACTGGTTATGGTTAATCCCTTTGAACATTCAGTGCTCAAAGCCTTTGTTGCTAATATTAAAATATCCTCATGTGGTTCGAGAAAGAATCACTCTTCACAATGATATCGAGTAACATGCAGTGGAGGTGGTAAATGTTGGCTTTTTTTTCTGTTGCAAGGTTGGGAAAAATATTTAACCTCCTCAGAAACGTGATTTGGTGGAAATACACTGCTTGCCACTGTACCAGTCGATGAAGTAAAGTCACGTATCAATTCAGAAATGTGTATCAAGATTAAAACAAAAGTGAAACTGCGTGCAGAATTTGTCCGGCATGTCCGCCCGAGGTTCATAAGATCCCGCCCGAGGCCGACGGAGAATACCGTTCTCCGAGCCTTACCTGCACCCTCCCCGATTCCGGGGGCGGGCGTGCCGGTAAAATTCCGGCCTGCATGGTGGCAGGGATATTTTATAAGGGACAGGCAACCAAAATTGAGCTAATTTGAGTTTCTTATGCAAATGACTTTGAGATAATTTGCACGACTTCAAGTTATCATTGACTTGGTGTCCAAAGATGTATGGGTTAGGCGGATTGGCCTTGCTAAATTGCCCCTTAGTGTCAGGGAGATTGGCTTGGGTAAATGCATGGGGTTACAGGGATAGGGCCTGGGTGGGATTGTAGTCAGTGCAGACTCGATGGGCCGAATGGCCTCCTTCTGTACTGTAGGATTCTACGATTCTATGATGATACGGCAATTGAGCTGGAAATAAAAATCCCTTGGCGGGGTGGTCTGGTTTGTTTAAAATAGTAGTCATGATGTGGAGATGCCGGCGTTGGACTGGGGTAAACATGTGACTCACCTGAAGAAGGGGCTTAGAGCTTCAAAAGCTTGTGTGGCTTTTGCTACCAAATAAACCTGTTGGACTTTAACCTGGTGTTGTGAGACTTCTTACGTTGTTTAAAATAGCCATTACCATCGTCTGTCTGTGCTGTGACTTGCAGCATTATCCACTGAAATCATACCAATAATATTCACCGATTTATAGTGTAGTGCTGCAGAATTGAGGAAAAGTCAAAAGGTTGACGCTGTTGTACTTCGCTGAATTCTATAAATAGAAATGCAAATTCACAGATATCCCTGCTTGTGACAACCGTCACTGCGAACAGAGCCGCATTAGCTAATGCAGTGGGATCAAGAAAAAAAACAGACCTGAAAGTGCATTATTTTACTTCTTCTTCCTTTGGCAGTCCCTCAGAGTCGAGGGTGACTTGCTTCCACTCCAGGGACATGTGTTATGCAGTGGCTGAATAGTCCAAGCCCGGAGCCTCAGGCTCTGCCACAGCTTTGGCTGGTGGTGTTCGATGAGTTGTAAGTTTAAAGTTTTTTTTATTAGTGCCACACATAGGCTTGCATTAACACTGCAATGAAGTCACTGTGAAAATCCCCCGGTCGCCACACTCCGGCGCCTGTTCCGGGGCACTGAGGGAGAATTTAGCATGGCCAATGCACCCTAACCAGTATGCCTTTCGGACTGTGGGCGGAAACCGGAGCACCCGGAGGAAACTCATGGGGAGAACGTGCAGACTCCACGCAGGCAGTGACCCAAGCCGGGAATCCAACCCGGGTCCCTGGCGCTGTGAGGCAGCAGTGCTAACCACTGTGCCACACTGTGGATTCTGCATTCTCTTTCCGCTCTTTACGCTTCGCTTGGCCTCTCCGTGCTCCACCCAGTGATTGGCCGCCTTCACCTCCAGTTTGTGCGTTCTAAGGCAAGCGATTCCTGGAGACCCAAAAGTGCCCATTGGGTGCACATTTTACAGTAACTCTCTCAATGCTACATTGTTCTGACACTCGCACAGAACCCATGCTCGTTTCCGTTGCCCTAAGAAACCCGGTGGGACTTTTGGACCACGTGACGGATAGACAGATGGTTGTTGCCGATCCAAACCTCGGCTGCACAATCTTTACTGAAATAAAATAAAATATTACAGATGTGGAGCAAGCTACTGCTTATAGCAACTGTTGAAATTTCATTTGTGGGTGCGTCTAAATTATTTTGTGTTGGCACTTAAAATTTAATGTTCCGCCAACGTATTCTTAGATAGGTTTCATTTCACCCTCACAGCAGGCCCCTGCCGTAGCTGTTCCATTATAGTCTGTCAGTTCTTTCGAAAGTGTGCGTGTGGTGTGCATGAACAATGGATTGCACCCTGCCTAAATATTTAATGAAGAAAACAAAATGATATTCAGATCTAATAAAGGATGTGACCCAATAATCTGGCAGCAAGAACAAGGTCATGGGGCTGAACCACAGGGTTAGTCGAAAGTTGCGGACACCTGCTGTAGATTCATTAGGTGTAAGTGGCTAAAAAAAAAAATCACCTCGGGGTGTGGGACGGTGGAGGGGGGCGGGGGGGGGGGGGGGGGGGTGCGGTGGGGTTGGGGAGGGTGGAGGAGGATGAATAGCCGTCTGCTCATCTCAGCCCATTGCAAGTGTGCTACCCCTGTCTCCATGGGGAAAGCAGTGGCCCAGATCGCTCACGGGGTGAAGCATTCTCAACATGGGGGAAAATGTGGAATAAGAAAAGTTCGCAAGAACGCAAGGATCCTTTTTATTCAAACAGGGATGTCTTCACTTTTGGTAAGTGAAGTAAACATCACAAGCTGAATTTCCTTTGCCACGAAAGTGTCAAAATCTAACAAAATGTACCAAAATGAGAGTATAAATCGATTATTCTTAACTGAATTGAAACCTTGTTGGCTTTGAGTTTAACAAAGAAATGAGAGAACACCTTGTCTGAGAAATTTGATGGTGTTGCATGTATTTTACAGGCACAAAACTGACACTTAGGCCAGACTTTTACCAGCACGCCCACCCCGATTCCGGGCGAGGCTCGGAGAAAAGGCATTCTCCATTGGTCTCGGGCGGGATCGTATGAACCTTGGGCAGACGTGCCGGTAAAATTCCGCCCTTACGGTGAGGTTCTCCGGCCTCCCAGCCGCATGTTTCCTTCCAGCGGGAGAACAAAGAACAAAGAAAATTACAGCACAGGAACAGGCCCTTCGACCCTCCAAGCCTGCACCGACCATGCTGCCCGACTGAACTAAATCCCCTTACCCTTCCGGGGACCGTATCCCTCTATCCCCATCCGATTCCTGTATTTGTCAAGACGCCCCTTAAAATTCACTATCGTATCTGCTTTCACTACCTCCCCCGGCAGCGAGTTCCAGGCACCCACCACATGCTGTGTAAAAAACTTGCCTTGTACATCTCCTTTAAACCTTGCCCCTCGCACCTATGTCCCCTAGTAATTGACTCTCCCACCCTGGGAAAAAGCTGGGAGTGGCACATTGTTTGCTGGCGGAGGGATTCCCTGGTCCCACCACGTCACCCCACGCTGCCGGGAACCACGTGGACCAGAGAATCCCGGGAATTCCGGCCTAGATCTCTGATATGGTGGTCATATGTTCAAGCTCATTCCAGAGCGGCAATGTGGCTTCCATTATATTGATAGAGGCCCGAAAGAGATGTCCAAAGCTGGTGCCTGAAGTCAGTTCTTTGCATGTGCAAATAAGGGGCCTCATATCTGTTTAAGGGCTCCGTTGCAGAATCGGTTTGTGATTGGTATTCACAATACATGTAGAGGGTGACCTGTAATCTCACTGCTTGATAGCCAAAGCACTAGCCTTCAAAGGGGGCTGGTGGCCACCTCCAGAAAGGTGTGTTTTAATTTTTGTTTCACTTACCTGTGAAACCAGGAAAAACTGAGCTCCCAGAAGGAAAGAAACAATAAAACAGAGAAATAAAAATACTGGTTTGAACTGGCCTTGTATACTTTAAAATGGAACATAGTAAAAATGGGAAAATAAGAATGCTGTTTTGAACCGGTCTTATATACTTTAAAATGCAACACCAGTAAAATTGGTAAATAAGAATACTGGTCTGAACTGTTTTTTCCATCTGGGTTTTCCTCCTGGCTCCACATTCCCATTATGGCCTCTGCTGATCATCACTCACGGCCCTCTCGATTACATTACCACCCCTGGACTCAACTGACTTCCTCACTTGGTGTCTATGCCCGTTGAATTTGGTGCCTCCCAGGACCAACTCTGGAGGCAGGACCAGTCTCTCGTGGACCTGCTGCTGAGCTCATTAGTTCTGAGCTAGATATTCAGTGCTGGAATCAGTGAGATTGAGGCAAGTTATGGTGAACCTGTCTAAAAGCCTTGATTAAGAGTTTTGCGGTCAATTCTGGGCACCCCACTTTAGGATGGATGTGAAGGCTTTAAAGAGGATGCAGAATAGATTCACGAGAATGGTCCCCGGGTTCAGTTGCATGGGGAGGTTTGAGAAATTGGGGCTGCCCTCCTTGAATGAGACTCAATATTGGAAAGTCCCAGGGTTATGGAGAAAGGGAAGTTTCTGGGACTAATCCACCAAATAGCTGACACAAGCATAATGGGCCAAAGAGCCTCTTTCATCATTGTTCTTAAAGTTGAGGGGAGGTTGGATAGAGGTGTTCAAAATCACGAGGAGTCTGGACAGTGTAGGTAGAAACTGTCCCATTGGAGGGAAGGACAATACCAGAGAACACCAATTTAAACAAATTGGTAAAGGACCAAAGGATGACATGAGGAAATTGTTTTATGAGTGAAGGTTAGGATTTTATGTTTCTATGATCCTATCTGGAAAGCTGTGCCTGAGAGTGTGGTGGAGACGGACTCAAACGTGGCTTTCCAAAGGGAATTGGATAATTACCTTAAGGGAAAACATTTGCCGGGGGTCTCTGGCAAAACGATTGGGGAGTGGGACAAGCGAAATCGCCCTTGCACAGGCTTGATGGACCAAATGGTCTCCTTCTGCGATGCTACCATTCTATGATCCCATGGTTCTATGATCACATCCCGATCCAGGTGTGGTCCAATTTGTAGGTCCTTGAATTTTCTTCCAGATAAAGGCAGCTGTGCTGTGAAGTCCGGGCTCTCCATTGCCTTTCCCCTCTCTCAGCAGGGATTGGAAATGGAGACAAAAGGTTTGCAGGTTTTTAAAAAATATTTGTCAATGATATGTGGGTGTCACCGGCTAGGTCAGCATTTATTGTCCATTCCTGAGGGCGTTTAAGAGTCAACCCCATTGCTGCGGATCTGGAGTCACATGTAAGGCCAGACCAGTAAGGACGGCAGATTTCCTTCTCTAAAGGATATTAGTGAAACAGATGGGTTTTTACAACAATCGACTATGGCTTTATGGTCATTATTAGACTTTTAATTCCAAATTTTTAATTGAATTCAAATTTCACCATCTGCTGTGGTGGGATTAGAACCCAGCTCCACAGACCATTACCCTGGGTCTCTGGATTACTAGTTCAGCGACAATACCACTACGCTACTGCCTCTCCAAAATGTTAAAGTTTAGCTATTAGTGTCGCAAGTCGGTTCACATTAACACTGCAATGAAGTTACTGTGAAAATACCCTAATCGCCACACTCTGGCGCCTGTTCGGGTACACTGAGGGAGAATTTAGCATGGCTAATGGACCTAACCAACACGTCTTTCAGACTGTGGGAGGAAACCGGAGCATCCGGAGGAAACCCATTCAGATATGGGGAGAACATGCAGACTCCACACAGACAGTGACCCAAGCTGGGAATCGAACCCAGGTCCCTGGTGCTGTGAGGCAGCAGTGCTCACCACTCTCCCACCATACGCTTTTGTTCGCCCAGGCGAAATACATTCTAAAGAAGAAGCCATGCAGGAGACAGGAACAGAAGGACATGGTGATGGAGGTGGGAGGGAGGCTGGTGCGCAGTAATAACACTGGTATGGGAGTGGTTTATTTCTGTGTTGCAAATTCCGAATAACAACAGAAAGACAGGAAGGCAGAAATTGGGCAAGCTGAATTATTACAGCAGTATTTAAATGTTTGTTAAAGTTCTGACCAGGGAACAAGATCCATAAGATGAAGCCCTTCCGTTATGAAATTGTTTTATTCTAATCCTAACAAAGAAGCTTGTGATTTTGTTTCATTATCTCACTTCTGTATTTTCCCAGATTTAAGTATTTCAGCATTAACTCTTGAACAATTGCAAATCAAATACCCCAATCCTGAGCTGTGTTGTATTAGTACACCAACATGCGCCAATGTGCAAACAGCCAGCCCACCTCGAAATTCTGTAGCAACATAAAACTGCACCCGCGCACAGTGTACAGCACCGGGAAAAAACATCATTGAAATAAAGCAGACAATTGTCAGCTAAGCAGCGAGGTCACATCCAAAATGTTGGCCACTGCAAACACTGTTGAGAGACTGGATTAAATTGACATATTGATTTGTCTTGTGAATATCTGATCATGAGAATTGGATCTCGTGCCAGTCATTGGGTGAAGGACTAATCTGATTTCAAGGTTCCTTGACCTGCTTGGACTCAATTCGAAATGTAAGAACAGGAGTAGATCATTCAGCGCATGGTGTTTCTTTAAAAGAAACGTTTCTAAATTTGGTTTGTTAAAACTGAAGGAAGGCAACTTATTCCTGAAAGTAAATCTGCTCTTAATGATCATACATTGACTTTCTCACTCCCAAAAATTGGCTGTTATTCATTAATATATATGCATCTCATTCTGTATTAACACCAAGTAAATAAAGTTTCCACTAGTTTGTTAATTGAAGAACTCTCTCTTTGATATAGATAAGTGAGCACAGTTAATTTTCTCATATTATGTGATGCATGTCCTTTTCCTTCTAAAGTTTTAAAGTTTATTTATTAGTGTCACAAGTAGATTTACATTAACACTGCAATGAAGTTACTGTGAAAATCCCCTAGTCGCCACACTCCGGCACCTGTTTGGGTGCACTGAGGGAGAATTTAGCACGGCCAATGCACCCAACCAGCACGTCTTTCGGACTGTGGGAGGAAAGGGGAGCACCCGGAGGAAACCCATGCAGACACGGGGAAAACGTGTAGACTCCGCACAAACAGTGACCCAAGCCGGGAATCGGACCTGGATCCCTGGCGTTTTGAGGCAGCAGTACTAACATCCAATCATTTTAATTTTTACAAAAGCATGCATGCTGTATTTTAATACAATGGATTTAAGCATTTTGTACTTAAAGTTTCCACTAGTTTGTTAATGAAGAACTTTCTCTTTGATATAGATAAGTGAGCATAGATGATGCAACAGAGAATTTTTTTACCCCTCTTGCAAACTTGAAGTATGATTTAGGTGGAAACTTCAAGCTGGCAACTTCCATTGCATGCTATCTTCGAAAATAATCTCAACAATAAGCTCCTTTTGTTTAATTTTAATTCGAAAAAAATATTGTTCCAAATCCCTTGAGCTAAACTGCAATAATGTTCCTTGAATGTGCTACCCATTCCCACCACCCCCCCCCCCCCCACCAAAAAAAATTCAGAATTGTTTATGCGTTGCTTGCCAACCCAGAGATAGGATATAACACGCTGCATGGGAACATTTATGGTCCATCCAAATGGCTGGCTTTATTGCACTTATAAAATATACATTGCCATTTATTGAATTGGCTAGTGTTGAAATCTGCTGGAATTTTATTGCCGTTACTCTGATCAAGAAGACTGAGCTAGCACTTGTAGAATTTGATAAGGTGTAAGATAGCACAATAAATATAATTTCATTTGATTAGGATCGATCAGGCGAAAACCTGTAATAAACAAATAACAGTGTAAGAGCAATTGCAGGAGATGGGAGAAACATCACTTGACTGTCCTTTAGCATTTTGCAACTGACAATAATGTATTTACTGGCCAGAATAATTCATTGAAATGCTCTTTCTGCTTGTCCTATTTTACTGTGAAGTGCTCCAACGTTTCTTTGCATAATGCCCTTACCAAAGACCAGAGAGATAATTCAGCATCATTGAAGTTTCGCTGTACTGAATGTGTTCTTTTGATAACTTCTTACCATCGCAGGTGTGTTGGGGAACTTGTCAACGCTGAGGTCTCATCATTACTGGAATGAAGTAACTGTTGACCTTCTGCAGGTGTGTGCATACAGTGTGTCTGTCTTAAGGTTATCAAGTTTCACCTTCTGAGAAGCAGGTTGACAATACACAAGTACGCAGTTACACACTGACGGGCCAAGACAGACGGTTACAGTTCACTGAAGTACAGCATCTGTGCTGTAAACTGTCGATACATATTTTTTTTGTGGAAGACAAAGATGAGATTGAAAACAGAGGTAATCTCAAATAAGGATCTAATGCGTATTCTCTTTTATTTGCAAGGCTCGTATGCTTCAGATTTAGCCTTGAAACAGCACACAAAATGATGTGCGTGTACCTCTTCAAGAATGTGTATTTAAATGCCAATGTTAACCCCTACGAGGCTTTCTCCTGAACTCTACAAAACCCCCCCACTTTAAATCTGCAATTTCTGTTGGACAGTAGTAGTTTGTTGCCTGATTTTATGACCAGCATTGCTCAATATTTAATTGGAACAATGCAGGATTGCAGAAAGATGACTTACATATTACCCGAGAACAAATTTAGATCAGATGCCAGAAAACTTGCGCACACACAAAGTATGACAAATTACTGGGATAACCTGGCAAACAGACAAAGAGCAACATTGGGTGAAATTCACAGATTCTTTGGTTCCAACGGGGAGCCGCAGTCGACAGGAGTTCTTATAACATGCTGTTTTGCTGATTCTTCAGCCTCCCACCTCCTTTTGACCACCACCACCCATTGGGAGGACAGAACGAGTGAATTTACACTGAAGCCTTCAGAGGCACTCACAACCCCGGTTGTTGCTAGGGGAGACAGAGTACTAGCGGAATGAGCTTGCATAGGCAAGGTTGTTCTTAAGTTCAGTAACTGAGAAGAATCCACGACAAATTCTTTGCACAAATGTCTCCTTAAAAAAGCTTGAAGCTAATCAGCGGGGTTTTTGTTGCTTTTCAATAAAGCAAGGAGTTGGGGGTGAAGTGACAGACGGGTGATAATGCAGAAGGAAATCCATTATGAACACTGTTGTGTCTTCAAAATTGGATGGTTAATTCATGGTGTACAAGGCAACTTTATTTCTTGTCAAATGCTCCAGCTTGAGACCAGAAAATCTTAGGGAAATGAATTTTGCATGATGGCAATTCAATTTCCTTTGGGCAATTCCCTGTGGAGATCTACTAGTAAACAATAACAACTTATAGTTATTTAGCACCTTCAGTGTGATAAAAGATTGCAAGGCTTTGGGGGCGGCACGGTGGCACAGTGGTTAGCACTGCTGTCTCACAGTGCCAGGGACCTGGGTTCAATTTCAACTCAGGTGACTGTTTGTCTGGAGCTTGCACATTCTCCCCATGTTTGCGTGGGTTTCCTCCGGGTGCTCCGGTTTCCTCCCACAGTCCAAAGATGTGCAGGTTCGGTGCATTGGCCATGCTAAATTGCCCCTTAGTGTCAGGCGGACTAGCAGGGGCGGCATGGTGGCACAGTGGTTAGCACCGCTGCCTCACAGCGCCAGGGACCTGGATTCGATTCCCAGCCCGGGTCACTGTCTGTGCGGGGTCTGCACGTTCTCCTTGTGTCTGCGTGGGTTTCCTTTGGATGCTCTGGTTTCCTCCCAAAGTCCGAAAGACGTGCATTGGTCATGCTAAATTCTCCCTCAGTGGACCTGAACAGGCTCTAGAGTGTGGTGACTAGGGGATTTTCACAGTAACTTCATTGCAGTGTTAATATAATCCTACTTGCGACACTAATAAATAAACTTTAAACGTCAGGTTACGGGGATAGGGCCAGGGTGGTATTGTTGTCAGTGCAGACTCAATGGGTTGAATGGCCTTCTTCTGCACTGTACGGATTGTATGATTCACAGAAGTGACTTAAGTGTAGCTTTGAATCTCTGCTAGCTCATTCAGGAACTTTTTTCAAAAGTGGGCAGTTATTCTCCAATCACGTTGTCGTAAGGACTTCAAAAGAAGGCGTTAAATTAAAAAGTCACATCATTGCCCAAGTCATTGATAAGGATTTCAATGTCAGTGTTGCAGCAAGTCTTCAAGGTCAGCTTCACAGGGTGAATGACTCCTAGATGCTGTCTCCTTGGAAAGATGTGAGGGTGGATGAACTGTGTCAGTTTCTCTCCATCATGCAGGAAGTCCAACCATCCTTGCTGATTTGCTTCCAGATAGAAGTTAACCCATAAAACATTTAACTTGTTGCCCTTGTGAGCCAGCCATGGTCCAAATTGCGTTAAAATTATCACTAGTTTTGATGCACAACCCTTTTATACCCATATAAATGCAACCTATGTTGGGACATGTTAAACTTCCTGATGACCAGTTGGTTATTCCTGAGTTATAATTTTGCTCCATCTCCCTGTCCTGTTGCTGATCCAGAGGCCCTGCCATTTCAGCCCCAGGCCCTTGTTGCAGCGTTTATGTGGCCAGGTCACCTCCTCCTCTATCCTCCCTGTGCAGATACAACACAATCCAGGAACTCAATACAGAAATACTGCCCAGTAGCTTCAGGCACTTTTGTCACAACAGCAGTTGATAAAAATGAACTTTGTTACAATTTGCAAACCTGGACTATAAAACCATTGGAACAGAAGTAGGCCATTCGGCCCATTGAATCTGCCCCATCAGGAGCTTTAAAGGATATTAGTGTAGGGCCCCTCTTACATTGTTAACATTTGCTGTTTGCAGAGTGATGTTTGGATATGTTGCCTGCATATGCATGGTCCAAATTTGCCCTCCTGGCACCACGTCAACTAGTTGGGTGGTGTGACGTCAGCATAACATTGATTCACAGCTTCTTGGAATTCGCTGGCAATGCCCTTGTGAGCGCCGCCCGGTCCTGCTGGACTGAGCCACGCAAGAAGCACCTCGGGTGGTGCGTTGGCAATGACACCAAAACACTTAGATCTAATAGAGGTATACAAGATTATGAAGGGTATAGATAGGGTGAACAGTGGGAAGCTTTTTCCCAGGTCGGAGGTGACGATCACGAGGGGTCACGGGCTCAAGCTGAGAGGGGCGAAGTATAACTCAGACATCAGAGGGACGTTTTTTACACAGAGGGTGGTGGGGGCCTGGAATGCGCTGCCAAGTAAGGTGGTGGAGGCAGGCACGCTGACATCGTTTAAGACTTACCTGGATAGTCACATGAGCAGCCTGGGAATGGAGGGATACAAACGATTGGTCTAGTTGGACCAAGGAGCGGCACAGGCTTGGAGGGCCGAAGGGCCTGTTTCCTGTGCTGTACTGTTCTTTGTTCTTTGTTCTCTTTGTTCTCTCCTGCTCATACCAACTTTGTTGATGGGAGGGGTGGGGGGGGCGGGGGTGGTGGGGTGGGGGTGTCAGAACCTCAATGCTGAATTCCATTCAGTAGTCTAATATAATCCCACTCAAGTCTCAGAGCCTCAGCGTGGTGTTTCAAGGTTGACTGTCCATCTAGATAAATCTTGGTAAATCTGGGGCAGCTGTCTAACTTTACCAGACAGCCTGCCCATGACCAATGAGAAACCTGGCTGGGGCTACACTGTGTCCCATTTTTGCTTCAAGAACAGTCAGCAGTTATTTGTACGCACAATATCACTATACCTGCACTGGATTTAACTTGTTATTGAATAGGAAAACGTATCCTACAGGATATAAATGAATCTACCAGATTGTTCCCTTTTATGCTCTTGTGGCTTAGGAAAGGTAAAATGGTAAAGGTGAAAGGTAAATGCTAAAAGGCCAACATGGTACTGCAGAAACCCTTGAGAAATTGATTTGGAGCTTTGGATATTGCTTTTGAAGTAGGAACTGGATTCATTTTATTTCTGCTTTTCAGGCTTCCTCACAGCACAAGCATGGCTTCATAAACGTTCCTTTCTTTTTACATTTTTATACATGGCAACTATTTTTTCTGCTAAACTGTACAAATCACGTTTAATTACCTGTCCCCAATATAATGTTGAAATATTATGAGCAGAGTTTGGATTTCAAAGGGTAGGTATTGGACAGCATGTGCACTCAATCCCTGATTTATTGAGAGCACATACTATTTAAATTAAGACAAAGCAGCTTGACAAGCCGTATTAACATCCCGTGAAGATTACATATCATTGGGCCAAAACTTTCAAAAAAATGCACATTGAGCAGAAAAGGCCTCAGCTACATTGCGTGCATTCCAAATCTAGATGAAGCAAAATTGATTGTATGAAAATTGGAATGTTGGTCTTTATGGATTTCAATAAAAAATATTGGATCTCATATATTAGAAATTATACCAACTGTTCCCTTCCAGTGTCAGAACGAAAGGTCTAGTTCATTTCACATTTTTCAATACTGATTTGATAACCAAGTCTGCATTTTGGAGTCGGTTGCCCATGTCTGCTCTTCCATTGATTTCAACGAGAAAGCTAATTTAAGAAAATGCTTAGCTCTGGGATTTTTTGACAGAAGGCGATTAATAAAAGAAATTGATGAAATTAAATTATTAGGTACGGTTGATTTGTCAAACTGATTTCCTCTGTCAAGAATTGGAAATGCATGCGGTTGAAATGAAGCCTAATTATGTCTGCTAAAGTGTGGGACTGCAGTAAACACCCTCCACTTGTTTGGCATTTAATGGGGCTGGATGCAGAGCATTCCCATACAGCAACGGATTTCAGCATTACATGGCGGCTGTAAAAGTTATATTTCATCGCGTGGTTAATTATTTCAGCAAATGTGTATCAAAGTGCAAAGACATAGGGCCCGATTTTACCATTTTGATTCCAAGTGCTGGGGGGTGGGGGTGGGGCGAGGGCAGGTGAGGGGGGAGGGGAGCTGGGGAAGGTGGGTCCAATGGCTCCCTGGATGGGAGTGTTTCAGATCCGACTTTTAGACCCCGTTCTCAGGTGCCCTCATACGCAGTCTGCCTGAGAAAATATCAGCGATTCCGAATCGTGCTGCAGAAGCCTGTGGGCGGGGCTTAACACACCCGAAATCCTGCAGCTAAAACCGGCGCCTCCAACTGCGCATGTGCAGAAAAAAAAAGAGAATCCTGCTCCCCTGCCACATCCCTCCCAGGCCGGATAATGCCTCCCCCAAGCCCCCACAGACATTGTCCCATGCCCACAACATTACTGGCCCCCTTATCTTCCCATACCCCCACCACCCATACCGATCTCGGGACCCCCCCACCTTCGCCATCACTGATCACAGGCAGAGTGGCAGTGGACCCCCTCTTTCACCCCGACTGATCTCAGGCAGACTGGCAGCGGACCCGCTTTCACCCCCACTGATCTCAGGCAGACTGGCAGCAGACCCCCCCTTTCACCCCCACTGATCTCAGGCAGACTGGCAGCAGACCTCCCCTTCCACCCCCACTGATCTCAGGCAGACTGGCAGCAGACCCCCCCTTTCACCCCCACTGATCTCAGGCAGACTGGCAGCAGACCCCCCCTTTCACCCCCACTGATCTCAGGCAGACTGGCAGCAGACCCCCCCTTTCACCCCCACTGATCTCAGGCAGACTGGCAGCAGACCCCCCCTTTCACCCCACTGATCTCAGGCAGACTGGCAGCAGACCCCCCCTTTCACCCCCACTGATCTCAGGCAGAGTGGCAGCAGACCCCCCCTTTCACCCCCACTGATCTCAGGCAGAGTGGCAGCGGACCCCCCTTCATCCCCACTGATCTCAGGCAGAGTGGCAGCGGACCCACCTTCCCCTCTCCACCAATCTCATCCAGGGAGCCGTTGGACCCACCTTCCCCCGCTCCCCCCCATCTGCCTCCACCCCCCCCCCCCCGCCCCGCCCCCCCCCCTCCCCCCTCCCCCCACCCCCCGCCGATCTCAAGCAGAGAGCTCTCGGACACTCGGCACTTACCTCCTCACTAACTGGAGCGCCCGGATCGGACTTATATGGAGCATGTCTGTTTCATGCCGATTCTGGATGGGCGAATGTGGTGGTAAAGGGGGAAGTGCCATAAGGTTGGGCGTGCAGTCCATTAAGTCAATTTAAATGCATGCAAATACATTTAAATGGCCGTTGCGCCCGTTTCGGACGTGGTCCCTATCATGGCCATTTATGGGCCTTGGTAAAGGGGGAACCGGCGCGGAGGTGGGCGCGGATCGCACTACTCGCCTCACGCCCAACTTTAACAAGTTTTCGCGCCTGAAAACGGGTGCAACGCGATGGTAAAATCGGGCCCATAAACTGATGAATTGAATTGATTGAATTCACCGAACACTAAAAGGGGATATGGAACATTTAGAGTTTACTGAAGATAGCGTACAATGGCTTCGTCTCCCTGGGCACATTACCAATATATTGGGTATACACCTGTCACGAAATGAACAGTAAGAAGTCTCACAACACCAGGTTAAAGTCCAACAGGTTTATTTGAAATCACGAGCTTTCGGAGCGCTGCTTCTTCATCACGTGAGTGGGTCCATAAAGACCAACCATTCCACTCAACTGATGAAGGAGCAGTGCTCCGAAAGCTCGTGATTCCAAATATACCTGTTGGACTTTAACCTGGCGTTGTGAGACTTCTCACTGTGCCCACCCCCGTCCAATACCGGCATCGCCACATCATGAAATGAAAAGGGAACTTCTGTGTAACTTCTTGACACATGCTTGTAATGGCAGAGGTTTATGCTGGGACAATAAAAGCAATGAAACTGCTCCTATGATTGTAAAGCCAATGTTAAAATGGCTAACAAACATATTATACCATTCCAGTTGCTTTGCTTCGTCCCTCCTTTTCTCCATTTCTATGTGCTTTCGCTGAAAGAATAAATGGTGTCGGGAATCCTGGACTGAAGCAAATCCACCGCTTCGTCCTGGTGGTGTTCAAGTCTATTTTAGTGTACATAGTAGTCTGAGGTCTGATGTGAAGTCATCTCATGTACATCTGGAGGTACATTACGGTGGCACAGTGGTTAGCACTGCTGCCTCACAGCGCCAGGGACCTGAGTCCAATTCCGGCCTTGGGACACTATCTGTGTGGAGTTTGCACGTTCACCTCATAACTGCCTGGGTTTCCTCCAGGTGCTCCGGTTTCCTTTCACAGTCCAAAAGACGTGCCGGTTAGGTGCATTGGCCATGCTAAATTCTCCCTCAGTGTACCCGAACAGGCGCCGGAGTGTGGTGACGAGGGAATTTTCACAGTAACTTCATTGCAGTGTTAATGTAAGCCTACTTGTGACACTAATAAATAAACGGAACATTAAGAGTATACCATGTGGGTGCAGTGAATGGTTGCAGTCACAGAAATTTTCAGGGCCTTTGATATTTTCCCGACCCATGTAAACTTCAGGGAATGTCACCAAATTATCCTGACTACCAAATAGATCATTGTTCCCCAACCCTAATGTTCCCTAACCCTAACCCTAACACTAGCCCTAACCCTAACCTTAGCTGTACTGGCAACCCCAACATGACAATTCATACCTCTGGTAAGTACTAAATAACACAGCAGCTTAATATATATCCAGGTACTTCCTGATGGCACAGGGCGGCACGGTGGGTGGTACGGTGGCACAATGGTTAGCACTGCTGCCTCACAGTGCCTGGGACCTGGATTCGATTCCCAGCTTGGGTCACCGTCTGTGTGGAGTTTGCACATTCTCTCCGTGTCTGCGTGGGTTTCCTCCAGGTGCTCCGGTTTCCTCTCACACTCCAAAGATGTGCGGTTTAGGTGGATTGGCTATGCTAAATTGTCCCATAGCATCAGGGAGACTAGATGGGATAAATGCATGGGGATAGGGCCTGGGTGGGATTGTACTCGGTGCAGACTCGATGGACCAAATGGCCTCCTTCTGCACTGCAGGATTCTATAGAGAAAAATGACAAAAATTCTGTCAAGCTATTATATAAAATAACAATGAATCATATTGGTATGATTTGAAATTGGGATTATAAGGACAAAAGATTTTGTAACTGTTAGATTTCGTTCCAATTAGCTAATCTTTAGATCACCTTCAATTCTAATAAGCTGATACGGAATCATGAGGCAGTTGAATCTGCACTGGACTATTTCCAAAACCTGTACACATCTGCAGGGTTATTTTCCTGAATGGACAGTCCATGTAAATGCCTTAAGTCCTGCAGATTATTTTTTTAAAGCATTAAGATGTCAGTAGTTTTCAAATTGGGAAAATAAAATAAGAGCTATAGTTGATTTGATTTATTATTGTCACATGGATTGGGGTATAGTGAAAAGTATTGTTTCTTGCTTGCTATGCGGACAAAGCATACTGTTCGTAAAGTACATGGAGAAGAAAGAAAGGAGAGGATGCAGAATATAGTGCTACAGTTACAAATAGGGGTGAAGAGAAAGATCAGTTTAATATATGGTAGGTCCATTCAAAAGTCTGATGGCAGCAGGGAAGAAGCCGTTCTTGAGTCGGTTGGTATGTGACCTCAGGCTTTTGTATCTTTTTCCCAATGGAAGACGGTGGAAGAGAGAATGTTCAGGGAGCGTAGGGTCCTTGATTATGCTGGCTGCTTTTCCAAGGCAGCAGCAAGTGTAGACAGAGTCAATGGATGGGAGGCTGGTTTGCGTGATGGACTGGGCTATGTTCACAACCCTTTGTAGCGGTCTTTGTCAGAGCGGGAGCCATACCAAACAATAATACAGCTGGAAAGGATGCTTTCTATGGTGCATCTGTAAAAATTGGGGAGAGTCCAATTGAGATTTTGTGTGGAAAACCACTGCGTGTTTCAAAATGTCGATAGTCTGACTATGATCTACAAGTGCCCAAAATGATGTAAGGGGGATGATGGGCCGAATGGCCACCTTCTGCACTGTAGGGATTCTACAAATCTATGATTCTATGTAGAGCCTGTGTTGTAGCTGCTGTGTTGTTCTTAACTACAGTTTGGAATTTGCACAGATTCCAGATTCATTCCGAAAAGGAGGCTTTTCACAAGATGATTCTGAGCTGGTAGACAGTGTAAAAGCTGCTCTGCTGCGTGCATTATAGGCGCTGTGAAATTAGACTGCTGAAAGATATTTTCTAAATCAACTGACCTATACAATCATATGATACAATCCCTACAGTGCAGAGAGAGGCCATTCGGCCCATGAAGTTTGCACTGACTCTCTGACAGAGCATGTTATTCAGGCTGTCCCCCAGGCCTGTCCCCATAACCCCACACATTTACCCCCACTAATCCCCCTAATCTTGGGTCTTTAAGAGGCAATTTAGCATGGCCAATCCACCTAACCTGCACATCTTTGGACTGCGGGAGGAAACCGGAGCACCCGGAGGAAACCCATGCAGACACGAGGAGAACGTGCAAACTCCACACAGATAGGCACCCACGGGAGGAATCGAACCCGGGTCACTGGCGCTATGAGGCAGCAGTGCTAATCACTGTGCCACCGTGCCAACCTGTAGACCAATGGACTGAGCAGCTTCATGTCTTTATTTATGATCATAACAGTTTTGTACTGTATTTCTGGGAATATTGGACCATGACTGCACCAATAATTCTCCACTCTGGCTTCTAAGTGATTAGTGCATGCACGTTGAAACCAACTCATACTTTCTGTTTGGTTGCAATGCAGTTTGAACGCATGGCTTATCTCGAGGGAAAAATTGCTTTACTCAGAGACTGCTTAGAATCGTGGATGTGATTGAGACAACAGCTTAGATGTATTCAAAAGGGAACAAGATGAGTGTGTAGTGGGAGTGGTGAGTGTGCCCTCAGCACCCAGAGTTTCATCTTCCAACTTCAGAGCAGGGCTGGAGGCCAACTGTGGGGCAGTAGGATCCCTGCTGCAGAGGTCTTTGGCCCTGGAGGAAACCAGACAGGGGAACCCAGTCGGCCTGGGGTTCCCCTCAGTACAAAAGCCAAAGTTCTGAAGAAGCTGTGGGCGGAGGCTAAGCCTGGAATGTGGGCTGAAGATAATTGGAGGTGGGGCCTGAGATGGGAGTACGGCATGTAGGAGAAGATGGCACAAGAAGTCCCATGAAGAGAGAGAAAGAGCAGGAGCAGGGCAGCAGAACAAGCCTGGCGAGCCATGGCATTGAGAAGCTGAGGCCCTGAATAGGACAGAGATCTGGAGCCTCAGCTGTGAATATTCTCCATAAATAATTTGTTTCTTGGAGTTACACTTTCCCTTGAAGGTTTATACAGTTTTGCTGCCAGTGGAATCATAGAAATCATAGAAACCCTACAGTGCAGAAGGAGGCCATTCGGCCCATCGAGTCTGCACCGACCACAATCCCACCCAGGCCCTACCCCCACATATTTACCCACTAATCCCTCTAACCTACGCATCCCAGGACTCTAAGGGGCAATTTTTAACCTGTCCAATCAACCTAACCCGCACATCTTTGGACTGTGGGAGGAAACCGGAGCACCCGGAGGAAACCCACGCAGACACGAGGAGAATGTGCAAACTCCACACAGACAGTGACCCGAGCCGGGAATCGAACCCGGGACCCTGGAGCTGTGAAGCAGCAGTGCTAACCACTGTGCTACCGTGCCATAGTTTTTTTTTCACTTTCTTACCATCCGTGTGCTTACATCACATTGCACGAGAGAAAAGGGAATAGAAAGAAATGCTGAAACGCGGAATGAGAAAATAGGATGCGAGGAGACCCTTGTGAAGGATAAACAGCAGCAGCACGGACCACTTGGGACAAATGGCCTGTGCTTAATATCCTGTATAATTTCATCTAATTGCTGCAGGGGCAGGTTAAGAATTTGACTGTTAATTAGATATTAAATGGGATTACGTTTTCACACTATCATAAACAATAGCATGCATTTATATAAAAATCCTTAATGTAGACCAAAGGCCAAAGATGCCGTAAAGTGGAGAAATCAGACAAAAATTGATGTTTGAAAGGAACGGATTTTATTCAATTGCAATCTTCTTGTTACTGTATTTGATTCTCATGGAGATGGGTTGTTTGAAAGACCGACACAGCACATGCTTGGATCTGAGTACGAGAACGTCTTGGCTGAGATGAGATGGTGGCACAGCGGTTAGCGCTGCTGCCTCACAGCGCCAGGGACCTAAGTTCAATTCCCAGCTTGGGCCACTGTCTGTGTGGAGTCTGCATGTTCTCCCCGTGTCTGCGTGGGTTTCCTCCGTGTGCTCTGTGTTCCTCCCGCACTCCAAAGATGTGCAGGTCAGGTGAATTGGCCATGCTAAATTGCCCTTTAGTGTGAGGCGGACTAACAGGGATTACGTGGGGTTATGGGGATAGGGCCTGGGTGGGATTGTTGTCGGTGCAGGCTTGATGGGCCGCTGCACTGTAGGGATTCTATGATACTTAGGTGAAGTCCACATTCAGTTCACCTCCCAAACCCCTAGCCACCTCTTGACCTTTCCATTTATGCAAGGTCACAACACCTGCATATAGTCAATCATTGAAAAAGCCATCTCTAACATGATCATGTCTCTCCCTCCAATCCATCTCGCTGTCCAGCTTTCTATCCACTGATTGAACATTACAACTAGGAGAGACACTCCTTTCCAGTTCCCCTCACCAGTAAACTTAACTCCCATCTCCTTCTCCTCTGGCTGTGCGTCTGACACAACATTGTCATGTTGTCATGTTCATCCAGTTCTCTGTAATTACTCTCCCTTTTTTTTGTTCATTCACGGGACACGGGCGTCGCTGGCTGGCCAGTATTTATTGCCCATCCCTAGTTGCCCGAATTGTCCAAGGGCAATTGAGAGCAACCACATTGTTGTGGCACTGGAGTCACATGTAGGTCAGACCAGGTAAGGATGGCAGATTTCCTTTCCTAAAGGACATTAGTGAACCGGATGAGATTTTTAACAACAATTGACAATGGTTTCATGGTCATCAGTAGATTCTTAATTCCTAATATTTTTCATTGAATTTAAATTCTACCATCTGCGATGCCGGGATTTGAAACCAGGTTCCCTGAATATTAGCCGAGTTTCTGGATTAATAGTCTAGCAATAATGCCACTCAGCCATCACCCCCCCAGAAGCCTAGAACCTTGCCTTCCCCTATGAAATGCACGGCTGATTTTATTCAATACCCTCTCCCTCCAACACCAATCCAATTCCTAAACATTCAACTCTTTCTCTTTGTTCAATGCTTCCTCAATGTCAAGCTAGCTTTTGTTAGACACTGTTCCTCTGCCCTTGAAAACTATTGGGGCAGGTACTTGCCTGACGTTCTGCATCAGCACAACAGCTACAAAAACGTGACGGTTTATGCTACTTTCTGGAACTTTCTTGGCCTTCTTTGCTGAAGTTACAACTGTTTGGCAGGAGAGCCTTTCAGCAATTCGTCTTCTTCTTGTCCCCACCTTAAACCTCACCCTTCACCTTCACATTTTAAACTCATTCATTCTTTTTGTGCTTGCTTTACTTAGCATCAGTAATATGAACCACATAATGTCCAAATTCTCAATCTGTGAAGATGCTGGAAGATTTCCCTCTCCCAGAAAGGCTCTCCATTTGGTAAAACAAAGTCACAAGTTGGACATCAAGTTTTGGAACTGAGCTTGCATCTGTTTTTCACTCTTTTCCTTATGTCAAAGGAAAGAAGTATGAGGAAATGCTTGATACCTGGGGTGGAATTTTCCACCTGCGCTCGCCCCAAGATCGGATAATCCCGCACAAGGTCAATGGACCTTTGCATGGTCTGCCCCCGTCAATTCCCGTGACAGGAAAATTCCACACCTCGTCTCTGGAATGCTGTGAATAGACTTAACTGAGGAAATCTTATTGCGTTAGACAAAACACACAAAGGGTGTGAGGTTTGAATTTAGGGCAGATTTCTGGAGACGTTCTTTTACAGAGCTTATTATCAATAGCTGGAATGAGTTTTGAGGCAGTTATAAAAAGGACACCAAATTTACCCAAGAAACAACTGGCCAAGGCAACGGGAAGAAAAGATTCTTGGTACTCTGAAAAGTTGAAATTAAATGGGGAGGGGAGACGATGGCCTAGTGGTATTATCGCTAGACTATTAATCCAGGAACCCAGCGAATGTTCTGGGGACCTGGGTTTGAATCCCACCATGGCAGATGACAGAATTTGAATTCAATAAAAAAATCTGGAATTAAGAATCCAATGATGACCGTGAAATCATTGTCGATTGTCGTAAAAACCCCATCTGTCTCACCAATGTACCTTAGGGAAGGAAATCTGCCACCCTTACCTGGTCTGGCCTACACGTGACTCCAGAGCCACAGCAATGTGGTTGACTCTCAGCTGCCTTCTGAACAAGGGCAACTAGGGATGGACAATAAATGCTGGCCAGCCAGTGATGCCCATGTCCCATGAATGATTTTTAAAAATGCACTGAAAGGCTTCTTCATCTGTACCTACATTGTGATTTTTCCCTGTCCACGTGGGGCTTTGCAGCAGTTCAGATTTGAAAGGGTGTCCTCTGGTATTATATGTAATGGGGCACATGAAGGCATGCGAAACATATGAGGGCTTGTCTTTACCCATTCAAAACCCATCTACTCGCACAAAGTTAAAATCAGACCAATGGGACGGGATTTTCCGTCACCTCCGCGGCATGTTTTCCGGTGGCAGAGGTGGCTCACCACTGGCCGCTGACAAGATCTTCCAGGCTTGCCGAAATCTATGGTGTTTTGCATGGCTTGCACCTTCCGTGCCAGGGAACCGTAGTGGAGGAGGTCAGGACTGGAAAATCCTGCCGGCAGGAAGGATGGGAAAATCCTGCCCATAGTATTTGTCTGACATCAACTAAATTTTAATTTAGGCTTTGTTTCACCACAGGGCATAGAATAGAGACATTGTGCTACTTTGGCGTCCTGTTATGTCTTAACCAGCTGAGGTGATTACACTTTATCTTACCTAATATTCTTTTCAAACTGATTTGTCAGAAAGGGATCCAGTTGTGCCCTAAATACATTAGGGAGTAAGTTGAGGCCCTTTGCCTTTACAAAGTTTCAATCCTCTACTAAACTTTGATCTTATAATCCAGAAAGGCAAATGTGAAGTGATTTGGACAAAGCCCCACTTGTCACCCCTGGTGGTTAAAGATCCTGTAACATAATGTAAAGAAGAGCAAGGATTTCTCAAAGTCCTTGTTAAGATTTCATCTTCGACCAACAAACCCCAAGTTAACAGGATATTTGTGAAAAGTTGCCTATCTCGAATGGGTGCTAGGTTGCTGACATATTAACTGTCACCAGCCTTGGGAGCAATGTGCTTTGAGACTATTGAAATGCAACCATTATTTATTTTATTGTGAACATTTTTGTGCTTCATATCAACTATATCGCAACATCATCATGTTTTATGCATGAACTGTTTTCCACTATTCCCTGGATTGATCCTGAAAAAAAATTGACTGTCTACATTTTCCGCTGCCTTGGAAAAGCAGCCAGTATAATTAAGGACCCCACGCACCCCGGACATTCTCTCTTCCACCTTCTTCCATCGGGAAAAAGATACAAAAGGTCTGAGTTCACGTACCAACCGACTCAAGAACAGTTTCTTCCCTGCTGCCGTCAGACTTTTGAATGGACCTACCTCGCATTAAGTTGATCTTTCTCTACACCCTAGGTATGACTGTCACACTACATTCTGCACTCTCTCATTTCCTTCTCTATGAACGGTATGCTTTGTCTGTATAGCGCGCAAGAAACAATAATTTTCACTGCATGCTAATACATATGACAATAATAAATCAAATCAAATCAAAACAAACATTTTTCTGCACGATGTCAGCACATGAGCTATGGCCTGAATGGGACATCAGTGGGGTTTTAAACCAAGCTCAACTTGTGGCAAAATCTGAAAATGCTGGAAAATCTCAGCAGGTCTGACAGCATCTGTGGAGAGAGAATAGAGCCAATGCTTCGAGGCGGGTCATCCAGAGATGAAACGTGAGACGAGATTTTCTGGTCAACGGACCTTTCCATGGTCCGCCCTTTGCCCATTCTGATTCCCATGGCGGGCGGAACAGGAAAATTTGCTCCGTTGGTTCAATTCTCTCTCCACAGATGCTGTCAGACCAGCTGTGATTTTCCATTTTCTGTTTTTCATAGAATCATAGTGCAGAAGGAGGTCATTCGGCTCATCGAATCTGCACTGATCACAATTCCACCCAAGCCCTATAACCTCATGCATTTACCCTAGCTAGTCCCCTGACACTAAGGGAAAATTTAGCATGGCCAATGCACCTAACCCACACATCTTTGGAATGTGGGAGGAAACCGGAGCACCCGGAGGAAATCTACGCAGACACGGGGAGAACGTGCAAACTCCACACAGACAGTGATCCAAGTCGGGAATCGAACCCGGGGCCCTGGTGCTGTGAGGCAGCAGTGTTAACCACTGTGCCACCCAGATTCAGATTGTTTCAGATTCCAGCATCCGCAGTATTTTGCTTTTATCCTGTGGCAAAATCTGCTTGAAATGGCGAAACATTAGCCTGGTGCTGCACTGTGTATGATGCGGTGAAAACTACAGACCATTAACTTTCACCAGAACATTAGATTTTCTCTAAGCAGAGGCATGATGGGTGATGTAACGTGTTTATAATAAACCACATCATTGCACTGTCCTTATTTATAATGGGACATCGGTCTTTTCAGCAGAATGTCAGTGTCCCTTTAAGTTAGCATTCCGCAATTACAGCTGTGACTGCAAAGGGACCCATTAACTAGAAAACATCAAGGTCCACCCTGAGCTGGAAATAACATTGTTACTTCTTGATAGATTCAATTGCTAATATATGAACTTTTTTTTTATAATAAAACATGCAGCACAAATCATTTCTAATTCCATGGACCAATCCACTTAGATTATAATGATAATCACTTACCATAGTTATATTGCTATTTAAAAGTCAATACCTGAGAGACTGTGAATGAGAACATACAGCACATTGAAAATGTTAATTGCATTTTGCAACAATTCCAATAAACATTTAAGGTTGCTATAATTTTCCTTCTCTTGTTTACTTCACACAACAGACTCCTTTGCAAGTTCCAGAAGAGGTGGCTTTTCAGACAGCAATGAAATATAATTGCCTGAGCAGGAATGAATGTTTCACCTGTCCTCACCCCGCTGGACTTACTGAGACCGTGCCAGGCTGCACTTGCCTTATTGCTGACTGCTGTGGCATGGTGGCCTTGGCACTGTCCTCAGGTAAAGCAAGAACTTTCTATTCCCGTGCAACACCACACGCCAGTCAAAAAATTAATCAGAAGCAAACACCCACACACACACACACATACGCACGCACGCAAGTGATTATTTCCTTAACTGATTGCACTAATCAGATCACACTCCTCAACAATGCTGCTGACTCCCATTACTATTCACTGCCAGACTTTGTTAAATGAAGTTGAGATCAGATTGTAAGTTGCCTCAAAGACTTTTTTTTCAAGATGGCGCCGGAGTATGGCGACTTCTTGCAAGCTGCACCCAGCATACCTTCTAATTCTATCTTTTACTCTTGTTCTTTGCTTCTAAAACTTCAAACTAACTGTTTTAAACTCTCACTAAGTTGATCTTTCTCTACACCCTAGCTGTGACAGGAGCGCTACATTCTGCACTCTCTCCTTTCCTTCTCTATGAACGATATGCTTTGTCTGTATAGTGTGCAAGAAACTGTACTATTCACTATATACTCATACATGTGACAATAATAATTTAAATCAAATAAACTGACCAAAGGAGTTTCTAAACAAGATGGCGAGAGTCCTGATTTATAAAACTTCCATAATGTCACCACATATTTGTTGCAATGAGACTACATTTTGTTAATTATTATTATTTTATTAGTGTCACAAGTAGACTCACATTAACACTGCAATGAAGTTACTGTGAAAATCCCTGAGTCGTCACACTCCAGTACCTGTTCGGGTGAACTGAGGGAGATTTTAGCATGGCCAATGCACCTAAACAGCATGTCTTTTGGACTGTGGGAGGAAATCAGAGCACCCTGAGGAAACCCACGCAGACACGGGGAGAACGTGCAGACTCCGCACAGACAATCACCCAAGTTGGGAATCGAACCCGGGTCCCTTGGCGCTGTGAGGCAACTGCGTTAACTACTGGTGTTTGATATTGTTAAAGAATAGAATGGTGGCAGAGTGGTTAGCACTGCTGTCTCAAAGTGGCAAGGACATGGGTTTGATTCTGGCCTTGGGTGACTCTGTGTGGAGTTTGATGTTCTCCCCGAGTCTGCATGTGTTTTCTCCCACAGTCCAAAGATGTGCAGGTTAGGTGGATTGGCCATAAAAAATTGCCCCTTTGTGTCCAAAGATATGTAGGTTAGAATAATTAGCCGTGGTAAATGGGCCTGAGTAAGATGCAGTCGGTGCAGACCCGATCGGCTGAATGGCCTCCTTCAGCATTGTAGGGATTCTATGACTTGCATAGCATTTTAGGACCACGCTGTAGAGGAAATGTGTCCAATGTACAGTAAACTCAGCCAATCCGAAGTCACAATTGTAGGTGATAAATGTCAAAATGTTTCTCCGTGAAAATAATATCCAATTTCAAAATGGTGCCTGTTACGTTTTTGTTTGTGATATCTTGAACAGAACAGTGGCCTTGCAGTGATGCCACGTGGAATTGGTTTCAGGGAGTAGTGTGTGGCCATCCTGTTTTATCCCCACACTTTCCACCACCCCCTCAACTCCTCCACTGTATGATTTTCCTTTCCATGTTACGTTTAACAGAAAGCACACAGGGTCAGAAACAGGGCCAGACGCACAGCTATAAAGGTATCAGAGACAAAAGCCAAGCCATCTGAGGATACAGCTGTTAACCTTCTGACGCATGCATGTTCCTTAGGCCTGTAAGGGTTCATCCAGCAACAGTCTTTTTCCAATTACTTATTTCATGGGCCATGGGCATTCGTGGGCCATGGGCATTGCTAGCTGGCCCACACCTATTGCCCATCTCTAGTTGGAGAAGGTGTGGTGAGCTACCTTCTTGGATCGCTGCAATCCACTTGCTCTGGGTTGACCCACAATGCCATTAGGGAGGGAATTCCAGGATTTTGACCCAGCGACTGCGAAGGAACGGTGATATATTTCCAAATCAGGATGGTGAGTGGCTTGGAGGGGAACTTGCAGATGGTGGTGTTCCCATGTATCTGTTGCACTTGTCCTTCTAGATGGAAATGGTTGTGGATTTGGAAGACGCTGTCTAATGATCTTTGGTGAACTTCTACAATGCATCTTGTAGATAGTACACAGTGCTGTGACTGAACATTAGTGGTGGAGGGAGTGGATGTTTGTGGATGTGGTGCCAATCAAGAGGGCTGCTTTTCCTGGATGGTGTCGAGCTTCTTGAGTGTTGTTGGAGCTGCACCTACCCAGGCAAGTGTGGAGTATTCCATCAAACCCCTGCCTGAGACAGTGGACAGGCTTTGGGGAGTCAGGAGGTCAGTGACTCTGACCTGCTCTTGTAGCCCCTGTGTTTATGTGCTGAATCTAGCTGAGTTTCTGGTCAATTTTAATGCTTACGCCTACCTCTACTTGTTGAGCTTAACCAATCAGAACATCTTCACCATTACATCATCAATACCCGAGGGTAAAGGGGACAAATGACAGCAGGAATATCTAATGGAACTGTGTGACGACATGAGGCGAGCCATTGGACAGGATTCTCCGACGTCATTCACCCTGCAACTGCTGCCAGCGAGAACGGAGAATTTGGCGGCCAGCCAAAACTTCATTGACTGCAGCGGGACTGGAGAATCCCAGCTGCAGGGTGAGGTCAGAGAATTCCGACTATAATTTCTCCAGGACAAATAAAAACTAAAGCGGAGAGACGAGAGGCAATCATATTCAAAATGCTACTTAATAATTTCCTCAATAAAGTACTGACTACTTCAAATGGACACAGAATATTCCCCATCAGATACGGGTTGGCAAGACACCTTATAACCGTAGTGAGCACACACTAAAGTGTTAAATGTCTTCGGAGATGTGTGTCTGAAAAATATATTAAAATCTGAGGAAAATGTCATCAGACCTGCCAGTACTTCAGGCAGTCACTGTTCATGCTGATTTTCTTTGATAATGGTTGTGCATTAAATGAGAAGTAGGAGCTAAATTCTCAGATATGCAAATATTAAAATGACCTTGCTGCACAACTTGCACTTTGCGAATATGCTGAGACTTCAGGGGAATATTGGGACTAAGATCCCACTTGACTTGTAAGTGATCATTCGGTTTAAACTTTATTGATCAGTGTCACAAGTAGGCTTACATTAACATTGTAATAAAGTATTGTGAAAATCCCCTAGTTGCCACACTCCGACGCCTTTTTGGGTACACGAAGGGAGAATTTAGCAAAGCCAATGCACCTAACCAGTACGTCTTTCGGACTGTGGGAGGAAACCGGAGCACCCGGAGGAAACCCACGCAGACAGGGAGAAAACGTGGTTCCCTGGCGCTGAGAGGCAGCAGTGCTAACCACTGTGCCATCCCAGATGTACTTTCAGCATTATTGGATGGAATTTTCCTGATCACGCCCGCCTCACCCCCCCTCCCCCCCGCCCCCCTCCTCACTGTCCCTCCAACAATCACCCACTCCCCTTCTCCCTTGCAACTGCGGTTGGTTTAATGGCAGGCTGGGGGGGGGGGGGGGGGGGGGGGGGGGGCGGAATGTGGAGAGGGGCGAACAGCAGGAATGTGCCCATCATGGCGAGTCGACATTCCCACCAGAGGCCGACGGGAAACCACTTTGCATCCTGTTTATGGGCTGCAGCTGAAGGCCCGACCGGAATCGTCCCCCCCCACTGCCCAATCACCTGCTTCACCAGCGCATTTTCACCCCGGTCCACAACATGTGGTGCTCATTTTCCTATGTAAGCAAAAACCAGCGCAAATGTAATGTCAAAAAAAGGGGACAAGATGTGGAGATGCCGGCGTTGGACTGGGGTGGACACAGTAAAAAGTCTCACACCAGTCTCTCTTCTAACTGTGCCCACCCCTGTCCAATGCCAGCATCTCCACCTTATGGCTACCATCGATACTGCAAACCGTCAGCTCAAAGTGGAGAGGATCTCCAAGAAGATCGCGCACATCGACACAGACCTTTAACCTGGTGTTGTGAGACTTCTCACAGAGTCAAGAGTGAGTGCGCTCTGGTTTCAGCCCTACGCACCTCACTCAGAGTCTCTCGCTTCTGAAGCTTCTCTTCCATTCTGTGCTGAACAGGTGTATGCCCTCTGGCAAGACCCTCCCGATGTTAAATCCTTCCGAAGATACAGAGAGGGATGAGAGGCCGATGAGAAATTTTGGGTTCATTCGGACTGACAGCACTTTGGTTAAGCAATCATGCAGGTTTAAGTAAAAACACTCGCAAATCACCAGCATACTTCAGAATTGAGAGTCTCCAATCGTCGGTAACTTTGGTCCAACCAAAGCGAATGTTTGGGAGCAGGGCTGTGTATTATCACTGCCCATCCAGCAAACCAGAGGAGCTGGTGTTTTGTATGTGGGCAGAGCTATGGAATTGAGGGTTTTAGCTAACTGATCTGGGAAGCAATGCAAATAATTGAGGAAATTTGCATGTGATGTTTGGGTATAAATGTCGCATTGCAGTTATACCAAAATCATTCTGACTTGGATATCACAGGGCGGCACAGTGGCACAGTTGTTAGCACTGCTGCCTCACAGTGCCAGGGACCCGGGTTTGATTACCCTTGGGTCACTGTGCAGCATCTGCACATTCCCCCCATGTCTGGGTGGGTTTCCTCCGGTTTCCACCCACAGTCCAAAGATGTGCAGGTTAGGTGTATTGGCCATGCTAAATTGCCCCTTAGTGTCAGGGGGACTAGCTAGGGTGAATGCATGGGGTAATGAGGTTAGGGCGTGGATGGGATTGTGGTCGGTGCAGGTTCGATTGGCCAAATGGCCTCCTTCTGCACTGTAGGATTCTATTCTATTATATCCTAAGAATATTCCTTCAGCACCACTGGGTCAAAATCTGGAACTCTCTACCTAACAGCATCGTGACAGCATCTTCACAACTCAAACTGTAATTCAGCCCATCGAGTCTGTTCCACCATTCAATGAGATCATGATTGTTACGATAATCCTCAACTTCACTTTCCTGCCTTATTCCCATAACTCTTAATTCCCTTACTGATTAAAAATTTGTCTATCTCAGCCTTGAACATACTTAATAACCCAGCCTTTACAACCCTCTGTAGTAAAGATTCACTACCCTCTGGGAGAAATTTCTCCTCACCTCCATCTTAAATTGGCAACACCTTACTCTGAGGTTACATCCTCTGGTTCTAGACTCTCCCAAAACAACCTCTCGGCATCTACCCTGTCAAACCCCCTGAGAATTTGTCTCAATAAGGTCACGTCTCATTCTTCTAAACTCCAATGAGTACAGACCATTGCCACCTTCTCAGGATAACCAGCGAAGAACAACATCAGGGAAGAGACGGTGGTATTAGTGGGAATGTTGCTGGACCAGTATTCCAGTAACCCAGACTAATCCTCTGGGGGCACAGGTTCAAATAATTTGAGTTCAATTAATAAAGGAAACCTGGAATTATAAACTAATTCATGGCAACCATCATTGATTGCTGTGCAAACCCATCTGGTCCACTGATACCCTTTACCCGGTCTGGCCTACACATGATTCCAGCCCCACAGCAAAATGGTTGACTCATAACAGCCCTCTGAAATGGCCTTAGCAAGGCACTCAGTTATTAGGCATGAGTGACAAGTGCTGGCCTTGCCAAAAATGCCCTTGTCCCATGAAAGAATAACAAAAACAATGGCTTTACCAACAGCTCCCACGCTCTGAGAAGAAGTTAGAAAACCTTCCCAGAAAATCCCTGGCCAACCTTTTTTTTTATTCGTTCATGGGGTGTGGGCGTCGCAGGCTGGGCCAGCATTCATTGCCCATCTCTGAGGGCATCTAAGAGTCAACCACATTGCTGTGGTTCTGGAGTCACATGTAGGCCAGACCGGGTAAGGACGGCAGCTTTCCTTCCCTAAAGGACAGTGGTGAACCAGATGGGTGTTTTATGACAATCGACAATGGTTTCATGGTCTTTAATTCTGGATTTCCAAACCACGGTGGGATTCGGACCCGGGTCCCCAGAACGTTACCCTGGGTCTCTGGATCACTAGTCCAGTGACATCTGGCTTCATTCTGTTGCTTCAAGTATTACGATCTGCATATTTTAGACCAACATTTGTTGATTTGCAATATATATTACATCAGAGATTCTCAATTACACTTGACGGTTTCCATCATATCTCTTTCACAACGGATAAAGGAAATTGCACTGAAAACCAAGTTCATAATCACTGGTTAGAAAATGATCCTGATTACAAACCGCTGAGCCTCTGGGTCCATTCCACACAGGTGTTTATTAGGGGATGCTGACATTTTATATTTCAAAAGGGCTGGAAATTGGAGCGGGAGTCATACTGGCGGAAGCCAGATGTTAATGCACGAGATAGAAATATGCAAATCACTTGCCAGGCGATTCAGCGTGACAAAGAAAACCTCACTGTGTGTGTGTGTTGGATGATAAAGAGTGAAATCAGGTGTCACCTTGAAACCGGAGATCGAGGGATGATAGTTTCACCACACATGTAAGCTGGAAATATTTTTAATATGACAAAGTCGCTATAGTCCCAGATGATGAGGAGGAGAGCTGACTGGTGGTGATTTAACTTGAGGATCACCACACCTCAGACAAGGGGCAAGGTTGAGAAGGCAGGGACTTCGTGAATAACCTTAACGGTAGGGGAATTGAACCCACGCTGGTGGCGTCACTTTACGTCACTAACCAGCCATCTGGCTAACTGAGCTAAACCGATCCCCTTCACAATCTGTTCCAAAAACTCGCATTTCAATCCAAGTTAACAGCGTGGAGCAAAGTGAAAAACGAGGGGCGTGCTCAGGAGGTCATTCCAGCTTTTATCGATTTCTATTACCTAACCTCCAGTACACAAAAGTTAAACACTGTGCTTTTTAGGCAGCAATAAGTCAGCCCGTTAGTCTATTTTTGCATGGTCAATGTGATGCCTGCCGCCTGTGTATCGTTTTAATGGCCCATCACACATCAGTCACATGACCAGTGCACTCCTGTGTCGCTGGAGACCTCAATGGGAACATAAAAACAACACAGCACATTAAATTATCACTCCATCGAGTATCACGCTATGGCAAATATGAATACTTAGGAAGTGAAGGCAATTTCAAGCTTGCAGTCGCTTTTGGGGCAAGATGTTCCCATTGTGGTTTCACAAGACCTTCCTGCCATCATTAGAACTCGGGCTATTACCTTACGATCATCTCAGTGGCCAGCTAGTGTGAAGGGCTATGGGGAAAGTAGTGAGGAGCAGGGTGAATTAGATGACTCGCTGGGCTGGCATGGGACATGATGGAGCAAATGGCCTTCCTCTGTGCTCTGCGATTTAACAACTTGACTGTTCTCTTACAAAGAGATCAGCATCAAGTCAAATTGTCACAGGCCCCTGTAAATGTAATAAAGTAAGACCTCAGCTTGGCACAGGGAGATGAAACAGGGACATGTAACAGGCATGCCAGGAAACACTGTTAAAGTTTAAAGTTTATTTTATTCGTGTCACAAGTAGTCTTACATCAACACTGCAATGAAGTTACCGTGAAAACCACCTAGTCGCCACACTCTGGCACCTGTTCGGGTACACTGAAGGAGAATTTAGCATGGCCAATGCACCTAACCAGCACATCTTTGGACTGTGGGAGGAAACCAGAGCACCCAGAGGAAACCCACACAGACACAGGGAGAACGTGCAGACTCTGCACAGACAGTGACCCAAGCCGGGAGTCAAACCCATGTCCTTAGCGCTGTGAAGCAGCAGTGCTAACCACTGTGCCACCATGTCATCAAGCACATCAGGGGGATTTTCGTAGCAAAGTTTAAAAATGATTCCCAGTTGTGGGGAAAATGAGCTGCAAAATCCACCACAAACCTACGCGAATTAAGTATAAATTGCACGCAACTAACAAAACAAGCCCCCACCCTCGAAGAGCAAACCTTGAAGCCATTCATTAGTCATTGCTCTTTTATCACCTTTAACGATTTCTGTGAGCAAGCACAGCTTTGTGGAATCACCTGATGAAGGGGCAACGCTCCGAAAGCTCGTGCTACCAAATAAACCTGTTGGAATTTAACCTGGTGTTGTGAGACTACTTATTGTGAAATGTAGTATTATGCTCCCTGAAACTCTGCCCGATATCCTCCCCAAAGACCTGGGAGTCCAGTAAACGCCATCATGTAACCTTAGGAAAAGTATTTGATTGACTCTGGTTAAAGTCTGGATTTATGAGCATAATGGAACTTGGATGCCACCATGGCGGGGCAGTGGGGAGAGTGGGGGGGGGATGGGGGGGGGGGGGGAGTTGGAAGAGAAAGAGGCACATGCATGTTTGAGCGTTAAAATATATTTCATGACTTTGGGATACAAGAATTTTTCTCTGACCTTTTTAATCGGGGATTGGAGACACACTCAGCTAAGACTGTTAGGGCCGCACCTGTCTGCTGGCTAAAGATGCAATGATTGAAAAATTTAAAAAAAGCTGCATTGGGACATTTTTGGCACAGGTGAAATGAAACAAAGAGATTAAAAAAACCCCCAATGCTGTCGTTTATTTTAAATGAATCCTCTGCTCAGCGATGCAGAGATCAAAATAAACTGAGTACTGTTAGTTTGAGAGCTTCACCTGGGGCAGTGTTATTGATAAGTCTGTCATCCCTTCTAATATTGGAGAAGTAATGACAGCTGATGATTAAGGCCACTCCTGAACTATTAAGCACATTTCTTGTCCTCACACAAGAGCTTCTTAATCAAGTGGAAACAAAGCCTGCCTTCAGAGCGATTACGCCAGAAACGGTGGTCTGAGTTTCTCGACCTGAAAGACACAACTGTTACTCTCTCAGGATCCTCTAGAGTCCGTGTGCAGGTAGATGTCAGAGGTCACCCCGTGGTGTTATCTGAAATGAATGAGCTATGACTGACTGCGGTGATGACAGAAGCACGCGGTGAAATTACACAAAATTGGGTATTTTGTCAACATTTCATCAGCAGATTTACAGAAATGAGTCCAGTCGCAGACAGTTAAATGTTTCAGTCAGGCAGAATTGACTGACAAAAAAGCTCTTATTCTTCTATGTTAAGAGTGATATTTTATATCATTTCTTTCAATGATTGTTAAGTGTCTGGACAGCCATCTTGACACGATATATCCCTGGAATACGATCCGTGTGGTTTGACAGAACAGAACCTTTAGTAGAATGGAGATCATTTGAATCAAATATTTTCTCCACGATATTGGATTGTCGGATTCAATCCCTATTCCCCTATTTATGCACCCCCAACCAGGGTTTTCCTTCCCCATTTCCAAAAACCGTATGGTTCACCAGGTTGAGAAGTTGAAGCATTCCCGCCTGTGGACATCATATCATTAGCAACCTTTGGGCAGCACGGTAGCACAGTGCATTTGGAATACTGCGTCCAGTTCTGGTCACCACACTACCAGAAGGACGTGGAGGCTTTGGAGAGAGTACAGAGGAGGTTTACCAGGATGTTGCCTGGTATGGAGGGGCTTGGTTATGAGGAGAGATTGGGGAAACTGGGGTTGTTCTCCTTGGAAAGACGGAGGATGAGGGGAGACTTAATAGAGGTGTATAAAATTATGAAAGGCATAGATAGGGTGAACGGTGGGAAGCTTTTCCCCGGGTCGGTGGTGACGTTCACGAGGGGTCATAGGTTCAAGGTGAAGGGGGGGAGGTTTAACACAGATATCAGAAGGACATATTTCACACAGAGGGTCGTGGGGGCCTGGAATGTGTTGCCGGGCAAGGTGGTGGAGGCGGACACACTGGGAACGTTTAAGACTTATCTAGACAGCTATATGAACGGAGTGGGAATGGAGGGATACAAAAGAGTGGTCTAGTTTGGACCAGGGAGCGGCGCGGGCTAATTGTTCCTGGTTTCTCGTTTCAAGGCTTCATTCTATGATCATCTTGCTGGTGCCAGTACAGAGTGAGACTGCGGATAGTTGGGAACCTGTCTCGGGGGCAGGGAATTCATATGGTGTTCGTGGAAGTGGAAACGACTAGGGTTGGGAAGCATTTTCCGATCGGGGCCATTGTGATCTCCTGGACTCGTTTCGATTGCCTCAGGGGGTCGGAGAGGAATTTCCCAGATTCTTTTTCCCCATATTGGCCCTGGGGTTTTTCACTCTGGGTTTTCGCCTCTCCCTGGAGATCACATGGTCTGGAATGGGGGGGTGGGGGTAAGTTAATAGGTTGTAATGAACAAAGCATCGTAGCTGTGAGGGACAGCTCGGTGGATAGGATATTGGTATGTAGATAGGCTGGAAAATTGGGCGGGGATCCTGGATTCAGGATTCAATCCTGGACCGGGGAGCGGCGCGGGCTTGGGGGGCCGAAGGGCCTGTTCCTGTGCTGTATTGTTCTTTGTTCTTTGTTGTTCTTTGATTAGCACTGGGATTGGCCATGCTAAATTGCCCCTTAGTGTCCAAAGATATCTAAGTTAGGTGGATTAGCCACGCTAAATTGCCTCTTAGTGTCCAAAGATATGCAGGTTAGGTGGATTGGCCATGTTATATTGCCCTTTAGTGTCCAAAGATATCTAGGTTAGGTGGATTGGCCATGCTGTAATGCCCTTTAGTGTCCAAAGATGTGTAAATTAGGTGGATTGGCCATGCTAAATTGTCCCTTAATGTCCAAAGATGTGCAGGTTAGGTGGATTGGCCATGCTAAATTGCCCCTTAGTGTCCGAAGATGTGCAGGTTAGGTGGATTAGCCATGCTAAATTGCCCCTTAATGTCCAAAGATGTGCAGGTTAGGTGGATTAGCCATGCTAAATTGCCCCTTAGTGTCCAAAGATGTGCAGGTTAAGTGGATTGGCCATGCTAAATTGACCCTAGTGTCGGGAATAGCAGGGCAAATATGTGGGGTTATGGGAATAGGGCTTGGGTGGGATTGTGGTCGGTGCAGACTCGATGGGCCGAATGAATGGCCTCCTTCTGCACTGTAGGGATTTTATGATTTTATAATTCTATAAGTGGAGGTAATCTTGTGCAGAGCATAAACATCATCATAAACTGGTTGGGCTGAATGGCATGTTTCTGTGCTATAGATATTTTGTAGGTCTCCCATGGCCTGAATTTTTTACCTGTCGGGCTCACGCGTATAGTGAGCCCGGAAGCATGCGTGAAACGCGTTCCCAGCTGCGTTTGGCCCCGAGCGCAATTTCACACCGCTGGCCAATTAATGGGCATCCAGTGTGCAACACGCTCTGTGAAATGCTGAGCGCTGCTGGGAGGGCGGGAAGAGGGCAGGTGCCAAGGATAGGGAAAGCGTGGGCTGATGTTTCCGGTGTGCTCCCTCGGTTATAGGGGGGAGGACGGGGACAGTCGCTGCGGTGCCGTCTCTGGGAGCTGCTGACCCGTGAGAAACAAGTATCGTTGGAAAAACTATACCACAAGTATATAGGCAGCACAATCACGCACACACCATTTTGCTATCCGTTTTAATCTATGACATCGATCTGGTCTAAGGTTTTACAATCTTATTTTTGCTTCAGGTGGGGGAAAAAAAACTTTTACCATCAGAAACTTGACAGAAAATCAGATTGAATTGGTGGAATGGTCGTGCTAAATTGCCCCTTTGTGCGTCAGGGAGATTAGCAGGGTAAATACATGAGGTTATGGGGATAGCGCCTGGGTGGATTTGAGGTCAGTGCAGACTTGATGGGCCAAATGGCCTTCTTCAGCACCGTTGCGATTCTATAATTGTCTTTGCTTCTTGTTTTACTTATTTGCTGGGGAAAAACATTCTCCCAGTTTGCTCACATCAGTTACACTTGAAAACTATGGGCCTTTTTGCAGTTAATTGACCCAGCCGAACATTTCAGTCTAAGTCATTGTGAGAACGTGGTGAAGAATTATTGCATCTTTAGGATAATTTGACACTTTTAACCATTGGAAGAGATTCTGACAGGGAAATGACAATTAAAATTGAATGGTTGTGAATGGGAGCATATGGATGAAGGATTTTTTCAACAGCACATCAAACATACCCGGGTTTCTCAGAGTAATTCATCGATTAATCTTTTTGTGTGGGGAAGTGATTGATTCGGGGAATATAAGAAACCGGTGATTGCGAGTCATAGCAGTTGTTCACTGGCTTTTAAGAATCTGTAACTCATGATCAGAGCTGTCGTGAGTGAGCTATGTTGGCCTTTTATACAATTGAAGGAATGCTCAGAACTCGACATCGCTTGTAAAAGTTGCGAGCTAGAGTCTTCTGCATCACTGCTTATATCATAGAATCGTAGAATCCCTACAGTGCAGAAGGAGGCCATTTGGCCCATCGAGTCTGCTCCCATTCACAACCATTCAATTTTAATTGTCATTTCCCTGTCAGAATCTCTTCCAATGGTTAAAAGTGTCAAATTGTCCTAAAGATGCAATAATTCTTCATCACGTTCTCACAATAACTTAGACTGAAATGTTCGGCTGGGTCAATTAACTGCAAAAGGGCCATAGTTTTCAATCCCACCCAGGCCCTATTCCCGTAATCCCATCTATTTATCCTAGCTAGCCCTCCTGACACTAAGGGTCAATTTAGCACGGCCAATCAACCTAACCCACACATCTTTGGAGTGTGGGAGGAAACTGAAGCATCCGGAGGAAACCCACACAGACACGGGGAGAATGTGCAAACTCCGCACAGTGACCCGAGGCTGGAATTGAGCCTGGGTCCCTGGCGCTGTGAGGCAGCAGTGCTAACCACTATGCCACTGTGCCACCGCTATTCACTGCGCCATGTTGGCTTTGGTACTTTTGCCGATCACCTTAAATAGATATCATCTGGTTTCATCGAGCTTTCCACCAATGGGAACTGTTTCTCGCGATCTACTTGTCTCATTACCACCCACTTTGCCTGGCCACATCATCCCTTTTCACACTTAATCTTTCCTGATTCCACCCCCCCCACCCAACCCTCTCACAAAGCTTCCCAACTGCTCTTCCTGCCATTGCAGCCCACCCTTCTCCACCCACCTTGCCCTGCATTCTGATGGAAGGTTGATGGAAGGTTGCCGTCTTGAAAAGCTCTGTTTCTTTCTCCACAGTTGTTGCCTGTTGCACTGACTATTTGCTGCATCATTCGCTTTCACTTCCTGCCTCTGTACTTGCTCGAACGTCTCCTTGTTCCTACCACAAGTTATTGACCCCAAAGATGAACTGTTGCTCTCCCCGCATGCTGAGGGTTTCCAGAATATTCTCTTCTGGTTGATTACTGGAAAGATAACATGACCCATTATGTTAGGAGAACATTATATTACTGAGAAATACTGCTACACAACTGGCATTACTTACTGAGAAAAACTGTGATTTTTCTTTGGACGAATCTTATTGTTTCAGGACGACTTCCTGTGGATGAGTACCATGATGGCAGACTTAACCAGCTAACAAACATCACAAACCAGCAGAGCTCCCATCCCAGAGGAGACCTCCAAATTCCGGGAGACCCGTTCCAAGTAGAGCTGCAGTAATAATGCCCCAAGACTGCCAGCAGCTGTTGGATTATGCACTTGGTTGATGTTTAAATGGCATTTTGTAACGGCGGCACAGTGGTTAGCACTGCTGCCTCACAGTGCCAGGGATCCGGGTTTGATTCCTGGCTTGGGTCACTGTTTGGGTGGAGTCTGCACGTTCTCCCCGTGTCTGTGTGGGTTTCCTCCAGGTGCTCTGGTTTCCTCCCACAGTCCAAAGATGTGCTGGTTAGGTGCATTGGTTATGCTAAATTCTCCCTCAGTGTACCCGAATAGGCGCCAGAGTGTGACGATTGTTAGGAATGGCTTAACAGCAACCTTCCACTTAGAGTCATAGAGGTTTTCACCATGGAAACAGGCCCTTTGGCCCAACTTGTCCATGCCGCCCTTTTTGTTTTAAACCTCTAAGCTAATCCCAATTGCCTGCATTTGACCCATATCCCTCTATACCCATCTTACCCATGTAACTGTCTAAATGCTTTTTAAAAGACAAAATTGTACCCGCCTCTACTACTACCTCTGGCAGCTTGTTCCAGACACTCACCACCCTCTATGTGAAAAAAATTGCCCCTCTGGACACTTTTGTATCTCTCCCCTCTCACCTTAAACCTATGCCCTCTAGTTTTAGACTCCCCTACCTTTGGGAAAAGATATTGACTATCTAGCTGATCTATGCCCCTCATTACTTTATAGACCTCTATAAGATCACCCCTCAGCCTTCTACGCTCCAGAGAAAAAAGTCCCAGTCTATTCAGCCTCTCCTTTTAACTCAAACCATCAAGTCCTGGTAGCATCCTAGTAAGTGGAGTTTGCACATTCTCCTCGTGTCTGCGTGGGTTTCCTCCGGGTGCTCCGGTTTCCTCCCACAGTCCAAAGATGTGCGGGCTAGGTTGATTGGCCAGGTTAAAAATTGCCCCTTAGAGTCCTAAGATGCGTAGATTAGAGGGATTTAGCGGGTAAATATGTGGGGGTAGGGCCTGGGTGGGATTGTGGTTGGTGCAGACTCGATGGGCCGAATGGCCTCCTTCTGCACTGTAGGGTTTCTATGATTTCTATGAAGTATTTTCTGCACTCTTTCTAGTTTAATAATATCCTTTCTATGATAGGGTGACCAGAACTGTACACAGTACTCCAAGTGTGGCCTTACCAATGTCTTGTACAACTTCAACAAGACGTCCCAACTCCTGTATTCAATGTTCTGACCAATGAAACCAAGCATGCCGAATGCCTTCTTCACCACTCTGTCCACCTGTGATTCCACTTTCAATTAGCTATGAACATGTACCCCTAGATCTCTTTGTTCTGTAACTCTCCCCAACACCCTACCATTAACTGAGCAAGCCCTGCCCTGGTTCAATCTACCAAAATGCATCACCTCGCATTTATGTAAATTAAACTCCATCTGCCATTCGTCAGACCGCTGGCCCAATTGATCAAGATCCCATCGCAATTGGAGATAACTTTCTTCACTTCCCACTATGCCACCAATTTTGGTGTCATCTGCAAACTTACTAACCATGCCTCCTATATTCTCATCCAAATCATTAATATAAATGACAAATAACAGTGGACCCAGCACCGATCCCTGAGGCACACCACTGGTCACAGGCCTCCAGTTTGAAAAACAACCCTCTACAACCACCCTCTGGCTTCTGTCAAGAAGACTTAAGACCTAATTTGTATTTTAATTGTTTAAAAGTACTCACCGAGATATATGAAGGGTTACACGTGGCACTGGGTGTTCGGTGTGAGTGTGGAGTTGAATAAGAAAATAAAGTGAGTTTATGAAGAAGCAGGACTTGCTTTTTCTTTTAGTAGATTGCAACTGAGGGGCTCAAAAATGACTGGGGGATTTTCACAGTAACTTCATTGCAGTGTTAATGTAAGCCTACTTGTGACATGGATAAATAAACTTTAAAACATAAAACGCTGCAGCTTGTGTGTGTGGTAAACCACCAGCAGCAGTGAAGCTAAATGAAATGAGCAAAAACAGGTTGGGGGGGAGAGAACAAGCTGGAGTATATAAAACCCGAGAACATTAGATTCAGAGAAACTCAAAAATGTCCATGCAGATGTGAGTTGACACTGAAGCTGTGAAAAAGGGTCATTGGGTTATTTTGATCAACAGATGAGAGAAACAAAAGATATGTGAGTGTAAGAGAGGAAGGGAAGTGGACAGACACAGAAGAACAAGGCAGTTGGCAGACTGGAGAGCGATACACACAATGAGAGAGACAAAATAGAAATATAAAAATGCAAAGCCCTCATTGTGGCATTGATAATTCCAGGGGAGTGGGGAGAAAGCGAGCAGGAAAAGCCAGAAATCTTGGCTCCGTGTGTTGAGAGATTGGCCAGAATTCCAACTGTTCCAACTATTCACGCCAACGGGATTCTCTGGTCCCGCTGCAGTGAATGGAGATTTGGCTGAGTGCCAAATTCCCCGTCCTCGCTGGCAGCAGCGGCAATGGGGCGTGAACGGGTAGAAAATTCCAGCCATTGTTTCCGCTGGTCAGGGAATCTAAAACATGGGGGAGGACAGTCTCGGGATAAGGGGCAGGTCATTTTTAAGACTGCGATATGGAAAAATTTCTTCACTCAGAAGGTGCTGAATCTTTGGAATTGTCTATCCCAGAAGGTTGTAGATTCTCCATTGTTGATGTATTTAAGAATGGGATTGACAGATTTTTCATCTCAGGGAATCCAGGGATATAGGAAATGGAGGGGAAAGTGGAGTTGAAGCCCAAGATCAGCCTTGATCATATTCAATGGTGGAACAGGCTCAATGGGCTGAATGGCCTACTTCTGCTCCAATTTCTTGCGTCTGGCCGTTATTAAGGGCATGACCAGCTGATTATCACTTCCTTCTTCTACTCCCTGCCTGGCACCCTGGGAGATTGAAAGAATAACCAGGTGCTGGGTGGGAAAGCCAGTGACGGAAGGCCACAGGCAGGGACTGTTTGAGGCAATATCTGGAATCAGGAGAGATTGGGGATTGGGCCTGGGAGAGGGTCAAAGCCCATCAATCAGGAGTGAGGGAGGAAGAGATCAAGGTTCAGGATTGGGGCTTAAAGACAGGGGCGGTGAGTTGGGCTGTTGGCTCAGGATTAGGCTTGTTGTGGGAAGCGGTGCAGTCTCTGATTGCTGCAGTAAGGAAGTGTTGCAATCGGCAAAATGAAGACCAGTGGCTTCTTGGGAGGGACTGGGAATAATCCAGCTACTCCTGGCCCACAAGGAGCGCTACAAAAGACACTAACCTGCCTCTGTTTCACTGCCCCGTGCCCTGGGAAATCTGACTGACTGCTGTTAAATTTAAATTGGGCCCCCAACTGCACTGTGAGAGCCAGAGATAAATATGATAATGAAATCCAACAGGTTTATTTGGAATCACGAGCTTTCAGAGCGCTGCAAAAGGAAAGCACTGCGAAAGCTCGTGATTCCAATTAAATCTGTTGGACTTTAACCTGGTGTTCCGAGACTTCTTACTGTGTCCACCCCAGTCCAACACCGGCATCTCCACATTATGGTAGTGAAGTCAGAGAATAGTTCCAGCACAGAAGGAGGCCTTCTGGCCCATTTAGTATGAAACCGTTCTTTTAATTTTGCAGAGAATTTTCTGGTTCGGTTGAATTAAATTTGCAACATTTCAAAATCAATTTCTTTACAATGGTAGAAAACCTTTGGCTTTTTGAATATAGAATCTCTACAGTGCAGAAGGAGGCCATTCGGCCCATCGAGGCTGCACTGACCACAATCCCACCCAGGCCCTATCTCCGTAACCCCACATATTTACCCTGCTAATCCCCCTGACACTAAGGGGAAATTTAGCATGGCCAATCAACCTAACCCGCACATCTTTGGACTGTGGGAGGAAACCAGAGCACCCGGAGGAAACCCACGCAGACACGAGGAGAATGTGCAAACTGCACACAGACAGTGACCCGAGGCCAGAATTAAACCTCGGTCCCCGGCGCTGTGAGGCAGCAATGCTAACACTGTGCCACCACGCTGCCCCATATATATTTTCACTTTGTGTATGGACGCAAGCACTTCAGCCAAACTTAATCACTTATGTTTTAATTGTGCCTTGGATATTATCGACTATTCCTTATTTAATATACTGTGAATCAGCAACACAGCAAGAGCACCCGACTGGTCTACTTGAGTCTCCTCCACCCGTCTGCATGCAATCTTATCTATGTATACCCTCTATTCCTTTCTCTCTCTTGTGCTTATTGACCTTTCCTTTAAATGCATCTATGCTCTTCAGCGCAATCATTCTTAGTGGTAACGGCCAAACTCTCCGATGCCATATGCCTGCCACCACTGCCAGTGAGAGCAGAGAATTTGGCGCTCAGCCAAAACTTCATTCACTGCAGTAGGACCAGAGAATCGAAGCCTCTGGTGAGGTTGGAGAATTCCGGCCTACAAGTTCCATGTTTGAACCACATTTTGGGTAAAGAAATTCTCCAGAATTTCCTGATGCATTTATTGGTGATCAAACTTGTTTATTCTATTCAGTTTCTCTGCCCAACCCCTCCTGGGTCTGGTGGTATACAAACATATATACAAATTATATATACATATATACAAATTAGCAGCAGGAGTAGGTCACTCGGCCTTCGAGTCTGCTCTGTTATTCAATAAGATCATGGCTGATCTGATTGTAACTTCAACCCCACATTCCTGCCTACCCCCGATAACCTTCACCCCCTTGTTCATCAAGAATCTATCTAGTTCTGCCTTAAAAATATTCAAAGAACCTGCTTCCACTGCCTTTTCTGGAAGAGAGTTCCAGAGACTCATGACCCCCTGAGAGAAAAAATTCTCCTCACCTCTGTCTTAAAGGAGTGATCCCTTATTTTTAAACAGCAGCCCCTGATTCTAGATTCTCCAACAAGAGGAAACATCCTTTTCACATCCACCCTATCAAGACCCCTCTGGCTCTTAAATGTTTCGATCAAGTCGCTTCTCCTATACTCTAGTGGATACAAAACTATCATCTCCAACCCTTCCTCATAACACCCTCCATAACTTTACCAAATGGCTCCTTTTATGTGTGATTCGGGAAAGAGAATGCAATTGAATTACATGACTCTAGGAATATTACAGTCAATCCTCACCTGATCTTCAACCAGAGTGGGAATGTCACATTTTCCAGGCAGTTTCGCTAAATACTCGCCTGGATTTGGAGTCTTGCTGTTATTTCCCTGGCCCTCTCCCAGGGAACTAAGATCCTGTTGTCTCATTACTACCATAATTCTGGATCAATAAAAGATGAAATGTTAAAACTGGAAACCAAACACAAGGGGCGCGATTCTCCGGACTTCCAGCCGCGTGTTTCCCACCGGCAGGAGGTGGCACGTTGGTTGCTAGCGGCGGGATTCTCTCGTCCTGCCGCTGTCGATGGGAATCCCCATTGACGACACCCCACACTGGCGGGAAACCCGCCGGCAGGGGTGCGCTGTTGGTGGGACCAGAGATTCCCGCCAGCGTGAGTGGCCAGAGAATTCCGGCCAGGGCTCTTTCTGCTTTTTATGACTCAGAGTTACACCATGGATGATATTGGTGGTTTTGAAATGCAGCTTTAAGTTTGAGAAAATCCGTAAAGTTTCTGTCAATGCTACTTGGCATAAAGTTGCTGTATGAGGATGTGGTACAATGTCGACATTCCCGTAGACCGGGTGGTCCCGTGGATGCTGGGATGATGTGGGTACGAAAGGAGTCACGTGTTGGGAGGGTGGGAGTTCTCCCCTGTCAGACACACCCTGTAAGAGCTGTTCAGTATTATCTATGAACCTTTACTGTTGTTAGGCTCTAGTCGCCAGTAATTGTAGGCCGGTACTTTCTACAATTCCATCAAACGGAACATTTGGGTTCGGACACATATTTCCTCCAAGTGTCACAGATAACAACAGACTATTGTCCTGATTTGTGAATTTTAAATTTAAAGTTTACAATTCACCCAAACAGTGGCAGGAATTTGTTATAAAATAAAACATTTTGCAAGTTTGCAATGAGAACAGAAAATGCTGAAATTCAGCACTTGACTGAGAGGGTTAAGATTTTGGGATTCTAATGATGAATTTTATCTGAAATATCTGTTTCTATTTTTGCTTTCTGAACACTGCAATACAAAAATACTTTGCAACTTTAAGTTCAGAAGATGACTAAGTTGGCTTGGCTATGTAAATATTTTGATGACAGACTTTCATCTTTGATGTAAGTCTTTGATTTAGATAAAAGAATATATTTCGAATATGAGTAATGAACAATGGAAACAACATTGCTCACAACCTCATGTTTGCAAAAATGCTAGCTGGATATGATAAGTAGCAGAGTTTATTTGTACATTGCTCCAAACATGGACCAGCAACAAGGTAGAGTACAACTGGAGGCCAGTTTTGAGGTCATTGTAGGATTGAATCAAAGGCTCTGACCTTGCTCTTTGATGTGGCACACTTGTCTCCTGCTGATGTGCCTTCTGCTATCAGTCACTAGCCATGTGCTTCTCGGCAATTTTGTGCTGGCTTTTTATAAGTAATCTGAGAGCGTTTGTAGCATGCTTACAGCAACAACTACCAAAAAACAGTGACACCGAGAGTAATTGGTCTACAGATGGCGCAGTGATAGGTTATATCAAAAAAACTAGCTCACTGCTTCAGCAACCTTCGAGAAAAAGTTTCTTATTACAGAAGAAATGTATTTCTTCTCAAGTGATCATTGGTGTCCAAATTTGTCCCTTCCATAAGGTCATTTTCTGTCAGCACAACATAATATCCAGCTGTCCACTTCATATTGTATGTGGAGTCCTGCCCCTGATGTGGTGCAGTGAACTGCAAAACACACGGTGCAAAAATTGCAACTCATTAAATGACCAGCATAATCATTAAGCACTAGGTGGCATGGTGGCACAGCGGTTAGCACTACTGCCTCAGAGCGCCAGGATCCCGCGGTTCAATTCCTGGTTTGTGTCACTGTCTGTGCAGAGTCTGCACGTTCTCTGTGCGGGTTTCCTCCAGGTGCTCCAGTTTCCTCCCACGGTCTAAAAGACGTGCTGGTTAGGTGCATTGGCCATGCTAAATTCTCCCTCAGTGTACCCAAACAGGTGCCAGAGTGTGGCGACTAGAGGATTTTCACAGCGGCTAATGGGATTTATATATTTTTTAAAATTCATTCATGGTACATGGCGGTCGCTAGCTGGGCCAGCATTTATTGCCCATCCCTAATTGCCCTTGAGGGGGCAGTTAAAACATTGCTATGGATCTGGAGTTATGTGTTGGCCAGACCTCATAAGGGTGGCAGATTTCATTCCCTAAAGGACATTGGTGAACCAGATGGGTTTTACAGCATTGATAATGGTCTCATTAGACTATTAATACTAGATTTATTTTATTGAATTTGAACCTGGGTTCCCAGATCTTGCCCTCGGTCTCTGGATTACCAGTCCAGTGACAATATCATTGTACCACTGTCTATCCTATATTGTAGCACATCCAAACTGATGCTGACATTGGATCTGTCTCTGGATGCCATTCCTCACACCTGGTAAGAGACTTGTGAGTTGCACCATCAAATCTGTTGAACTGAAGTTCCTGCCAGATTCGTTCTTGCACAAGAGATAATAGTGAATAGGTAATGATGAACTTTGGACTGAGTCAGCAACAAGCACATTTCCAATGGCCCCTTCTGACCTTCAAGTTCAGGCACCTGCTCCAAAGGTCCAAACTCGTACAGTCCTCTTGCTTTGAGGAAATTCCAACTCTGCTTAACTCTTAGATAAGACCATAAGACATAGGAGCAGAATTAGGCCACTTGGCCCATCGAGTCTGCTCCACCATGCAATCAAGGCTGATTTTTTTTCTCATCCCCATTCTCCTGCTTTTTCCCCATAACCCCTGATCCCCTTATTAATCAAGAACCTATCTATCTCTGTCTTAAAGACACTCAATGACCCGGCCTCCACAGCCTTCTGCAGCAAAGAGTTCCACAGATTCACCACTCTCTGGCTGAACTTAACTCTTAACTCTACTTAACTGCCTGCCTGCTGGAAAACTCTTTACTTGACATTTCAGACAGTGTCTCAAGGCAAGATTTGGAAAGTACAACATGAGAGGAGGATGGCAATGGACAGATCCCTTTCCAGACACCTACACCCTCAGACACATAAACACACACATCTTATTGGAGAAAAGAAAAGACAGAACTCTGAACTCAGAGTGATGCAGTGAACCACAATATCCAGCAGTGCCAAGCAAGATAGAAAGTGGGGATAAAATATACGTTTTGCACCCCTTCAGAAACGTGTTCCCTTTTTCATTATAGTTCAAATCTAGATTTTCCACACAGAAAGCAAACGATTTGGACGACATTTAAATTCGTGGATTTCAGTTAGTTATCAATGAGAGTTATTTGATTTTGTGTGAAAAATAGAAACAGTTTGCAATCTCACTGACCATTGTAGATCTGCTGAGCAACACTGTTTGATTTGGTGTTTACTGACATACAATCCAAACCAATCGTTCTAAAAAGCTAACCTTTTAGGACAGGACTCACTTAGTTCTTAAAAAAGGGACAAAGATTGATTGGCTGTAAGCTTCCTGTCTTGTACACAACTGTTAAATCTGCCAAATCCTAAATAGCAAACATTAAACACACGGTGGCACAGTGGTTAGCACTGCTACCTCAGAGCGCCAGGGACCCAGGTTTGATTCCTGGCTCGGGTCACTGTCTGTGCAGAATTTCCCCGTGTCTGCGCGGGTTTCCTCCAGGTGCTCCGGTTTCCTCCCACAATCTGAAAGACGTGCTGGTTAGGTGCATTGGCCATGCTAAATTCTCCATCAGTGTTACCCAAACAGACACCGGAATGTGGCGACTCGGGGATTTTCACCGTAACTTCATTGCAGTGTTAATGTAAGCCTACTTGCGACACTAATAAATAAATAAACCTTAGTTTAAACAGAATACGGAAAAGGGATTCGCTCCTGAGCGGAATGGAATGGATCTAAATGACACTTTTCTGTCAATTAAAAAAAATACTCTTTTTTTAAATTCTGCAGCCTTTGACAGATTATAAATGAAAGTATCTTTAAAATCTTTCATTCAGGCCTGGACTGAGAGAACAGATACAATTTCCCTGATTAGATCTTGTAACGCAGTAACATGAAATTATACCTAAAATTGTCATTATATAAATAAGTACCTCATGATCTCTTATGAATGCCTCCAGTATGTGGTTCAGACGGGACTGTGTGCACTTGCTGGCAACTCTATCTGGTTTGTTTCGAATGGATTTTCTGGAATTTTCTGTCTCAGATGTACACAACATTCCACCCCAGGCTCTAATAGCCAGCCTCCAAAGGTCAACTATAAAACCCTGCACAATCACAGGTGCACAACAGGATGTTAGCTGGAAGCCGCACACTCTCTAAATTGTAACCGCTTCAATCTTGCTGCTAATTAAAATTTATGAATTACCGGAATGATGCCTATTTTGATCCGCTGTGCGGTGATATTTCATTTTTGAAATATTCCTTTTCAAACAAACTAAAAAAAAAATAATGGAATGACAGATTATGAATCACTTGCTCCATTAAATTTCCAGGAGCTTTTATTTTCCGCCGATCCGTCTTGCACTTGTGTGTTGCAGATTCGCCTCATGTGACTTTTTTTTAAACATCGAAGGAGGGATTTTCCAGCCACACTCGCCCCAAAATTGGAAAATCCCACCCGAGATCAATGGCGCTTTGCATGGTGGCCCCACCCGCTACGATTCCCATGGCAGGCTGGATGGGAAAATTCCCCCCCAGAATATAAGTATAATAAATTAAAGAGCTGGACATCCATGAGGTTGGACTTCCTATTTTTATTCCTTCATGGGATGTGAACGGTGCTGGCTAGGCGAAAGGTCGCTCATCCCTCATTGCCCTTGAGAAGGTGATGATGAGCTGCCACCTTGAACCGCTGCAGCCCTTCTGGTGCAAGTCACACCCACAGATTTCTCAAGAAGGATGTTCTGGGATCTTGACCCAGCAACAGTGAAGGCACAGCGTGTTCCAAGTCAGGATGGTTTATAGCTTGGAGGGGAACTGGTGCTGGTGTTCCCACTTGTCCGCCACCCTTATCCTTCTAGGTGATAGAGGCCATGATTTTCGAAGGTATTGTTGACGGAGCCTTGGTGAGTTGCTGCAGTGCATCTTGTAGATGGTACATACTGCTGCCACTGTGCACTGGTGGTGGAGGGAGTGAATGTTTTCAGTGTGTTACGTGCTGTGAGTAATGCTATGAATGGATGCGACCAGTAAAAATGCAGTAGCACAAGGAAAATCCTTCGAAAGGTGAAAACTCGTTCTTTAAGGGGGACACCTTGTGGTGCAGTGGATGACGTCCCAAACTCTGGGCCAGAAGCTGTGGGTTCAAGTCCCACTCCAAGACCTGATGGCCATGGCAGGTGCATTCATTACATGGCCAAGCTGGTTGATTATCAGCCCGAAAATCCTTCTAATACACCTGATGTCAGACGCTAAGAGCAGGAGACTTTTCTGGTCAGAAGGCAACGGCAAACCACTGCATTACTTTGCCAAGAATATTCATGGACCAGTCCAACGGAAGTCCATGGTCACCAATAAGACCATCAGACCTTAAGATATAGGAGCAGAATTAGGCCATTCGGCCCATCGAGTTTGCTCCGTCATTCAATCATGGCTGATATGATTCTCATCCCCATTCTCCTGCCTTCTCCCCATAACTCTTGCTCCCCTTATTGATCAAGAACCTATCTATCTCTGTCTTCAAGACACTCAATGACCTGGCCTCCACAGCCTTCTGTGGCAATGAATTCCACAGATTTACCACCCTCTGGCTGAAGAACTTCCTCCTCATCTCAGTTTTAAAGGAGTACCCCTTCACTCTGAGGTTGTGCCCTCACGTTCTAGTCTCTCCCACTAGTGGAAACATCCTCTCCATATCCACTCTACCTGGGCCTCTCAGTATTCTGTCAATTTGAATGCCGTCTTAGGGCATGGGACCTGAAGGAGGAGGAGTCCTTAAGGATATGATCAGGATTTTTAAAAAAACTTAATTGAGGAAAACCACTGGCTGGCCTTGCTGAAACGTTCTGAGGTTACGTTGGGAATCTGATGGGTAATTTCTAATTTGCTGCCCATTCCTGTTTTCTTGTCCATCTACAGAAGATATAGGACATTTGGGATGTGTGGGGGATGGGGTCATCTATGTGATTCTCTAACAATTTCTCTTATAGTGCGCTGCTCTGTGTACCTTTACATCCTTTACACTCTGCCAGTGGGAAGGAGACAATCAGCCCTCTGCAAACATAGAAGCAGGAGGAGGCCATTCGGCCTTTTGAGCCTACACCGCCACTCATTATGATCACGGCCAATCATCAAATTCAATTCCCCCTGTCCCCCATATTCCTTGATCCCCTTAGCTCCAAGAACCAACTCTCGTTCAATCTTGAAATCACACAATGTCTTGGCCTCAGCTACTTTCTGTGGGAGTGAATTCCACACATTCACCACCCGCTGGGTGAAGAAATTTCTCCTCACCTCTGTCCTAAAAGGTTTACCCCTTATCCTCAAACCATGACCCCGAGTTAAGCAAAGTTGTAAAAACTTTATATGGTAAAAAAAATTGCATTTCAGATTTTCCGCTGAAGGGAAACTTGACTGAGGTTCATGAAGTTATGAGGGGCCTGGATAGAGTGGACAGGAAGGATCTATTCCTGGTAATAATGAGGTCAATAACCAAACGACATAGATTTAACGTATTTGACAGAAAGATTGGCGGCAAGTTGAGGAGTAATTTGTTTTCACCTCAAAGGTGCTGAGAGTCTCAAACTCACTGCCCGAAAGGGTGGTGGAGGCAGAAAACCGCTTTGTATTTCAGAATCACTTGGATATGCCCTTGAGGTGAGATGGCTCAGTGGCACAGTGGTTAGCACTGCTACTTTGCGGCGTCAGGGACACGAATTCGATTCCCGGCTTGGCTCTGTGTGGAGTCTGCAGGTTCTCTCCGTGTCTCTGTGGGTTTCCTGCAGGTGCTCCGGTTTCCTCCCACAGTCTGAAAGACGTGCTGGTTAGGTGCATTGGTCATGCTAAATTCTCCCTCAGTGTACCCGAACAGGCACCGGAGTGTGGCGACAAGGGGATTTTCACAGTAACTTCATTTCAGTGTTAATGGAAGCCAACTTGTGATACTAATAAATAAACTTCAAACTTTTAAACATTAAACTTTGAAATGTGATAGCTACAAGACTATGGACCGAGAACTGGGATTAGGCTGGATCGCTCGTTTACGGCCGACACAGACACGATGGGCTGAATGGCCTCCTTCAGTGCTATAAATTTCCATGATCCCATGAGGAAAGCTTATCATTGCATTGTACTAGTGATGCTTTTGCTTCTAGTGGAATATGCATCACTCTGAACTGCACCTTCCTGTGGGAATAGGATCCAACTCGGGATATGTAGAAACCTGACTGAAGTGGGACACCACACCAAACCTTCTGGCACTTGCATCCTGATGGTGTTGGCCAGAAGATAGATGGCAGATAGGTTTTTGTTTGGGTGTGGCTTTGGCCTGCCGTTTCTGAGAAACTTAGCGTTCAGTAACAATGCTGAAACTGACAAACTGGATAGTATTTTCTGTGGAAAATCGCTGTAAAATTTCTGGAGTTTTCTAAACTTGCACCGTGGCTGCTTTGAACTCTATTTGACCTCTCTTCACCACGCACTGCTGGAGGGGAAGAATACAGGGTAATTTTGCCTGGGACTTTGCCAAAACCATTCTGTCATTGAATGCCAACAGGTGAAAGAGTATCAGATGGGGCTGGTCATTGGGTATGGATGTGCCCGTCTCTCTGTCTGACGGTGTGCGTGTCCTCAACTTGAACTCTTTTCTCTGACGTTTGTAGATCTCTCTAAATGACTACTCACTGCTGCAGTAACCCACATTTCACCATAGCGTAGAACAGCACATTATTCGAGCCATCCCGCTATGTCAATGTGAACCACCAAAGCATTTTAGATTTCTTGCTTAAAGTTCAATTATCCCTTTAAACTTTTAACAGCTCTTGAATAAAGAAACCTGGAACATAATTAAAACACACTGCAGATAATTTGAAAATGGGGAGAGATGCAATACAGGCAGCTTATACTTCATTGAATCCCCACAGAGCAGAAGGAGGCCATTTGGCCCATCGAGTCTGCGCCAACTCTTCGACAGAGCATCCCACCCAGGACCTATCCCCACAACCCCACCTATTTACCCTGCCAATCCCCCTAATTGACACATCTTTAGACACTAAGAGGTAATTCCGCATGGCTAATCCACCTAACCGGCGCATTTTTGGAGTGTGCGAGGAAACTGAAGCACCCGGAGGAATCTCACGCAGACACAGGAAGAACGGGCAAACTCCACACAGACATTAAAGTTTATTTATTAGTGTCACAAGTAGGCCTACATTAACACTGCAATGAATTTACTGTGAAAATCCCCTAGTCGCCACACTCCAGCGCCTGTTCGGATACACTGAGGGAGAATTTAGCATGGCCAATGCACCGAACCAGCACGTCTTTCAGACTGTGGGAGGAAACCAGAACATCCGGAGGAAACCCACGCAGACACAGGGAGAATGTGCAAACTCCACACAGACAGTGACCCAAGACTGGAATCGAATTTGGGTCCCTGGCGCTGTGAGGCAGCAGTGCTAACCACTGTGCCACCATGTCTTTTATTCTAACATCCAAACACAAATTTACTCCTGCTGACAATTTTTAGATTTCAGCAATGAGATCAATTATTTTTGTTTCAAAATGCAAAGCCTAGTGTTTATTCCACTGACTGCAGCACCATTATATGTTTTCAAAGTCTCCCAGCTTATAGTCATCACCTCGTAACTAAAGCTGGCTGGGTTTGGACTAGTTTAAAATTTGTGCAACTGAACTGAAATTAATTGTTCTTGCGGATTTCCATGTACACATATGGTGAGCAGAGCTTGCTGTGTACATGTGGACAGCACCAGCCTGTCCAAGTGGAGAGCGAAGCAAAGCTCCGTTCTCTGTCACACAATTAAATGCCCAGTTGTGTCTGATTGCAGGCACTTTCAGTTCCTGTGGAGCCACTTTTACTGTGAACCAGACCAAAACGTTTGAAATTTATCCCACAAAGGACCCCCAACAGCTGGCAAAGATCATCACTTCATCAGGCTGGGCAGGATTTGAATCCGGAGAGGAAAGGATCTAATCCATTTCTTTCCCGATTGCGACAGCGCACCACAGCGCAGACTTTAAAAGCCCGCCCGAAAATAAAACCTCCAGATGTGCCAGCTGTGGCTCAGTGGATAGCGCACCCGCCTCCCAGTTGCAAAGTTCCAGGTTACAATACAATTCCATGGGCTCGAGCCCAAAGGGCAAGGCTCACGTTCCAGTGCAGTACTGTGGGAGCGCTGCACTCTCGGAGGTGCTGTCTTTCAAATGAGATATTAAACCCAGGGCCCCGCTTGTCTGCTTGGGCGGATGTAAAAGAACTCATGGCACTATTTCGAAGAGGAGCAGGGGAGTTATCCCTGGCGTCCTGGCCAATCATAGAATCCCTACAGTGCAGAAGGAGGCCATTTGGCCCATCGAGTCTGCACTGACAACAATCCCACCCAGGTCCTATCCCCGTAACCCCACATATTTATCAATGCTAGTCCCGCTGACACTCAGGGGCAATTTAGTGTGGCCTATCAACCTAACCCACATATTTCTGGACTGTGGGAGGAAACCAGGGCACCCGGAGGAAGCCCACGCAAACATGGGGAGAACATGCAAACTCCACACAGTTACCCGAGGCTGGAATTGAGCCTGGGTCCCTGGCGCTGTGAGGCAGCAGTTGTAACCACTGTTAATTAGTGGTAATCAATATTTATCAAGATTACAAAACATAGATGTCTTGGCCATTATCACATTGCTGTGTGTGGGAGCTTGCTGTGCACAAATTAGCTGCTACATTTCCTACATTACAACAATGACTGCCCTTCAAAAAGTACTCCGTTGGCTGTTAAGCACTTTAGGATGTCCATTGGTCATGAAAAGTGCGATAGAAATGCAGGTCTTCCTTTTTTATTTTTACTACTAGGGATTCACAATGATAAATATTGTGGAATAAATTTGAATTTTGGTCTGGTTCACATTAAGTGTGGCTCCGCAGGAACTAAAACTGCCTACAATCAGGCACAACTAGGCATTTAATTGACGCAGAGAACGGGCTCTGTATTACTCTGGTTGGTCAAAGAGGTGCCCCCCGACAAGTACGCAGCAAGCTCCGGTCACCGTATGCACATATGGGCCAGGATTCTCACGCCCGCTGACACTACCAGCGAGGATAGGGAATTTGGCACTCAGATAAATCACCATTCGCTGCAGTGGGTCCGGATAATCCGGTCAGTGTGAACACCTGGAAAATTCCACCCATGGAATCAACAAGAACTATTAACTTCTGGTCAGTTGCGAGGATTTTAAAAAGTCAAACCCATGCAGCTGGGCACTGACTTTGAAAAAAAATAATGCCCCTTTAGTTTTCCACTAACTAAAGTGCAGTTTGTGCAAAAACTACTAGGAACACTTTGCTTTAACAGAAATCAAGTTGAAATCATCGTTGGACTATAACGCATGTTGAATCGAGTGCTAGTACGAATCAGAAGCTGTTTAAAAACAAGAAAAAGACCAGAGACACCCAGCAGATCTGTTCAACGTTGGTGGGCAGAACACACAGTGAAGATTTCATCAGAACTGGAGGAGATTCTGGGTGAACAACATGATGCACTATCAATCGAGTCAAGACTAGTTGTGAGCAAGACAAATAGGCTTTTATTAGCAAGAACTTGGAGCCATTCCTGTCGGTGATCTGGTCTGAACTGAGGGCAAGGGGGAGAAGCCACCGCCTTTATACCCGGACCAGGGGGAGGAGACTTGGGCGGAACCGGCAGTGATGTGCCACATATACAGGTACTGAGAAATACTAACTATGGTGGTTAACCACTACAGATAACATATAACAGTGGTTTAGCACACAACACAAATGAAGGGGACTGAAAGAAAGGGAGAGGAAAGGATAACACAAACGCTGTTTTTCAGTTCCCACGTGGCTCCCGAGTCACTGCAACTGGCTTTGCTTGACTTTTTCATGCTTCCAATTTGACCTATCTAACCCTGTCCCTGCCACAAACCTCTCAGCTCTTCACGCGTTCTCTGCCTCGCCAAAGCCTTTCCTTTCTCCGAGTGAGCCGGCGTCCAATCCGGTCCATAAGCCACAATTTGCCATTGGGAAAATTGAAGTCAAAGGGCTGGATTCTCTGACCTCGCCCACAGCTGGGGTTCTCCGGCCCCGCTGCCGACTGCCAAATTCTCCATTCTCGCCGGCAGTGGCAGTGAGGTGCCGGAGAATTCCGGCGTTTGTCTTTGACGGCACCCCTACCAATCCTGCTACAAACCCTGCTGTGATCGCCTCTGATTCCCTTCCCCTCCCCGGCCAAGGACTCAGGCTCAACCGATCTATTCACAACCTTGCCATCCTACATGATCCAAAACTGAGGTCGGAATTTTACCGGCACGCCCGCCTGAGATCGTGCCTGCGGCCAACGGAGAATGCCGTTCTGCAAACCTGCCGGTAAAACCAGGACCTGAGTCTCCATCTCTGTATCCATTCCATCACAAGGAGTACTTAGTTTATCGCAGTGAAGCATCCCAACAGGAATGGAATCGGACAAGAAATCCGACACCAAGCACAAAAAGATAATATGAGGAGCGGTGACCAGGTTTTAAGATGGGTTCTAAAGGAGAATGGGGAGGGAATTCAAGAGGTTGGGCAGCTGAAGGCACTAACCCCACTCCCCAAGCATGGGGGAAAGGTGTTAGCCAGTTCCCAAGATGCCAGGGTTGGGGGAGGTTTGTCGGGCTGGAGGAGGTCACAGAGGTAGGGAAGGAAGAGGTCATGGAGGGATTTGAAAACAAGGGTGAGAATTTTAGAACTGAGTTATTGCTGGAGAGAGAGGTAAAATAGGTCAGCAAACAGGTCAGGGTGATGCATAAACCGGACATGGGATGACTTAAGGTATGGTCAGCAGAATTCTAGATGAACTGCGGTTTATAGAGGCTGGAAAATGAACCCGAGGAAATCCTGGAATCAGTAAGGCTTTGTGAGTCACCTAAAGAATCAGTTGTACCAGGTTGGTGCCCAATTTTACAAATGTGGGTCTGCTGCCAATGAGGATGGCACTGCTGATAAGGTCTGGCTAAATTATCTCTTTCATTGTGACCATTGACAGATTGTTATCCATTAAAACTCTCCAAAGCTTTCGCACACACTACACTTAAATCTCAAATTTCCTGAAATGGGAATAATGGTGAGACACAGGGAATTCTTTCCATCAAGCTATTTGTTTTGACACCAGAAAGAAAACTAACACCTTTTCAAGTTCCATTATAACTTTCAGTTGTAGTTTGTCCTGGATCAGGGGGTTATCAGTCAGAAGGAGGCAGTATAGTCAGCAGGAACATTGTTACACATTTCGCAATGTCTCCCGGTGAGTTAGGTTGTTGCCACTGTTGTGTTGCGATTGGAATGGTAGGGGGATGTATATGTGTTCAGCTCACAACCTGGGTAATATTACTCAATGGTGGCACCAAGGGAATGGGAATTCTTTTTCTTTTCATTCTTTTGTGGGACATGGGGGTCGCTGGCTAGGCCAGCATTTATTGCACATCCCTCGTTGCCCTTGAGAAGGTGGCGGTGAGCTGCCTTCTTGAATCGCTGCAGTCCATGTGCTGTGGGTTGACCCACAATGCCGTTGGGAAGGGAATTCCAGGATTTTGACCCAGCGACTGCGAAGGAATGGCGATATATTTGCAAGTCAGGATGGGGAGTGGCTTGGAGGGGAACTTGCAGGTGGTGATGTTCCCATGTATCTGCTGCCCTTGTCCTTCTAGATGGAAGTGGTTGTAGGTTTGGAAGGTGCTGTCTAAGGATCTTTGGTGAATTGCTGCAGTGCATCTTGTGGATAGTACACACTGCTGCTACTGAGTGTCGGTGGTGGAGGGAGTGGATGTTTGTAGATGTAGTGCTAATCAAGCGGGCTGCTTTGTCCTGGATGGTGTCAAGCTTCTTGAGCGTTGTTTGAGCTGCACCCACCCAGGCAAGTGGGGAGTATTCCATCACACTCCTGACTTGTGCCTTGTAGACAGTGAACAGGCTTTGGGTAGTCATGAGGTGAGCTGCTCATCGCAGTTTTCCTAGCCTCTGACCTGCTCTTGTAGCCACTGTGTTTATGTGGTGAGTCCAGTTGAGTTTCTAGTCAATGTAAACCCCAAAGCTATTGACAGTGGGGGATTCAATGATGGTAAGCAGCAGTGGTTAGAGTGTCTTTTATTGGTGGTGGTCATTGATTAGCATTTGTGTGGCGCGAATGTTATTTGCCACTTGTCAGCCCAAGCCTGATGCTCTTGTTGCATTTGAACATGGACTGCTTCAGTATCTAAGGAGTCGTGAATGGTTGCAATCATCGGTGAACATCCCCACTTCTGACCTTATGACGGAGGGAAGCTCATTGGTGAAGCAGCTGAAGATGGTTGGGCCGAGGACACTATCCTGAGGGACTCCTGCAGAGATGTCCTGGAGCTGGCGGCTTTCTGTTAGCTTCTGTCCCTGACAGAATGCAGCCTTGGGTGTTTTTAACAAACCGTCGATTGACTTTCCACCTGGATTGGGTGGAAAGCGGTTTTTGGTTGATGGGAGTTCAGGTGATCTGGAGCCTCCACTGACGCTCAGGCAAGTGCAGGGCCAAAGGTTCCTGGCGGTTTGGGGCAATGGTTTCCTGATATGGAAGGTGGCAATCTTGTCCACTCAGGGCCTAAGTTTTCCTGTGGACGTAGCAGGAATAACCTTTCTGGAGGAGGGATAAAGGCAAATAAAATCTAAGAGAAAGAATGAAACAGGTCAATTAGATAACAAATGACTGTATATCCAGTCTCCTCGTTGTTGATGTAGTTACTTTCCCCTGTTTCAGTATATTAATGTTTCAAGCAGCATCCAATTTATTCAATGGATCTTGGCAACTTAACTCACATTGAATCCAATTATGATACAGAGATGATGAAATGATACATGGGGGATTTTGTTTACAAAGAAACAGCCACAGAAGGTTGAGTCAAACTGTGCAAGAGGTGATTCATGTGCAAATAATCTGCCTCGCCAGGGGGTTTATCAGCCCTTTGTTTCCCACAGTCACCATGGGGAGGGTGTGTTCTGCCCCTTTTTTCGATGGGCGGGAAAGACAGAGGGGGGGTGGCGAATCCGATGGGAGTACCAAAATGGTGTCCACACCGACAGGATTTCCCATTGAGATAGCGCCTGTTCCCCGCCAATGAAGTGATGGGGCTCCTGCCATGAAAGGGTGGGAACCCCATTACCATACATTTGAATGTCATTAGCAGGCTTCCCCACTTATCATCCTTCACATGTAGTCTCTCCTTCCTGCAGACCACCCCACAACAGCCCCCAGCAGAGGTGGGTGCTGCTGCTGGAACTAAATTCCACCCATTAACTCTTCCTCTTCCACAGATGCTGTGGACCTCTTGAGTACTTCCAACAGTTTCTATTTCTTACTGAGAATATGTCATGGTTGACAAATCACGGTGTTTAATACCTCACATTACATTTGCACTCAATTTCTTTTATGATGCAATATTTACAAGTGAAATTGTGTAAATTGTATCTTCAATTTACAATCAATAAGGATTGATCTACCCTTAACTCCAGTACAAGCAGTGTCCAATACTTCAGCTAGATCTGTGGGAATGTTTAGAATCACAGAATCATTACAGCACAGAAGACCATTCAGCCCATCATGTCTGAAGCAGCTCTCCTAAGGAGCAATTCACGTACTGCCACTCCCCTGGCCTCTCCTCACATCCCTATATATAGAATCATAGAATGCTACAGTGCAGAAGAAGGCCATTCAGCCCCATCAAGTCTGCACTGACCACAATCCCATCCAGGCCCTATCCCCATAACCCCACGTATTTACCCTAGGTAGTCCCCCTGACACTAAGGGGCAATTTAGCATGGCCAATCCACCTAACCCACACATCTTTGGACTGTGGGAAGAAACCAGAGCACCCGGAGGAAACCCACGCAGACATGGAGCGAACGTGCAAACGTCATGCAGACAGTGACCTAAGCCAGGAATCGAACCCAGGTCCCTGCCGTTGTGAGGCAGCAGTGCTAAACCACTGTGCCACAGCTACTTAGAAAATTTAGACAAGGTAGACAAGTTTGTGGCCCATCGTGTTTGTGCCCGTACCCCAGCATAATCCCATTTTCCAGCACTTGGTCTGGAGCCCTGGAGGTTATGGGACCTCAGGTATATATCCGGATCCTTTGTAAGGAATTTCTGCCTCTACTACCTTTCAGGCAGTGAGTTTTCAGCCACTTTAACTCACTGAACACAGTGGGGCAAAGCCCTGGTTAGATGCCCTGTAGAATATAAAGCAGCATAGACCAGCAAGTCACAGCAAGTGTACCACATGGGACCTAAAGAAGCCAAACCATTTAACACAAGTTGCCCAGAGGTCTATTTCAGCAAGATGCCTACGTTTTTTTTATTCATTTGTGGGACATGGGCGTCGTTGGCTGGCCAGCATTTATTGCCTATCCTTTGTCCGAGGACAGTTGAGAGTCAACCACATTGCTGTGGCTCTGGAGTCACATGTAGGCCAGACCAGGTAAGGACGGCAGATTTCCCTTCCCTAAAGGGACATTGGTGAACCAGATGGGTTTTCACGATAATCGACAATGGTTTCATGATCATCAGTAAATTCTTAATTCCAGATATTTTTATTGAATTCAAATTCCACCATTTGCCCTGGCAGGATTCGAAACCAGGTCCCCAGAACATTAGCTGAGTTTCTGGATTAATAGTCTAGCAATAACGCCACTAGGCCATCGCCTCCCCTGTACTCATGCAGCTGATGTCTGCCTTCATCCCAAGACTCCTACCGATCGCAGACAGATACCAGGATACAAAATGTACGACCCTAAAATTCATCTTGTTTACAAGAATCAGAGAACTTAAAAAATAATCACACAGGCTGTCTCCTCCAGGCTGTAGGGGGAGGACATTGTAGCAACAGAGTGTAAGATTTTTAAATATAGGTTTTAAATCTAATGTAAAAATCCCAGGGACAAGTGAGGCGAATTGATTTGATTTATTTTTTTCCCTTTAAGCAAGTCTGACTGTAATTTAATGATGGATTAAATTTGAGCTTTCAAACAACTCAAACCCAATCTAAGCAAATGAAATTGTAACACAGATTTTAGCTCCTGCAATGATGCTGAAAACTGCTCCAAAAAGGAGGTTGGTGGCGGGGAAAGGGGTGAGGACACTGAAACCCTGATCTCCAGAATTACCAGCAAGGCGTCATTTCTGACTTAACCAGACCACAAAGCAGATTGAAGGAGGATGTTTGCGGCTGTAATCTGTATTAGCGACATCTATATTTTTAAGTGAAAGCATAGAATCCTACAGTGCAGAAGGAGGCCATTCGGCCCATCGAGTCTGCACCGACAACAATCCCACCCAGGCCCTATCCCCATTACCCCACGTATTTACCCTGCTAATCTTCCTGATACTAAGGGGCAATTGAGCATGGCCAATCCACCTAACCCGCTTATCTTTAGACTATGGGAGGAAATCGGAGCACCCAGAGGAAACCCAAGCAGTCACAGGGAGAACGTGCAGACTCCGCACAGACAATGTCCCAAGCCGGGAATCGAACCCGGGTCCTTGGTGCTGTGAGGCAGCAGTACTAACCACTGTGCCACTGTGCGACCGTGCCACATCATTGGAACATCATCCCACCCAAACTGCCTGGAACACCTTGAAGTCAAGAAATATAACATTTAAAAAATTTTTAATTTGAAATTTGATTTATTATTGTCACATGGATTAGTATACAGTGAAAAGTATTGTTTGCGTGCTATAGAGGTAAAGCATACCATTCATAGAGAAGGAAAGGAGAGAGTGCAGAATGTAGTGTTAGAATCATAACTAGGGTGTAGAGAAAGATAACTAGAGCATCGTTAGAGAGTTCTTAAGAGTTAGAGTAGAGTTAGAGCAGAATGTAACAAGAGTAAAAGATAGCTTGCAAGAAGTCGTCATGTTCCAGCAGCCATTCTGGTGTTGGACACGACTGTGGGTGAAGATATCCCTTGCACTGAAAGCGTTCCAAACAGAAGCAGCATCGCCGTTCGACTGATTTCCCCAAAACATCTCCTTCCTGTACAATATCAGTGACTGTCCGACATTTTGAGGATCGATACAGAATGCAAACATTTTGAAATGAGTTAACTGTTCATCCTTGGCCAATGTGGGCGGCAGATCTAGAGTTTGCCGTTAAACCGCCAATAATGTTTTCCTCAGCGTCAGGGCAAGTGTGTGTGCACCCTGGTAAAACGGCACATTGAAAGCAGTCACAAGCGTTGTGGAATAAGAACATAGAACATAGAACATAGAACAGTACAGCACAGTACAGGCCCTTCGGCCCATGATGTTGTGCCGAACCGTTTCCCAAACCAAGATCAAGCTATCCCACTCCCTATCATTCTGGTGTGCTCCATGTGCCTATCCAATAACTGCTTGAAAGTTTCTAAAGTGTCCGACTCCACTATCACAGCAGGCAGTCCATTCCACACCCCAACCACTCTCTGAGCAAAGAACCTACCTCGTACATCCCTCCTATATCTCCCACCACGAACCTTATAGTTATGCCCCCTCGTAACAGCTACATCCACCCGAGGAAATAGTCTCTGGATGTCCACTCTACCTATCCCTCTCATCATCTTATAAACCTCTATTAAGTCGCCTCTCAATCTCCTCCGCTCCAGAGAGAACAGCCCTAGCTCCCTCAACCTTTCCTCATAAGACCTACCCTCCAAACCAGGCAGCATCCTGGTAAATCTCCTTTGCACTCTTTCCAGTGCTTCCACATCCTTCTTATAGTGAGGTGACCAGAACTGCACACAATATTCCAAATGTGGTCTCACTAAGGTCCTGTACAGTTGCAGCATAACCCCACAGCTCTTAAACTCAAACCCCCTGTTAATAAACGCTAACACACTATAGGTCTTTTTCACGGCTCTATCCACTTGAGTGGCAATCTTCAGAGATCTGTGGATATGAACCCCAAGATCTCTGTTCCTCCACATTCCTCAGAACCCTACCTTTGACCCTGTAATCTGCATTCAAATTTGTCCTACCAAAATGAATCACCTCGCACTTACCAGGGTTAAACTCCATCTGCCATTTTTCGGCCCAGCTCTGCATCCTATCTATGTCTCTTTGCAGCCTACAACAGCCGTCCACCTCATCCACTACTCCACCAATCTTGGTGTCATCCGCAAATTTACTGATCCACCCTTCAGCCCCCTCCTCCAAGTCATTTATAAAAATCACAAATAGCAGAGGACCCAGCACTGATCCTTGCGGTACACCGCTGGTAACTGGCCTCCAGTCTGAAAATTTTCCATCCACCACCACCCTGTCTTCTGAGATAGCCAGTTACTTATCCAATCGGCCAAATTTCCCTCTATCCCACACCTCCTTACTTTCTTCATGAGCCGACCATGGGGGACCTTATCAAACGCCTTACTAAAATCCATGTATATGACATCAACTGTTCTACCTTCATCGACACAGTTAGTTACCTCCTCAAAAAATTCAATCAAATAAATAATGAATTGGCAACTCATGGAGTTTCAGCCAATTAAAGGAAGCCAACTGGGAGTTTCTGGTTCTGCAGGCCTTTCAATGGCAAACCTGGAGATTGGAGGGGTGGTTGGGGGAGGTGGTGCTCCAGATAGACTTAGAGAGCCTTACTACCTGCCTGAGGGCTGTAGTTGCTGAAGGCTGCCCTGTAGAAGACCATAAGATACAGGAGCAGAATTAGGCCATTCAGCCCCTCAAGTCTGCTCCGCTCCCCGGAAGGGAGCTTTCCCCACTCCCCCCATACAATGGTGACTGCAAGACCTATTTTTGAGTTTCAAGCTGGAGGGAGGGCACCTCCATTTTGAAATACCCTCGCCCCTCACGCAACATCCAGTGCTGCCTGCTGCTTCTTTCAAGGTCACCGGTTGGCCCCCCTTAATTGGATGGGGAGCCCACCCTCTTTTAATTGGATTTATTATTGTCACATGTACTAACATACAGTGAAAAGTATTGTTTCCCGCACGCTATACAGACAAAGCATACCGTTCGTAGAGAAGAAAACGAGAGAGTGCAGAATGTAGTGTTACAGTCATAGCCAGGGTGTAGACAAAGATCAACTTAATGCAAGCTAAGTCCATTCAAAAGTCTGAAAGCAGCAGAGAAGAAGCTGTTCTTGAGCCGGTTGGTACGTGACCGCAGACTTTTGTATCTTTTTCCCGAAGGAAGAAGGTGGAAGAGAGAATGTCTGGGGTGCATGGGGTCCTTAATTATGCCGGCTGCTTTGCCGAGGCAGTGGGAAGTGTAGACAGAGTCAATGGATGGGAGGTTGGTTTGCGTGATGGATTGGGCTACATTCACAACATTTTGTCGTTGGTTGTGGTCTTGGGCAGAACAGGAGCCATACCAAACTGTGATAGAACCAGATGGTGCATCTGTAAACGTTGGTCAGAGTCGTAGCTGACATGCCAAATATCCTTAGTCTTCTGAGAAAGCAGAGGCGTTGGTGGGCTTTCTTAACTATAGTGTCGGCATGGGGGGGACCAGGACAGGTTGTTGGTGATCTGAACACCTAAAAACTTGAAGCTCTCGATCCTTTCTACTTCGTCCCCATTGATGTAGACAGGGGCATGTTCTCCTTCGTGCTCTCTGAAGTCAATGACAATCTCCTTCGTTTTGTTGACATTGAGGGAGAGATTATTGTTGCCGCACCAGTTCACCAGATTCTCTATCGCATTCCTGTACTCTGTCTCGTCATTGTTTGAGATCTGACCCACTATGGTGGTGTCGTCAGCAAACTTGAAAATTGAATTGGAAGGGAATCATAGAAATCCTACAGTACAGAAAGAGGCCTTTGGGCCCATCGAGCCTGCACCGACCACAATCCCACCCAGGCCCCACCCCCATATCCCTACATATTTTACCCACTAATCCCTCTAATCTACGCATCCCAGGACACAAGGGGCAATTTTAGCATGGCCAATCAACCTAACCCGCACATCTTTGGACTGTGGGAGGAAACCGGAGCACCCGGAGGAAACCCATGCAGACACGAGGAGAATGTGCAAACTCCACACAGACAGTGACCCAAGCCGGGAATCGAACCCAGGTCCCTGGAGCTGTGAAGCAGCAGTGCTAACCACTGTGCTACCGTGGAATGGGCCCCTAATTAACCTAATTTCCTGTGGAAAATCTCAATGGATGACCACTTCCCTCCCACCCCTCTGGACAGTGTGAGGGTCCTCCCCACATTTCAGCCTGAGAGCGGGGCTTCGAAGCAGTCTGGTGGGCCACAAAAGCATACCGATACAGAAAAGTCCTCCACGTGCAATTTGAATAAATGTTGCAAATAGTCAACAGCAGGTTCAACGAGTAGAATATTGAATATTAGAATTCAATGATTAGAATATTGCTGCAAGTTTCAGATGCTGATTAGAGAGCATTAAAGCTTGACTTGTGAGTTTTATAATGTAATTCAAAGCCCTTAATTAGATCGGTGCATTGGAATGATTTTCACGTATCTATTACTTGAGCTATTAACATGAGGCAGCAAACGGCCACCCTTATTAACAGAACAACAAGGTTAATGACTGACTTGGACTCATCATCTTGAGAAGCATGTTAACAACATTGGACCAACTGTGCGCGAACATGTAAAAGTGTAACCGCGGTGTTAAATGCTCATTAAAGTGTTGCTACGTATTTACTCAGAAGCACTCTTAAGAAAACCATCAACCCAGGAGTTCACCGCGAGCCCTTCCCTCATTATGTTTTCTTACTGGGGCTGCCTGTCCGCATTCTGCGTCCAGTTTTCCGAAGGAAACGCGTTCAATTCACCAAACCCTCATTGCAGAAAATGAGACCAAGGTTTCCTCGGAGAAGAAAACTTATTAAAAATTGCAGGGAGCGTATTTTTTTTCTGCAAAGTTTCTTTGTCACCTCTTTAAATTTTAAAGCTTTTTTTCCCCCCGTCTGGAGAATGCAGGAGACCTTCTCCTGAGGAATCTGCTGAGGCACTCTGGGTCAGAACAGACTATAAATTTGGAACATTTCATTTTAAACATTCAATGTTCAGAATCCGACCATATGGACTGCTTAACCCTTTGTGCTCTGACTATACCTCGCCCCTTTTATTGGACATAAATTCTAAGGCCGTAAATCTATCAGCGTGAGAATTGCAGGAGGAGTGATTATTGGGAAGCAGAGTATTTGCCTGACTGCAGAGTCCCACGACACTGCCTTTCTGAGGTGATGGTGGGCGGGGTGAGAAATCGCCAAAATAGATTTCAAAATAAATAATCCATACTAATTTCACATATCACCGCCCAGCTTCAGAAAACCAAGTTTAACAATAATCCAACGCCACATTCCATCAGTGGATGTTGCCTATTGCAGGAGAAAATAAAACTGCTGTGTGCCTGATGTTTGATTTGATTTATTATTGTCACATATATTGAAAAATATTGTTTCTTGTGCACTATACAGACAAAGCATACCTACATAGAGAAGGAAAGGAGAGGGTGCAGAATGTAGTGTTACAGTCACAGCTAGGGTGTAGAAAAAGATCAACTTAATAGGAGGTAGGTCCATTCAAAAGTCTAATGGCAACAGGGAAGAAGCTGTTCTTGAGGCGGTTGGGACGTGACTTCAGATTTTTGTATCTTTTTCCCAACGGTAAAAGGTGGAAGAGAGTACGTCTGGGGTGCGTGGGGTCCTTGATTATGCTGGCTGCTTTTTTGAGGCAACAGGAAGTGTAGACAGAGTCAATGGATGGGAGGCTGGTTTGTGTGATGGATTGATCACCATTCACGACCCTTTGTAGTTTCTGGTGGTCTTGGACAGAGCAGGAGCCATACCAAGCTGTGATACAACCAGAAATGCTGCTTTCTGTGGTGCATCTGTAAAAGTTTAAAGTTTATTTATTAGTGTCACAAATAGGCTTACATTAACACTGCAATGAAGTTACTGTGAAAATTCCCTAGTCGCCACACTCTGGTGCCTGTTCAGGTATACTGAGGAAAAATTTAGCATAGCGCCTAACCAGCACATCCTTTGGACTGTGGGCGGAAACCGAAGCATCTGGAGGAAACCCACGCAGACTTGGGGAGAACGTGCAGACTCTGCATAGACAGTGATCCAAGCAGCGAATTGAACTTGGGTCCCTGGCGCTGTGAGGCAGCAGTGCTAACCACTGTGCCACCCCCTGTAAAAGTTGGAGAGAGTCGGAGTAGACGTGCCAAATTTCCTTAGCCTCCTGAGAAAGTAGATCAAGAAACAGCTGAAGACACTGGGTGCAGCAAAGGCTACAGATCCTGACAACATCCCGATTGTAATACCTGAGCTCCCAAACCAGCCCCATCACCAGCCAAGCTGTTCCAGTACAGTTACAATGCTGGCATCTATCTGACAATGGGGAAAATTGCCCAGGTATGTGCTTTCTTCCAAAAGCGGGGTAAACTCATTCCAGCCAATTCCCGCCCCATCAGCGTACACTCAATCATCAACAATGTATTGGAAGGTGTATTGTCAGTTCTATCAAGCAGCACTTACATAACAATGACCTTGAAATAACTCCTCAGAGGCCGGTGTCCCTTCACTAACTTCCCTTTATTTATAAACTTACCTCTACTCCAAAGAGTGCTTCAGGCACAAGCCAGAATCCAGAGTGTCAGTAGCCCTGACACTCCTCAATATATACACAGGTGAGACTCCCTGATTGGACGGGCAATCCTTGCCTCAATCAGGGAGCTCATACTCCAAGAGGCCTAGCTTAATGGCCTCGTTGAAGCCATGACAGACCTATTCACTGATGATCAATTTGTGTTCCTGACCTCACCTCACCTTGGTCCAAACAAGGACAGGAGAGCTGAATTCCAGAGGTGAGGTGAGAGTGACTGCCCTTGACATCGAGGCAGCATTCAACCAAGTTTGACATCAAGGAGCCCTAGCAAAACTGGAGTCAATGGGAATCAGGAGGAAAACTCTCACTGGTTGGAGTTATAACTGGCACAAAGGGAGATGATTGTGGTTGTTGCAGATTAATCATCTCAGTATCACGATATCACTGCAGGAGTTCTTCAGGGTAGTGTCCAAGGCCCAACCATCTTCAGCTGCTTCATCAATGACCTTCCTTCCATCATAAGGTCAGAAGTGGAGATGTTTGCTGAAGACAGCACAATGTTCAGCATCATTCATGACTCCTCAGATACTGAAGTCATTGCTTCAAATGCAGCAACCATAACCAGCAAGACAATAGAGAACATTTAAGCTTGGGCTGACAAATGGTAAGTAATATTTCTGTCACACAAGTGCCAAGCAATGAGGATGTCCAACAAGAGAGAATCTAACTATTGCCCCTTAACGTTTAATGACATTACCATCACTGATTTCTCAACTCTCAACATTCTGGGAATTACCATTGACCAGAAACTGAACTGGACTAGCCATATAGATACTGTGGCTACCAGAGCAGGTCAGCGGCTGGGAATCCTGCAGCAAGTAACTCACTTCATGATTCCCCAAAACCTGTTCATCATCCACAGGGAACAAGTCAGGAGTGTGATGTAATACTCTCCATTGGCCTGGATGAGTGCTGTTCCAAGATGTTCAACACTATCCAGGACAAATCAGCTCACTTGATCAGGCCTTTATCCATCAACTTAAACATTCACTCCCTCCACCACAGGCACACAGTGACAGCAGTATGCACCATCTACAAGATGCACTGTAGCAGCTCACCAAAGCTGCTTCAAGAGCACCTTCCAAACCTGTGACATCTGCTGCCTAGAAGATCCAGGGCAGCAGATCTCTGGGAACCACTACCTGCGAGTTTCTCTCCAAGCCACACATCATTCTGACTTTGAACTATATCAATATTCCTCCAATGTCACGAGGTCAAAAATCACAGAATCATAGAAACCTTACAGTGCAGAAGGAGGCCATTCGGCCCATCGAGTCCCACCCAGGCCTTATCCCCGTAACCACACATATTTACCCCGCTAATCCCTCTAATTTACGCATCGCGGGACACTAAGGGGCAATTTAGCATGGCCAATGCACCTAACCCGCACATCTTTGGACAGTGGGAGGAAACCGGAGCACCCAAAGGAAACCCATGCAGACACGGGGAGAACGTGCGAACTCCACACAGACAGTGACCCAAGCCAGGAATTGAACCTAGGTCCCTGGAGCTGTGAGGCAGCAGTGTTAGCCACTGTGCCACCATGGCGCCCCCTAGGATTCTCTTCCTAATAGCACTGCAGGTGTACCTGCATCACATGGGATGTTGACTGCCACCTTCTCAAGTGCAGCTAAGATTGGGCAACAAATGCTGACCTTGCTAGTGACACACACATCCCAAGAACGAATAAAAAGAGAAAATCACGAGAAAGTCTTTCAGGCTTTGATCTTTTCGGAGCGCCAGTACATGATTTCCGACATGGTTTATGAAGTATCTGGAACTAGTAGGATGGATTCTTTTGACAAGATACAGAATGGCTTGTTTGGAGAGCCAGTGCAGACATGATGGACCAAATGGCCTCTTTCTGCTCTGTAATAGTTCTGTGATTCTGGATTGAAAAACAATTCCGTATAAAGATTTAGGGGCCAGATGTACAATATATGTTGTGTGATCTTCAAGTTGGCAGGATGCAACCACTGGAGTGCCACAGCGATCAGTGCTTGGACCTCACTATTAACAATCCATATCAATGACTTGGATGAAGGGACTGAAAGTATGAGTGATTGCCGATGATGTAAAGATCTGTAGGAAAATAAGTTCTGGAGAGGACATAAGAAGCGGCATTTTCCATCCTCCCCACGTCATGTTTTCCCGCAGTGGAGACGGCTTGCCATAGGATCTTCCAGTCCCGTTGATGTCTATGGCGTATTGCATGGCTCGTCCTCCCTGCCACCGGGGAACCCTTCGCTTGGGGGGGGTGGGTTCACCTTCAGTGCCGGGAGGAAGGACTGGAAAACCCTACTCAAGGATTCTGCAAATGGATATAGATAGGTTAAGTGACTGGGCACAAAGTTGGCAGGTGGAGTAAAATGTGAACTCGTCCACTTTGGCAGGAATAGTGAAATCATCGGGTTAGTATTTAAATGGGGAGAGTTTGCAGAACTCTTGAGGTGCAGAGAGATCTGGATTCTCTGGTACATGAATCGTAAAAGGTTAGTAAGCAGGTATCGCAAGTGAGGAAGACAATTGGAATGTTGTTGTTTATTGCAAGGGGAAAGGAATAGAAAAGTAGGGATATTTTGCTATAGTTGTACAGGAGCACATCTAGAGCACTGTGCACAGATTTGGTTGTCTTACTTAAGAAAGGATATGATTGCATTGAAAGTGGTTTAGGGATGGGTTCACTCAACTGATTCCTGGAATGAGGAGGTTACCCTATGAGGAAAGGCTGGACAGGTTGAGCCTGTGTCCGATGAGTTTTCATAGAAAGTGCGGCCCTCTGATTGAACCATATCAATCTTATTGATTGATGAGGGTAGGGCAGTGGACGTTGTCTACATGGACTTCAGTAAGGCCTTTGACAAGGTCCCTCATGGCAGACTGGTGCAGAAGGTGAAGTCGCATGGGATCAGAGGTGAGCTGGCAAGGTGGATACAAAACTGGCTCGGTCAAAGAAGGCAGAGGGTGGCAAGTAGAAGGGTGTGTTTCTGAATGGAGGGCTGTGACAAGTGGCATTCCTCAGGGATCAGTGCTGGGGCCTTTGCTGTTTGTAATATATATAAATGATTTGGAGGAAAATGTAACTGGATTGATTAGTAAGTTTGCGGACGACACAAAGGTTGGTGGATTTGCGGATAGCGATGAGGACCATCAGAGGATACAGCAGGATATAGATCAGTTGGAGACTTGGGCGGAGAGATGGCAGATGGAGTTTAATCTGGATAAATGTGAGGTAATGCATTTTGGAAGGTCTAATACAGATAGGAAATATATAGTAAATGGCAGAACCCTGAAGAGTATTGATAGGCATAGGGATCTGGGTGTACAAGTACACAGGTCACTGAAAGTGGCAATGCAGGTGGAGAAGGTAGTCAAGAAGGCATACGGCATGCTTGCCTTCATCGGCCGGGGTATTGAGTTTAAAAATTGGCAAGTCATGTTGCAGCTTTATAGAACCTTAGTTAGGCCACACTTGGAATATAGTGTTCAATTCTGGTCGCCACACTACCAGAAGGATGTGGAGGCTTTGGAGAGGGTACAGAAAAGATTTACCAGGATGTTGCCTGGTATGGAGGGCATTAGCTATGAGGAAAGGTTGGAGAAACTTGGTTTGTTCTCACTGGAGCGACAGAGGTTGAGGGGAGACCTGATAGAAGTCTGCAAGATTATGAGAGGCATGGACAGAGTAGATAGTCAGAAGCTTTTTCCCAGGGTGGAAGAGTCAATTACTAGGGGGCATAGGTTTAAGGTGCGAGGGGCAAGGTTTAAAGGAGATGTGCGAGGCAGATTTTTTACACAGAGAGTAGTGGGGGCCTGGGACTTGTTGCTGTGGGAGGTAGTGGAAGTGGATATGGTAGTGACTTTTAAGGGGCGTCTTGACAAATACATGAATGAGATGGGAATAGAGAGATATGGTCCCCGGAAGCGTAGGGGGTTTTAGTTAAGTCGGGCAGCATGGTCGGTGCAGGCTTGGAGGGCCGAAGGGCCTGTTCCTGTGCTATAATTTTCTTTGTTCTTTATTCATAAAGGGTGAGATTCTCTGGTCTCCCAGTTCCGTGTTTCCTGCTGGCGGGAGGTGGCACGTTGTTTGCTAGCGGTGGGATTCTCTGGTCCCGCCACTGTCAATGGGAATTCCCATTGACGTCACCACACACTGGCGGGAAAACCATGGGTGGGAGTGCGCTGCCGGCGGGACTGGAGAATCCCACCGGCATGAGCAGCTGGAGAATTCAGGCCAAAACATCCTAAGGGGACCTGACAGGGTGGATGCTGAAATAAGAGCCAGGATCATTGTGGGCGGGATGGGAAATTTTGGAACTGAATTGACTTCGACTGCTCTCCAAATTTTCCCATCCTGTCCATGACAATGTCCATCACTGGCGCAACGGGAAAATCTTGGTCAATATTTCCCCTGGTGGGATGGACTAGAACGAGACACAGTTGAAAAATGAGAGTCTCCCATTTGAGATGGAGATGAGGAGAATTTTTTTTCTCTCGCCGGAGGGTCACGGGTCTGTGGAACTCTGTTTCCCAGGGAGCAGTGGAGGCTGGGTTATCAAATATTGTTTAAGGCCGAGTTAGATAGATTTTTAGTTGACAAGGGAGTCAAAGGGTAAAGGGGCATAGACAGGAAACTAGAGGCCGTAATCAGAACAGCCAAGATCTACTTGAATGGCAGAGCAGGCTCAAGGGGCTGAATGGCCTACTCCTGATCCCAGTTCATATGTTCGTCTATGTGTAGTTCAAAGCAGTTGAAGATTTACATTCATATAAAGTGTATGATGCAAGACAGATGTAAAGTCCCCAAACTGGAGCTGCTTTTCATTTCACCCAGCGACCATCTTGGACATCAGTTTCAAATCATAGAATCCCGACAGTGCAGAAGGAGGCCATTCAGCCCATTGAGCCTGCACCGACCACAATCTCACCCGGGCCCTATTCCCGTAACCCCTACATATTTACCCTGCTAATCCCCCTGACATTAAGGGGCAACTTAGCATGGACAATCAACCTAACCTGCACATCTTTGGAGTGTGGGAGATGTCACACTCCTGCACCTGTTCGGGTACACTGAGGGAGAATTTAGCACGGCCTAACCGGCAGGCCTTTCGGACTGTGGGAGGGAACCGGAGCATCCGGAGGAAACCCAGGCAGACGTGGGGAGAACGTGCAGACTCCACTCAGACACTCACCAGAGAATGGAATTGAACTGGAGTCCCTGGCGCTGTGAGGCAGCAGTGCTGACCTCTGTGCCACCCAAATTACCTGCTTCATAACCATGGGAAACTGGATAAATACCTGAGGGGGAAAGTAAAGAAAAGAAAGACTTGCATTTATAGGGTATCTTTGATGACCTCAGGATGTCCCTCAGGACCTTACAGCAATGCAGCCATTTTTGAAATGTAGTTCCTGTTGTAATGCATGAAATGCGACAGTCAATAAACCACACAGTAAACCACCGTGAACTGTAATAATGCTGGATAATCTGCTTTTTGAGCTCGTCTGATAGAGTTTTGGCAGGAGCATTTGTACCTTTTATTAGTGCTGACAGTTCCCCCCGCTACTGTCAATGTTGTAGCTGCTGACTTATGCCGTGTTGCTTTGTAGGACAAAGGGGATACCTCACTGAAAACCACTCGTCTTATTTTTGTCACCAGGTTTAGGAAACCCTTCCGTCAGCACAGGAAGTGACAGGGTTTTACCATTTGTTTTAAGCAGACTTAGTCCAATGCTTCCCCACAGAAGAAATCTCTCGCCTCTTTTTTGCCCCATCTTTTCGACTCAAAGAGTGAAGCAGTGCAGCCGGACCATGAGCTAAAATGATGGCCGTCTGACTGACAACAACGACGCTGTGCATTTATGTGGCACCTTTAACGTAACAGAGCAGCCATGTGCACCGCAGCAATTTTACCAAAAGGTGACGTCGTGATTAACATAAGGAAATATGAAAGCAGGTGGTCAAAAAGGTTGAGCTTTAAAGGAGAGCCTTAAAGGCGAAAGGAGAGGTAGAGAAGTTTCCAGAAGGAATTCCGGTCCGCAGGGCCCAGGAAGATGAAGTCCACCATTGATGAGTGATGGAAGGTGGCAGATGTGTACTAGGTACCAACTCTGCTTTCTCAGGAGGCTAAGGAAATTTGGCATGCCCGCTTTGACTCTCACCAACTTCTACAGATGCACCATCTGTTCTGCATCTGTTCTGGTTGTATCACAGCTTGGTATGGCTCCTGCTCTGTCCAAGACTGCAAAGGACTACAAAAGGTCGTAAATGAAGCCCAGTCCATCACGCAAACCAGCCTCCCATCCATTGATTCTGTCTTCCCACTGTCTTGGTAAAATAGCCAGCATAATCAAGGATACCATGCACCAGGGACATTCTCTCTTCCACCTTCTTCTGTCGGGAAAAAGATACAAAAGTCTGAGGCCACGTACCCAACCAACTCAAGAACAGCTTCTTCCCTGCTGACTTTTGAATGGACCTACCTTGTATTAAGTTGATCTTTCTCTACACCCTAGCTATGACCATAGCACTACATTCTGCTCCCCCACCTTTCCTTCTCTATGAATGGTATGCTTTGTCTGTATAACACGCAAGAAACAATACCTTTCTTTGTATACTAATACATGTGACAATAATAAATCAAATCAAATATATCTGGAATTAAGAATCTATTAATGACCATTAAACCTACACCCTCGCTATGACTGTAACACTACATTCTGCACTCTCTCCTTTCCTTCTCTATGAATGGTATGCTTTGTCTGTATAGCACACAAGAAATAATACTTTTCATTGTATGCTAATACATGTGATAATAATAAATCAAATCAAATATATCTGGAATTAAGAATCTATTAATGACCATTAAACCATTGTCGATTGTTGGAAAAACCCATCTGGTTCAGTAATGTCCTTTAGGGAAGGAAATCTGCTGTCCTCACCTGGTCTGACCTACATGATGCTCCAGGGTCACAGCAATGTGGTTGACTCTCAACTGCCCTCCAAGGGCAAGTAGGTATGGGCAATAAATGCTGATGTGGAGATGCCGGCGTTGGACTGGGGTAAACACAGTAAGGAGTCTAACAACACCAGGTTAAAGTCCAACAGGTTTATTTTAATAAACCTGTTGGACTTTAACCTGGTGTTGTCAGACTCCTTACAATAAATGCTGGCCAGCCAGCGACGCCCGTGTCCGACAAATAAAAGAAATCAAATCAAAACAAGGTCACAGCTGGAAGAGTGCAGAGACCTCGCAGGGTTGTGAGGTTGGAAGAGGTCATAGGGATTTGAACTCAAAAGGTCAGCGAAGTATCAGCGAGCAGGTAGTAATGGCTGAAGGCACTAATGGATTCTTGGAGACACGGTAGCACAGTGGTTAGCACTGCTGCTTCACAGCTCCAGGGACCTGGGTTCGATTCCCAGCTTGGGTCACTGTCTGTGTGGAGTTTGCACATTCTCCTCGTGTCTGCGTGGGTTTCCTCCGGGCGCTCCGGTTTCCTCCCACAGTCCAAAGATGTGCGGGTTAGGTTGATTGGCCATGCTAAAAATTGCCCTTAGTGTCCTGAGATGCATAGGTTAGAGGGATTAGTCGGTAAATATGTAGGGATATGGGAGTAGGGCCTGAGTGGGATTGTGGTCGGTGCAGACTCGATGGGCCGAATGGCCTCTTTCTGTACTGTAGGGTTTCTATGATTTCTATGATTTGGCCTGATTGAGGTTCGATGAGCATTCATTGCCTGATCTGAGCATACTGTACCTGTAGCCTCGTGTTCGGTATGCGGGCAGCAGTTCAGCTAACATCCATGGTGGAGCTGCAGTGACATGATGCATTGCACATACAATACATCATTTAGCTAAAGCACAAGGGATATCGTTCTGTTACGTTACATCATTCCCATTGCGAATTGCGCAAGCGGGGAAACAGAAAAGTTGGGCAAGTTTAAACCGATAATTAATGACAGCCAATTACTTATTTTGTAAGTGCACTTTTAATAAATATATTTTGCATTCGCAATAAACCCTTTGGCATTTTTGTAAGCCGGCACTTCATATAGATAGAAAGAAAAATAACTAATAACACATATATTACATATCCATTTCACTGACAACACTCTTCGAGGCTCATGTCCCAAGGCATGAATCACATACTGACAGAATTTTGAACTAACCTAAAAGCAAATCATCACCAGGAATGCAACGAGGCACGTGGGACACGGGTCTGGTGAGAGAATCAATAAATCATTTGACTTCCATTCCGTCGCATACCTGTAGGATCAATCTTAAACGTGTGTCCATGGTAACAATGCTGCAAAGATATACGGTCTGCTTTTATATGGATAAGGCAGTGGTTATTTCACAAATGGCTGAAGGGTTCCCCAAGCTAACTTAATACTCTGCAGTCCACACGTCTTTTAGCCCAGCATTTTTCTGTGGGGAATTCCTTCTGAACAATCAGGTGACATTTACTGGATTCAACAGGTCATTAACCCAAGGCACATTGGGCACATTAAATAAAAAGTTGAAATAATGCAGGACTTAAAACTAAGCATAACTTTAAACCCAGTAATTGATACTTTGCTCTCTCCCCAGCTGTGTGGGACCAATACTTCATAGTTTTCCTCTATCCAAACAGGTAGGGAGCCTCTTGGCTCCCAAGATCCTGGAGCTGGGTAGTAATTGTGACCATAATGGGCAGCACGGTGGCACAGTGGTTAGCACTGCTGCTTCGTGGCGCCAGGGACCCGGGTTCGATTCCCGGCTTGGGTCACGGTCTGTGCATAGTCTGCACCTTCTCCCCGTGTCTGCGTAAGTTTACTCCTGGTTGCTCCGATTTCCTCTCACAGTCCGAAAGACGTGCTGGTTAGGTGTATTGGCCATGCAAAATTCTCCCTCAGTGTACCCGAACAGGCGCCGGAGTGTGACGACTGGGGGATTTTCACAGTAACTTCATTGCAGTGTTAATGTGAGCCTAATTGTAGCACTAATGAATAAACTTAATATGGGTGGGAAATTAAAGAAAAACTTGCATTTATGAAGCATCCTTCATGACCAAAGGATATCCCAAAGTGATTCAAAAACAGAAAAATGCTTGAAAATCCCAGCAGGTCTGGCAGCATCTGTGGAGAGAGAATAGAGAGACCAGAGCTCTGACAAGGGGTCATCTAGACTCAAAACATTAGCTCTATTCTCTCTCCACGGATGCTGTCAGACCTGCTGAGATTTTCCAGCATTTTCGGGTGGTTTTTGTATCATATTCCAGCATCGGCAGTATTTTGCTGATATTCCCAAAGTTCTGTACGGCCAGTGGAGTACGTTTTGCAGGGTAGTTACTGTTTTAGGGACTATGATAGCCAATTTGTACGCAACAGACTCCCACAAATGTCACTGTGGTGAGAACCTGTGGTGAGACCACAGAATCTGTTCCTTTCTTTGTAATATTGATGGAGGGTTAAATATTGGCCGGGGCACTGAGGGGACTGCCCCTTCTTTTCTTCAAACTAGTGCCACGGGGGTCTCCTGTATCCACCTGAGCCGGCAGACAGGCCTCAATTGAATGTCTGATCCAAAACAAGGCATCTCCAACTGTGCAGCACTGCACTGGGGTGTCAGAGTAGATCTTTGTGAAGCCAATTTGGCTTTTGTTTGTAACAATACACCGCTATATGTGTCATTTGGGAATAAACAAAACACATTTTTCATAAATGCTGCAAGTGCAGAATTTTTTGACAATTATAAATTACGCCACATAGCTAGGTTTTCAGAGGTGAACAATCCTTCCTCTTGGCAGCTCGCCTACCTCCCTCCCATTCCCACTATAAGCTGGTTTACAACTCTTAGAATGAATCATTCTCCGCTGTTCATTATCCTAAATTTTCCTTGAAACTGCAAACGTGCCAACACGCTGTGCACATCTGCTACACATTGGCCTGCGTGCTAATGTTGATTTTTCTTCTTTTTAATCTCTGATTTTGCAACGATTAGATGAGGATGATTCATTGAAAGCCCGATTGAAATCTCTTGCTGAGGAGAGGCTGTGGGCCGAGGGTTCGCAACGTTCAGTTCCGCTGTATAAAACAAGTGTGAAAGGCTGTATAATACCAGCCCCGTTTGACTGCCAGGGATTCAGATCTGGGTTCCTGCCGGGGGTCTAATTGTAAACCAGTTAAATGGCCTCTCAATTCCACATCTCACCAGGGAAGCTCTGCTTGTACCTCTGTTGCTCATCCCCTTGCCTCACACATGGTCCTAGCTAACATTGGCAAACACAAGGCTCCAATCCTTCACTGGCTGTGGATACAGCTGTTTTATATATCCTTTCGCTCATGATCCTAACCTATTAAATATAGAGAAGAGTCCATCTTATAAACATTGTGCTTCAGTTCATGTTGACTATCTCCTGAGTGGCAGGAGGTGAGTTACCTGATTTTCTACAGAGACATTTGAAGAACTTAATGATTATTCTTCAGACTGAGTTTTTATGATCAAAGTGGTGGATTTCCTTAAGATGAAACTAATGTGAACACCAACATCTCTCAAAAGAGATACACACAACACACATTCACTCATACAGGCACATACACACGCAATGCACACAACAACCACACACATTCACTCATACACACACACAACAAACACAGGGAAACACACTCACTCATACACACACACACATAACAAACACAAACACACACACTCACTCATACACACACAATACACACAACAAATACACACACTTACTCACTCGTACACATACACGCACACGTGCAACAACACAGACAAACACACACGCACACACACACACAACAAACGCAGACAATACACACACAGAGTAAAGTTCCCTCTTCCTCACCATATCTCGGGTGCAATGCTCCCATCCCAACGCACACAGTTTTTGGCGTGTCAAGTTGGGAGATGCGCGTGTCGGCCATTTTGTGGGATTTGCACCTGCGTTCCCGACTCATGCGCGTTTCCCACAGCCGGAGAGCAGGCGCAGTCGGGACCGTGCTGGAAACCGGCGGGAAGACAAGGTAAGTGATTTAAATCTGTTTTTAATGTATGGTAAATGTCATTATCGGGCCCGGGACTCATTCTCTGGGCCCGATAGCATTTCCAACCCACCAGGAGTATTTCACTCTGGCGGGGTTTGGAGTCGCTCCCCACTTGCGGGAAACTAGCGGGAGACCCGCTAGTGTGTGTGCCAGCCATGTGTCCCCAGCACTGCCCAAAGGGCAAAGTGCCCATGCCCAGGGCCACCTTGGCACTGCCCACCATGCATTGGGCAGTGCCACTGGGGCAGGGCCATGGGGCGGGGCCTATTGTGGGAAGAGTGTATTGTGGGCAGGGCCTGGGTAATCGGTAGGGGTGGGGGTCCCGCTGTCACTCTGCAGGTAGGATCGGTCGGGGCTGGAGGGAGACCAGCGATCAGGGCAGGGTGTCGCGAGGGGCAGCAGTGCGGGAGGTCCCAGCTGGCCAGCAAACTGCAATCTGACAGTTTGTCGCCACTGTGCATGCGCAGAGGCCTGGAACTACCAGACTCTGGTGTGAATAGGCCCGCCCCCTCCCTGAGCTATTAATAATATTCACAATTGTGACCTCTGCACTGCACAGAGTGTGGGAGATTCGAGTCTGAGCTCCCACTGAAAAAACAACCGTGAATTTTTTTCCTGCCAATTCAGCACTTCGAATTTTTTTGGGAGAATCGAACCCCTTAAGTCCTATCATCAGAACAGTATCTTTTTTTTTAAGTTTAAAGTTTAGTTTTTAGTGTCACAAGTAGGCTTACATTGACACTGCAATGAAATTATTGTGAAAATCCCCTAGTCGCCACACTCTGACACCTGTTCGGGTGCACTGAGGGAGAATTTAGCTTGGCCAATGCACCTAACCAGCACGTCTTTCGGACTGTGGGAGGAAATCAGAGCACCCGGAGGAAACCCACGCAGACACGGGGAGAACGTGCAGACTCCGCTCAGACAGTGACCCAAGCCGGGAATCAAAGCCAGGTCCCTGGTACTGTAAGGCAGCAATGTTAACTGCTGTACCACTGTGCCACACCAGTATAATAATTCCATAATCCAGCCAGTTTATGAATTCTCTGAACTATAACTGCTAAATCAAATACAAAATGCAAATACGCATATGTGTGTGTGTGTGTGCGCGCGTGCGTGTGTGTGTGTGCGCGCGTGCGTGTGTGTGTGTGCATGTGTGTGTGTGTGTGTGTGTGTGTGTGTGCGTGCGTGCGTGTGTGTGTGTGCATGCGTATGTGCGTGTGTGTGTGTGTGTGTGTCTGTGTGCGCGCGTGCGTGTGTGTGTGTGCGTGCGTGCGTGCGTGTGTGTGTGTGTGTGCATGCGTATGTGCGTGCGTGTGTGTGTGCATGTGTGTGTGCGTGTGTGTTGTGTATGCATGTGTGCGTGTGCATGTGTATCTGCATGCTTAGGTATCATGAACATAGATGAAACCGCCCCAAATTATTTCACTTTGGGATGTGTCACAGACTGTCCCTTCAGCTCTATAGGTTTTATGCTCTGGAATTCCCTCCCATCGCAGTCGACCTCGGGGGAGCCAGACAAAGTGGCATAGACTTCATAGACACCAGAAGATCCTGCCAGCAGCCAATGGCGAGACAACAGTGGGAGGGGGGACTGGAAAATTCTGGCCCAAAGAATTACAAATTACAGTTGTTGAGATACTGCAAAGAGCCATTTTGCTATGATTCAAATTTACTTGCTGTCATATGTTCATGGTCTAGTCTGGATTTGAATCCAAGTCAAGCAGGAAAAAGGGCACGGAACATCACTTAGCCTTGTCCAAGTTGCCTAGACAATTGCCTGGCTTTTAGCAAATCTCCCTTGTGGCCCAAAGTCCAAAGATGTGTGGGTTAGGTTGATTGGCCATGCTAAATTAACCTTATTGTCAGGGGGTTAGCGGGGTAAATATGTGGAGTTACGGGAATAGGGCCTGGGTGGGATTGTGGTCGGTGCAGACTTGATGGGCCGAATGGCCTCCTTCTGCACTGTAGCGATTCTATGATTCTATGATTATCCCTTCAGTGAGGGAAAGATACCAAAGACTCCAGCCTTACATGAGAATGAAATGGTTAAGAATGTGGTGGGAGTTTGAGAGCTCACAGGGGCTGGAACATCAGGGATTACTTTTTGGAACTGTTCCTATTTTTTTGTTTCAAAAAGTCATGGAAACTTGAACTCAGATTTTGCAGTCTGGGAGAAAGTTAGCAGCATGTGTCGATGATGAGTAAACTCTTCATGTCAAGTTTCAAGGATATACTCAAAAAAAATGAAATAAAGGGCATACCGTTCTACATTGGAAGTACTGTTCGGGGTAAGTCAGTGATTCAGTGACTCAGTGAGCAGTGTGGGAGTTTGCTATGCTTCAGATTTAATCCTTCTAAATACAGAAAGCGAAGTGGCCAATTTATTTTATTTTTGAAATATAATTTGGCAAATTAAACTTATTAAAGCAAGAAGTTAGAAAGATGGTTTCAGGAAAGGAGGGAAGATAGACAGACATGCTTACCTTGGTAGAATCTTTCATGACCTCAGGAACTCCCAAGGTGCTTTGTAGACAATGGCCTGCTTTGGAAAGTTAGTCGCTGTTGTAATATTGGAAGAGAGGCAGACAATTTGATCAAAAGATCTAAGGAGCGTTGTAAAGGAGAGAGAGGGAGAAAGAGAGAGGCATAGAATAGCAGAGAGGAGTAGGTAGGGAATTCCACACCTTAAGACCGAGGTGACTAACGGCACCACCATTGCTGGTGGAATGATTAAAATTGAGGATGCTCAAAACTGTTGGAATCCAAGAAACCATGGAGAATTATTGGACTGTGGGAGGTTACAGAGACAGGGAGGGCCAAGGCCAGGGAGGGATTTGAAAAGAAGGATGAGAATTTTCAAAACAAGGGGCAGGATTTTACGGCCTTACTCGCCCCAAAACTGTAAAATCCTGCTCGAGGTCAACGGACCTTCCCATTGTCCGCCCCTCACCTGCTCCGATTCCTGTGGTGGGCGGGATGGTAAAATTCTAGCCAAGGTGTTGTAAGGTGAGAAACAAGCATGGGTCAACGGGATCCAATATGGATGGCAACGTGATATTGATCACTGGTTGATGGAAAAATATTGGCCAGGGAACTGGGGAGAATTTCCCCACTCTTCTTCAGAATGATGCCACAGGTCCTTTTGCATCCACCCAGTGAAAATAACATGCAGCATTAGCGATATTATCTGGTGTATTACTCATCACAATTGCGCTGTCAAATGATCAGAAACTGGCTTTGGTTGGTAGGAGTCTGGATTCAGTCTCTCCTGAAGTTTCCCCCTGTTGCGCACTTTCACAGACTTGCAGCTATTTCCTCGCTTTCACTGATAGAGCATCTAAAAGTCTCTATGAGATCCCCCCTCATTTGTCTGAACTCCAGTGAAAGCAATCCTAACTGACTCAATCTCTCCTCATGCATCAGTCCCGCCATCTCCGGATTCAGCCTGGTAAACCTTCACTGCACTCCATCGAGAGCAAGAACATCCTTCCCCAGAAAAGGAAACCAAAACTGCACACATATTCTAAGTGTGGCCTCGCCAAGGCCTTGTATAATTGCAACAACACATCCCGGCTCCTGTACTAGAAACCTCTCGCAATGAAGGCCAACATCCATTTGCTTTCTTTACCGCCTGGTGCACCTGCATGCTTACCTTCAGCGACTGGTGCACAAGGACACCCAGTTCTCACTGCACTCCCCTCTCCCAATTTACAGCCATTCAGGTAGTAATCTGCCTTCTTGCTTTTGCTTCCAAAGTCATATTGATCCAAATTATACTGCATCTGCCATTGATCTGTCCACCAGTTACACAGCATAAATCAGGAGTGTGGTGGAATACTCTCCATTTGCCTGGATGAGTGCAGCTCCAACAACACACCAGGAGTGTGACATCATCCAGGACAAAGCAGCCCACTTGATTGGCACTCCAACCACCGCCTTCAACATCTACTCCCTTCACTATCAATGCACAGTGGCAGCAGTGTGTACCATCTATAAGCTGCACTGCAGCAATTCACCAAGGCTCCTTTGACAGCACCTTCCAAACCCATGACTTCTATGACTTATAAGGAAAAGAGCAGCAGACACCTGGGAACACCACCACCTGCAAGTTCCCCTCCAAGACACTCACCATTCTGACTTGGAAATATATTGCCCTTCCATCACTGTCACTGGGTCAAAATCCCGGAACTCCTCTGCTGTCAGCATTGTGGGTGCACCAGCACCACATGGACTGCACCGTTTCAAGAAGGTAGCTCACCACCATCTTCCTGAGGACAATTATGGATGAGCAATAAAATTGCTGGCTGAGCCAGCGACACCCCTGTCCCCCAAAAGAGTTTTTCTTTTAAATTGGTGTGGGTTCTATAACTGAGTGGTGAATTAGGCCATTTCAGAATGCAGTTAAGAGTCAACAGTACTGTTGTGGGTCTCCAGTCAAACACATAGAGATGACTGGTTCCCTTTCCGAAAAGACATTTGACTAAGATTGTTCATCGTCTCTCTCAATCCATGGTCACTATTAAAGATACATGCAGTTCCTTCATTGAAATATTAAGAAGTCTCACAACAAAGTCCAACAGGTTTATTTAGAATCTCAAGCTTTCGGAGTGCTGCTACTTCATCAGGGAAGTGGCGAGTTGGGTTCACAAACACGGCATATATAGACAAAGGCACAATTTCAAGATAATGGTTGGAATGCGAGACTTTTCAGGTAATCAAGTCTTGATACAGGTACGGGTACAGATAGTGTGAGTGGAGAGAGGGATAATCACAGGTTAAAGAGGTGTGAATTTGTCTCAAGCCAGGACAGTTAGAAGGATTTTGCAAGCCCAGGCCAAATGGTGGGGGTTACAGATAGTGTGACATGAACCCAAGATCCTGGTTGAGGCCGCCCTCATACATGTGGAACTTGGCTATCAGTTTCTGCTCAGCAATTCTGCGTTGTCGTGTGTCTTGAAGGCCGCCTTGGAGAATGCTTACCCGAAGATCGGAGGCTGAATGCCCTTGACTGCTGAAGTGTTCCCCGACTGGAAGGGAACACTCCTGCCTGCCAATTGTCGCACGATGCCCGTTCATACTTTGTCGTAGTGTCTGCATGGTCTCGTCGATGTACCATGCCTCGAGACATCCCTTCCTGCAGTGTATAAGGTAGATAACGTTGGCCAAGTGGCATGAGTATGTACCATGTACTTGGTGGGTGGTGTTCTCTCATGTGATGTTGTTATCCATGTCGATGATCCAGCACGTCTTGCAGAGGTTGCTGTGGCAGGGTTGTGTGATGTCTCATGCATGAGGACAGCTTCAACTGGGATCTTGGGTCCATGTCTCACGACATGTAACCACCACCATTTGGCCTGGGCTTGCAAAATCCTACTAATTGCCCTGGTTTGAGACAATTTACACCTCTTTAACCTGTGATTATCTCCCTCTCCACCGGCACTATCTGTACCCGTATCTGTGTCAAGACTTGATTACCTGAAAAGACTTGCATTCCAACCATAATCTTGCAATGGTGCCTTTGTCTATATATGCCATGTTTGTGAAACCTACTTCTCCACTCACCTGATGAAGGAGCAGCGCTCCAAAAGATCGAGATTCGAAATAATTCTGTTGGACTTTAACCTGGTGTTGTGAGACTTCTTACTGTGACCGCTCCAGTCCAACACCGGCATCTCCACACCATTGAAATAGAGAGGCATAGAAAATAAGAGCAGAAGTAGGCCATTGGGCCCCCTGAACCTGCTCCGTTATTCAACATGACCACGGCTGATCCTCTATCTGACTTGTTTCCAGCCACAGAGCCCTCGACGGCCAGAGAATATTGTCCCAGTACCTGAGAAACATTGTTAGTGGGCGGAATTCTCCCATTTCGAGATGTTGGGCAGGATTTTCTGGCCACAGTTGTCCCAAAGCCAGAAAGCCCCGCCCAAGGTCAACGGACCTTTTCATGGTCTGCCCCCCCGCCCCCCCTGCCGCACCCCCCCCCCCACCCCCACCCCCCACCACCCACTACAATTCCTTTGGCGGGTGGGATGGGAAAACTCCCCCCCCCAAGTGCTGTGGTGAGGGTTGGAATGTGGAATGAGGCTGATGGGAAAATACACCAGATTTTCTGGCCCCAAATTCATGAATTATTTATCTGACATTTCACGCCATATTCAGTGGTGGGGCAGGCCTGGATGGCATGTGGTCCGCTTTTGTGTCTGGGCGCCATATTGAAAAGACGTTCAACACCACTGACCCACTGGTGAAGAAAGAAGGTGGACTTCCTGAGAACAAAGATGGATCTCCAGGAACATTCCGAGGCTGAAAGATGAATTCCCTCCAGAACACCAAACCTGGAAGGTCCACCTGCAGATGCTCCCCTTCCCCTGGCCCACTGCTGTGGTGCTCCAGGGTCCATCGTCGCCGGTGGCCTCCATCCTGAACTCTGGAGGCAGCCCCAAGGATTGTTCAGATGAGTCCCGACATCTGCATGGCATGTTGTTCCGTCCATGTTTCACGGTTGGTGTGTTTTCCTGCCCCCACCACGGAAAATCTGGTGTGGGGTGAGGGTGGTGCTGGGCCTTCATCTGCATCTCATTAACGGGATGCATATTAGGTTCACACCAGCTTCTGTCAGGTTTTCCAACTCACCGTGGTAGGCACCAGTAGAAGATCCTGTTGTAAATTCACGCCCAGAAATCACCATGAAACCAATTTCTGGACCTCTACAATATTCTCCCAGTTTATTTTACCCAAAGGTCGTGGCCATCCTGAACCGGCCTGGCTAATATGTAACTTTGGTCCAATGCTAGTGTGCTTGACTCCTTACTGACCTCTGACATGGTCTTGTGAGCCCCTAAGCTATGCCAAAGCTGAGGAGTCCCAACACGACCAAAGCAGTTGTGCCCATCCAACCAACATACCAAGAGTAATCATGAAAGATTGCTTTTATTTTGGGGTAATTTCCAAAGGAGGATAAGGACAATGGGTTTTAAAGACGAAAAAAAAAACAGAGATAAGGAGAGGTTAGAAGCTATGCTAGAAGATGTGGCTATGTGAGATCCTGGTGCGTGGACTGCACTAAGAAAGATGTAAAGTGAGATGTCTGCAGAAACCCCAGACAAGTACCTGTTTGTTCCAGAAATCAGGGTTTTGTTTAAATCCTTGGATTCCCTGCATTGAGTGAGAGGGTGACTGAATCTCTGTTAAACATCTCCCCCACAGCAACTGTGGTTACTTTATGGCAATAATACTGGAATTTTTATGGGTTAACGCCAGAATTCTCTGACCTTGCCCACAGCTATATTTCCCCGTTCCACAGTTATGAATGGAGATTGGGCTGAGCGCCAAATTCCCCTTTAGTTGGCAGTTAGGGTGGCATGGTGGCACAGTGGTTAGCACTGTGTTGGCCCAGGAGCAGAGTAAGGGTTTGGAGGTCGAAATAGGCGGTGTTGGTGCTGGTGCTGATTTGTGGCTGGGAGCGCAACTCGGGGTTGTATCCGACATCAAGTTTACAAATGATTATTTTCAGCCTCAAACAGCTGCCAGAGAGAGGAGCGGAGTCAGTGCCGAGGGAACAGGGTCTGCAGCGGGCACCAAAGACAAGTGGAGGAAATTTCTGGTCATCCGATCATCGAATCATAGATTTCCGACAGTGTAGAAGGAGGTCATTAGTCCCATCGAGCCTGCACCGACAACAATCCCACCCAGACCCCACCCTGTAACCCTACATATTTACCCTGATAATCTCCCTGACACTAAGTGGCAATTGAGCATGGCCAATCAACCTAACCCGCACATCGTTGGAGTGTGGGAGGAAACTGGGGAACCCAGAGAAAACCCACGCAGACATGAGGAGAATGTGCAAACTCCAGACAGACAGTCACCCAAGGCTGGAATTGAATCCAGGTCCCCGACGCTGTGAGGCAGCAGTGCTAACCACTGTGCCACGAATATTGGATGAAATCGACATTTACAGAGCACTTTTCATGATTTCAGCTGAACACATGAGTAGCACTGTTGCCTCTCAGCGCCAGTGACCCGGGTTCAATTCTGGCCTCGGGTCACTGTCTGTGCGGAGTTTGCACATTCGCCCCGTATCTGTGTGGGTTTCCTCCGGGTGCTCTGGTTTCCTCCTGCACTACAAAGATGCGCAAGTTAGGTTGATTGGCCATGCTAAGTTGCCCCTTACTGACAGGGAGACGAGCAGGGTAAATATGTGGGGTTACAGGGATAGGGCATGGGTGAGATTGTTGTCGGTGTAGACTCGATGGGCCAAATGGCTTCCTTCTGCACTGTAGGGAATCTACGGATTCTATGGAAAAGGTTGGCTGGTATTTTTCAAGCCTACCCCACATTCAGAATACCTAAACCATCATAAGGAGATACATATTACCTCCCCCACTACCACGCCCCGGCATTCATCACTGCTGCTGCCACCACCCCAGAAAAAACATAACCCCACCATCGTATAAACAACCTTGGTTTAACCTCCCATGCAAAAGATGGCATCTTCACCAGTGCTGCGCTGAAATGTCAGTAAGGCCATTAGTCCCATCGAGTCTGCACTGACAACAATCCCACCCAGACCCTACCCCGTAACCCCAGATATTTACCCTGATAATCTCCCTGACACTAAGTGGCAATTGAGCATGGCCAATCAACCTAACCCGCACATCGTTGGAGTGTGGGAGGAAACTGGGGAACCCAGAGGAAACCCACGCAGACATGAGGAGAATGTGCAAACTCCAGACAGACAGTCACCCAAGGCTGGAATTGAATCCAGGTCCCCGACGCTGTGAGGCAGCAGTGCTAACCACTGTGCCACGAATATTGGATCAGTAATGTCAGTCCAGATGATACACCAAGCCTGCGGGCTGGAGTGTGAACCCACAGTTTTCTGACCCGGGGGTGATAATGCACCCACTGCGAGCAAGGCTGGACGCTTGAAATTCAAAATAAATGTATTTGTCAGCGATTTCCAAATCCATTGGATGAGGGTTTTCAGTACTTAATAAACTGCACACCTTAAACATCAGTTATACTGCAGGAATTACTTTGATTAAAAGCATCAATAATAAGAATCTCCCGATTGAGGCCCGTTTCAGGGACAGTATCGGGACTGATGTGATAAAAATACTGGTAGTTATCAGGCTACAGACATTCGTGTAGCTAAAGGTCCCAGGGTTACTATGTGGTTATCGGTGCAAAATAAATCCTCTCCGGGTGGCAAGAATTCAGAGACATGATTTCCCAAGTCCATCAAACCATCGTCATAATCAATTGTAAGTACAGAACGATTATGTTTAGGCCACTGGCATTTTAGCAGGCATATCATCCTTTGAAATGTTGCGCAGACATGTTTCCAGTAACTCACTACACCCTTCACAGCTCATAACCATAACACAACTGGCATGTCATTCTGTACAGCTCAAAAGGCGCCACCTTGTGGCAACAAGCTGCTGTAACTTTTTCTCTCTCCCTTTCATGCATGAATATTGAAGTTTTTAAAATTCATTTATTAGTGTCACAAGTAGGCTTACATTAACACTGTAATGAAGTGAAAATCCCCTAGTCGCCACACTCCGGCGCCTGTTCGGGTACACTGAGGGAGAATTTAGCATGGCCAATGCACTTAACTAGCACGCCTTTCGGACTGCGGGGGGAAACCGGAGCACCCGAAGGAAACCCACGCAGACACGGGGAGAATGTGCAGATTCCACAACGACAGTGACCCAAGCCGGGAATTGAGCCCGGGTCCCTGGCGCTGTGAGGCAGTAGTATAAACGACTGTGCCACCGTGCCGCCTCAGCAAAGCTCCAGTCTGCTCGGAAGCTGTGTGGGCAGACGGCATATCAAATCCTGGAATGAAATAAGGCATTTCAGATCATTTCAGGCAGTTCAAATGGTGAATTATGGCAATCGAAGCCCCAAAAGGAGGCTCCTTTTTGAACTGTGGCTGTTCAAGAAGGGAACTTCCACCATCACCAGCTTCTCAAGGGCAATTAAGGATGGGCAACAAATGCTGGCCTAGCCAGCAATGCTGACATCCTGTGAATGAATATTTTTAAAAACTTGAAAGAGCCATCTTGCATTGTACAAGACCTCATCAGCGTCTCTCAAAATGCTGGTGGCACAGTGGTTAGCACTGCTGCCTCACAGTGCCGGGGACCTGGGTTCGATCCCTGGCTTGGGTCACTGTCTGTGCGGAGTCTGCACGTTCTCCCCGTGTCTGCATGGGTTTCCTCCGGGTGCTCCGGTTTCCTCCCACAGTCCGAAAGATGTGCTGGTTAGGTGCATTGGCCATACTAAATTCTCCCTCAGTGTTCCCAAACAGGTGCCCGGAGTGTGGCGATTAGGGGGTTTTCGCAGTAACTTCATTGCAGTGTTAATGTAAGCCTACTTGTGACACTAATAAATAAGCATTAAATGTTCCAAAATGATTCACACTCAATTACTCTAGGGTACGAAATACAGCTATCAAGTTGCCCACCCCAAATCCCACAAACAAACAATTATTTTGTTGATTGATATTGTTGCTTTAGGGAGGAATGTTGGCCAAGGGACCGGCACAGCCCTCATCTCTACACAAGTGTCATGGGATCTTTAACATCCACTTAAAATCACTTGAGGAGACAATTTGTGCTGAAAATGAACAGGGATATAACCAATTATAAAGGTCAACAAAAACATCCTTTTTATCTGGAGAAAGAGAAGGGTGGCAAGTTGTTAGCACTGCTGCCTCACTGCTCCAGGGACCCGGGTTTGATTCCGGCCTTGGGTCACTGTGTGGAGTTTGCACAGTAAGTAGTCTCACAACACCAGGTTAAAGCCCAACAGGTTTATTTGGTAGCACAAGCTTTCGGAGCGCTGCCCCTTCATTAGGTGAGTGGGAGTTGTGTTCACAAACAGACACAAACTCAATTTACAAGATAATGGTTGGCATGCGAGTCTTTACAGGTAATCAAGTCTTAAAGGTACAGACAATGTGAGTGGAGAGAGGGTTAAGCACAGGTTAAAGAGATGTTTATTGTCTCCAGCCAGGACAAACTTTGTGGAGTTTGCACATTCTCCCCGTGTCTGCGTGGGTTTCCTCGAGGTGCTCTGGTTTCCTCCCACAGTCCACGTTAGGTAGATTGGCCATACTAAATTGCCTCTTTGTGTCCAAAGTTGTGCAGGCCCAGTGGATTGGCCATGGTAAATTTCCCCTTAGAGTGCCAGAATGTGTAGGTTGGATGGATATGGGAATGTGGCGGGTTACTGGGAGAGGGCCTGTATAAGATACTCGGTCAGCGAGTCGGGGCAGACTCGATGGGCGGAGTAGGCTCTTTGGGATTCTGCGATTCTATTACAGAAAGAAGTGTTGGGAGTCTTCTGCATCTGAACAAGGAGGTGAGAGGTGAGAGTGAGGGGTCAGGGTTCAAAGGGTGTATAGGGAGAGCTTAGGCAGAACCCTTCATCACAAGTTGGGGGCCAGCGCAGAGAGGTTCAGCAAGTTGAAGGTGAGGACGGCCTTGACAATCTTCATCCAGGGTGGCTGAAGAGATGCAAATTCCCTCATTCATATCTTTAGAAGCTCGTCAGGGTTAGGTAAGAGGCCACTGGTTTAGAAATGAGCAGATGTGACTCCAGATTCAATTCCTGGTTTGGATGACTGTCTGTGCGGAGTCTGCACACTCTCCCCGTGTCTGCGTGGGTTTCCTCCTTTTAACAAAGGGGTGAATTCTCGATTTACTGATCTGATCGCAGGAAGAGTCTCCTGGAGGACCGGCTCTGAGTCAGATGGGCAAGTTGAAATCGACCAACTTGCTGGAGCTTTCTGAGGAAATTCCAGATCTAGTGGATATTTCCTATCTGGTTTTCAGAAAGGCATTTGACATTGTCCCACACAATCAGGAAAGGGTGAAAAAGCACACTTTGCTAAAGGCAACGAGAGTAGTAATGCCAAGGGTACGGCCTAACAACCGGTTAAAAGATAGGAGACAAGGCTTCTGGCAAAGGCCTGAATGTATTCAGGCACGGGCCAGCTGCACTGCTCCAATTTTGGTGTTGAAACAGAGGACTGGCCTCAAGGACGTGTGTGGAATAGCAAGAGGGAGAGTGAACCACATGTGACTGGAGCCAAAGCTAACAAGTCTCTTTCCCCCGTTAACAATTATGCTTCTTGGTGGGAGATTAAAATAACACATCATATTTTCCATGTATGCCACCTTATAACATTTTATCAAGTGTTGCCACATCAGAGGATTTGTACGCTGCACCGAAAAAGAACTCAAAAGTAAAACAGGAACCATGCGACCCCTTTTGTTGCCCCTAAAATCGAACTTGTTACTTTTCATTATGACGGATAAAGGGTGGGATACTCTGTCCGCACTCGCCCCAAAACCGGAGAATCCCGCCCGAGGTCAATGGACCTTTGCGTGGTCCGCCGCCCACCACCACCCCCCCCACCCACCCGCCCCCCCCACCCCACCCCCCGCCCAACCCCCAACCCACCCTCCGCCCGCTAAGATTCCCATGGCGGGCGGGGCGGGAGAATTCCCCCAAGGTTTTTCTGGTGCTCTTCAATACTCACGTTACATTACATGTCCTTAAATAACCATGTAATAAACACTCGAAAATTGGCACTGTGGCACAGTGGTTAGCACTGCTGCCTCACAGCGCCAGGGACCCCAGTTCAATTCCAGCTTTGGGTCACTGTCTGTGTGGAGTTTGCATATTCTCCCTATGTCTGCGTGGGCTTCCTCCAGATGCTCCGGTTTCCTCCCACACTCCAAAAATGTGCGAATTCGGTGGATTGGCCATGCTAAATTGCCCCTTAGTGCCAGGGGGATTAGCAGGCTAACTACATGGGGTTACGGGGATAGGGCCTGGGTGGGATAGTCATCGATGCGGTCTCAATGGGCCAAGTGGCCTCCTTCTGCACTGTAGGGATTCTGTGAAAAGAGTTAAAAAAGCAAATAATTTCTCCTTTGTGTTATAAGCCAGAACAAAGTCGACTTGCCTGATGCTTGGTTTATACATGCATGTAGAACACAGAGGAAGTTCCGCAACACTGCTCAAAGTTTAATTTGGCATTAAATTAAGTCTGGAGTGGTCCACAAAAAGAAAGTATGGAAGTTGCATGCTTGAAATTAGCATGCAAGATGCGCCATTCGTATTTGAAATAATTGTCTTGGTATTATCGCCGAGGTTCACACAATGCTCAAATGAGCAGAAATTCCTGGAATGCTTGCTGCCACGCTGTTCCTATGGCAATGTGCCTTTAGTTCAAATACCTGAGAATGTTCTCTTGAAAGTAAAATTGTCTTGAATTTACATAAAGTAAATTGCCGGGGCAAGCGGAGTCTCCTCGGTGTGAGCACATATTTTGTTTTCATCGCATGTCAGGCAGCACCCCGCAGTTCTCAAGCTTGGAGGTGGTCTTAGAAAGACACTCACCACACAGCTAAGTGCCTAAAACTGCAATGGTAATAAGGGCAGGAGACACTCATAGATCGAGTTAAAGGGAGTAACAGGGTTGGTAAATTCAACTTGTCAACCAGCTCGAGGTAGGTCACCTCCTGCTTTAATTAGCTGAGAATCTAAGCAACTCATCAATGTCCACAACTTATTCATCTCCAGTCCCTGGCAGATTCTTTTGTTACGTTATGTAATAATACTTCTTGCAGCACCTTCCAACCCCCACTGACCACTTACTCTTCTGTACCTGAAGTATTATTAATTTCTTCTCAAAATACATTTTCTCTGACAAGCCTTTGATGAATGAAGCGTTAACTTGAGTGAGTGCTTTGCTTAGAAGGAAGATCATTCGCAAATGGAATTCCTTCAACCACAACACTGGGTTAAAATACCGCCCACCCTGCGTGGATATAGTTGAGCACTTCCCTCTGTGACGATAGACGTATTTTGTTGAAATATTTCTGAAATCATGATGATATTCTGTAAAGAAATATGTGTGTGCATGCGCCAACGATTAATTAAACAGGGATAGCCTGTCTGTGAGAACTGAGAGATAGCAGGGTAAAAGGTGTTTGGTTCATTCACTTGTACTGAGGGGTTGCGATGTGTTTGAGTTATTAGTAAACAGGTTGGATCTAAAATCTGTATTTTGGGTGGAATCTTATGACCTCATCGTGCCCGTTTTGCGGTGGGGAAAAGTCATAAAATTGGGCATGGTGCAACTAACGGGAATGGCAGCCATTTTTGTGCCCATTTCCATTTTACCAAGAAAAAATATTAGTGCGATCAGGACCCCACCCAAAATGGGAGAAACATCAATTTGCATTTCTTTGCATTCATCACAATGCAATTAGCGAGTTTCATTCCCAATTGTCCCACCTCATATCTGCCTAGAGTTTAAAGTTTTTTCATTTGTGTCACAAGTAGGTTTACATTAAAACTGCAATGAAGTTACTGTGAAAATCCCTGAGTCGCCACACTCCAGTGCCTGTTCGGGTACACTGAGGGAGAATTTAGCACGGCCGATGTACCTAATCAGCACATCTTTCAGACTGTGGGAGGAAACCAGAGCACCCGGAAGAAACCCACGCAAACACGGGGAGAACGTGCAGACTCCGCACAGACAGTGACCCAAGCCAGGAATTGAACCTGGGACTGTGGCGCTGTGAGGCAGCAGTGCTAACCACTGTGCCACTGTGCCACCCCAGATCGGTCAGGAAAACATATAAAAGTCACATTCAGGCGCCTGAGCAGAGAGGGTGTGTGGGTACAAGGACCCAAATCTCAGGCACACCACCCCCTGTCTTTGCTCTCTTCTGGGGTATTCTTATGGGTATTATTCTCCTGTAGGGACAGAAGGAGCCATGTCAAATCTGATGGCACGAGTCCTGGAGGGTACCAGGGGGTTGCCCTAGTGGGCAAGGGTTGTGATATTCTTGGAGGGGAGGAGTGCTTGGGAGTCAGGGGCTGGAAGCCTGCAGGGTGTTGGGGGTGGGGGATCTGGGGGTCATTTAGGGGAAAGATGCTAGATGAGGTTAAACACTCACCCTTGCTGCCCGGATGAGGTCATTCAGTTTCTTGCGGCCCTGCTTCCCGGTTCTCCTGGCCAGTGCCCTGGCACTAACACATGCTGCAACCGCCTTCCAGGCTGCATTTCCATCCCTTCCTCTGGGACTGCGTCCTGCTGAAGATAAGAGGGTGTCCCGACTTGCCTCCATTGCCTCCAGCAACCTGGCCAGATCAGCATCAGAAAAACGGGGAGCTCTCTTCCTGGAGGCCATTTCTTCCTGCGCTGCCTGCCTGTCTGCCCATCCTTGGGGTTATTATGGAGCTCTCCCTTGTTAGGGCAGATCAGCTGCAGGCAGTTTGGGTGAGTCACGTGCACCTTAGAGCATTCCAGCGAGTTTGATGCGGTTTGCCTTGTTACCATGGAGGGGAGGCCAAGGCAGCTCTTGAAGTTGTGCTGATGGAGGTGGGGTGGGTGATTTGAGCCTCTGTGATAATCAGAGGCAGGGGAGAGAGAGGTTCATGTCACTCAGTCATCGGGACCAAGGGAGTGATGAGAAGGCAAGGGGATTAGTGGTGGCAGGGTAAGGGGGTCAGTAATGTTGGGAGGGGAGGGAGTCTCCGATGTCTATGGGAGGGGGAGGGGAGGCTGTACCTGACCCAGGGGTGTTCCATCAGGAGAGCTGCTTTTTGTTTTAGTTTTTCCTGCGCCTGCGCAGTTTGTGGCTCCGATCTGAGCTACTGGCTGTCTGGTGAATTAGGCCCCGCCCACTGCCTCGAATGGCTAGAAACAGTCGAGCCCATTCTTTCAAAGACCGAGTGCATAAGATTCTGTGTGAAAACTCACCCAGAAAACAGATCAGGAACTCTCCCATTTTCACACTTGCTGGACACTTCGTAAAATTCCACCCTATATGTGGAAATTTGACTTTTTAGCTGTTAAATATTAAAGGGGAGTTCTGAAGTGACAAGCAACTTCTACAACTTACAAAGGCATTGTAGGCAAACAGGGGAAGGTATGTTAAATTTTATTGACTAATAGAGACCGAGAAGGAAAAGGTGAAAGATTTTTATATTTGGAGAAGTTGAATTCAAAGTGTCTGAGGTCAATGGAATCTGAGACGAAAGGGGAAAAGATCATAGAATCATAGAATCCCTACAGTTCAGGAGGAGGTCATTTGGCCGATCGAGTTTGCACCTATTCTTTGAAACAGCATCTTACCCAGGCCCGCCCACACCACCCTATCCCCATAACCCTATGCATGTACCATGGCTAATCCACACAACCTACACATCTTTGGACACCAAGGGACAATTTAGTATAGCCAATCCACCTAACATCTTTGGACTGATTTTTAAGGAAAGGGATTTAACTGAGTGGTCATGATGTGGAGATGCCGGTGTTGGATTGGGGTAGACACAGTAAGAAGTCTCACAACATCAGGTTAAGCCTGGTGTTGTGAGACTTCTTACCGTAACTGAATGGTGGCGGCTACGTGGGCAAATGTTCTGAGCACCAGAGCTGGAATTCTCCAGCTGTTCACAACAGTGGGATTCTCTGGTCCCGCCAGTAGTGCGCCCCCACCCTCTCCCCATGGGTTTTGTGGCAACGTGAGGTGACAACAAAGGGAAATCCCATTGACTTCGGTGGGATCAGAGAATCGTGCCATTAGCGAACAGTGTGCCGCCTTCCACCATTGGGAGACACACGGTTGGAAGACTGGAAAATCTCACCCAATATCTGTGTGCTGGGAAGGTGTGAAAGTTTTGACTCTGAAACACACATCAGTTTCAAACTAGAAAAGTCCTTGTTTTTCAATGAATAGTCTGTTCCTGAACCTATGCTTTGCTTTTCCAAATCTGAGTGGACATGGATGAATTGCATACTGCATTATTGAAGCCACAACAATTCTTTGCTTTGGGTAGTATTATTGGTTTCTATAGTTAAACATCTTTAAGGGAGCTGGGGAGCTATTGCCAAGAAGGTAGTTTACTTGTGTGCTTTGATCAAGTGAGTTTTTGGGAGGCGGGGGGGCGGGGGGGTTGTTCTATAAAACTGTCTTAACCCTGTGTAACTTTAATCTTATGTGCTTAATTTTCTTTTTCTTTTTAATAAACAAAAAGGGCCCTTCTGTCCCTGCAACAACCGGATCACATGAATTTGGTTCAAATAACTGTAAACCCTGGGTGTGCATTAAATACCTCAACATGAGTAACATTTTGGCAACTGCAGTAAAAGCCCGGGCATGGGTCTTTTCCACCAATATCGTCAATGCCCTGGATTTCTTAGGAAAGAGGACTTCCTCCCAGCCGCAACCAAGATATAACTTGTGGGATGGAAATAGTGCTGCAATCGCCATGAGAAAGGATGTCTTCAGTTGCAGCAATTTACAATGGCTGCCACCGTGCCGTCCCGCTCATTTTTCTTTAACATCTCCGGGTGCCTTTCTGATCCATGCCAGCCAAGACGTGAACCCGCAACACTCTGACTCAGAGGCGAGATGGCACCAACTACGCCATGGCTAACATTTCAAACAGTGCTACTTTATCTTGCTCTGTGCCGTACCAAAGATAAATCTGGAATTTAATGAAATGAATTTCGTGTCTTGCACAATTTGTATGGCACCTTTCCACAAAGCATCAGACAGTTTTGATTTGACATAGCAGATGATTAATTTGGGATATACGGTACTCTTCTCCCAATTGGATAAAGTGACATCGCCAGCATAAATATTGGTTTGGAGTTTCAGATTCTCAGGCACAGCTGGGAACAATAATTTTTCTGGTCTTTTAACTGCGATTCCTTTTAGCGTGCTTTAGAATTTAACCTCACCGAGGCTTTCTCTGTATTTTCTGTCTGTTTCAATGCATTTCTGCGCCTCAGTCACAATTGAAGAAATTGAAGACGTTTTCCCAGTTCCAGGTTTGTAAGCACGCTACCCCGGTGGTCATGAATGATGGTTAAATGAGGGAAAATTCACATTTTAAGACTCAGAGAATTACGCCGCCGTGGCTTTGGAGTTTTCTTGGGGCCCCGGGCTGTTTCTGCTGCTTTCAACCCAATTCCACCCATTCAAAGTTTGGGTGCATTTGAATGAGTATCGGGGCTACATCTTGGCATTGGCAAACGGGGCACCGCTCTGGGTACAATTGCAAGCGGAACTTCAGGGTCGCACCCAAGGAACTTCAGCGGTGGAATTTTACATCTGCGTTGCAGCAGGGGTGGAGCCAGAAAATGCAGCGAGTCGTTCAGAAGCCCATTGATTTCGTCAGGACCGGAAAATGCCACCAGTGAGAGGAGCTGGAGAATTCTGCCCCCGGTGCATCTCCAGTATAACAGATTAGGTCCATCCTAGATTTTAAAGTCTATCAATGCATCAGATGGGAACAATTCGATTGTAATCGGATTGCAGTAGGTTGCTGCATATCGTGCAGTCTAAACACATTATCATCACATATTGTGGCACAGTCTGTACATCCCTATTTGCCATGGTGCATTAATATGTAGATGATGTGATGGGCAAGAAGGGGAAGAAGAATTGGTCATTGTCTTAGATGGTTCTTCCAGTGTCACTGTAAGTATAGAAAGGTGTGAATAGGTCGAGGGGCTTCCCCTAGGGGCTCAAAGGTAAGTATGGCCCCCAGGGTGGGGGAGAGGGACATGCTCAGGCAGTGCCCTGGCACTGGCTGCTGGCATGGGTTGGCACTGCCCCGGCGGAGGTTGGCGAAGCTCACTGGCACAGGTTGGCACTACCCTCTTGCACAGGTTGGCACTACCCTCTTGCACAGGTTGGCACTGCCCTGGCACAGGTTGGCACTGCCCAGCACAGGTTGGCACTACCCTCATGAACAGGTTGGCACTGCCTTGGCACAGGTTGGCACTGCCCTGCTACGGGTTGGCACTGCCCCCTGACACTGGTTGGCACTGCCCCAGCTCAGGGTGGCACTGCCAGTCACCAACACCACTTCATCTTGGTATGGCAACTGGCAGTGCCAACCTGTGCCGGGGGCAGTACCATGTGTAGACTCTTTGGGGAGCCTCATAGAGGGGAGGGTTCCTGTTATGTTCGCAGGGGGCGTGGGGGGGGCGGAGGGGGAGGAGTCTCGGTGGTTGTTCAATGGTTTAGGGGGAGTTTATTTTTAGTTCAAATTAGGGTGCCCTGTAAAGATGGCGCCCTGATTTCTGTGGTGCCGGCATTGCTACCTCCAGCATATCCTGCCCTATCACAGTGACGGTATAATCCACACCTTTACTTTTTTTGCTCAGAGCGGCAGAAGATCTGGTCTGAAAACTCGGCAGTGTACCGGGGAGATACACACCGGTTTTCAGTCAGAACCTGACACTCTGACAGGTAATGAGAAAATTCTACCCATGTTTTCTCACAGCCTATAATAATTATTCCTTGTATATGTTCAATCCAAGCACCAAGTTTCCTGCATCTGAGGAAGGAATCTGTCACTGTGATTAGCAGGTAAAGTCGCCATAGTCCCAGATTCCAGAGGCTGCTCTCCCCTGTGAGGGAGGGAGAGAGAGCTGACTGGTGGTGATTTAACCTGAGGGTCACCACTCCTCAGGCGAGGGGCAAGGTTGAGAAGCTGGAGCCTTGGAGGGAGTGCAGAGAAAGTTCACCAGGTTGATACCAGAGATGAGGGGTGTTGATTATGAGGAGAGACTGAGCAGATTGGGTTTGTACTCGTTGGAATTTAGAAGGCTGAGGGGGGGATCTTATAGAGACCTATAAGATAATGAAGGGGCTGGATAGGGTAGAGGTGGAGAGATTCTTTCCACTTAGAAAGGAAGCTAGAACTAGAGGGCACAGCCTCAAAATAAAGGGGGGTCAGTTTAGAATAGAGTTAAGGAGGAACTTCTTCTCTCAGAGGGTGGTGAATCTCTGGAATTCTCTGCCCACTGAAGTGGTGGAGGCTACCTCGCTGAATATGTTTAAATCACAGATAGATGGATTCCTGGTCGGTAAGGGAATTAGGGGTTATGGGGATCAGGCGGCTAAGTGGAACTGATCCACTTCAGATCAGCCATGATCTTATTGAATGGCGGGGCAGGCTCGAGGGGCCTACTCCTGCTCCTATTTCTTATGTTCTTAAATAACCTCAGCCGGTACGGGAATTGAACCCACGCTGTTGGTGTCACTCTGCATCACTAACCAGCCGTTCAACCAACTGAGCTAAACCAACCCATTACACATCAGGTGAAGGCCATGGCCACCAGTACCAACATTTTCAATAACATATTAGAATTAACCGAGTATTCGTTCTGGACGTCTGAACAAAATAATTTTCATCAATTCACTGAAGGCCAGTGGGATAAAAGCTGGTGAAGAGTATTTTGTACCAGGCCTGAAAGGAGGTTGTCTTTACTTTGTCCAGGTGCAGATGAACTCACTGTGAACTTCCGATAGGTTTATGTTTTATTTCAGAAGCTTCAGTGGTTGTGGCAGCTTCTGTTCCTTCCATCTTAGTTGCACTTCTGCATTCTGTCAGCTTTCAAAACTCTTATGGTAAAGTTTATTTTTTAGTGTCGCAAGTAGGCTTACATTAACACTGCAGTGAAGTTACTGTGAAAATCTCCGAATAGCCACACTCTGGCGCCTGTTCGGGTACACCGAGGGAGAATTTAGCAAGGCCAATGCACCTAATTAGCACGTCTTTCGAACTGTGGGAGGAAACCGGAGCACCCGGAGGAAACCCATGCAGACACGGGGAGAACGTGCAGACCCCACACAGACAGTGACCCAAGCCGGGAATCGAACCCAAGTCCCTGGCACTGTGCAGCAGCAGTGCCAACCACTGTGCCACCGTGCCGCCCCGCCATCCACCTTCTTCAAAAATTAATATCAGATAGAGGATATTTCTTTGCGTGCACATTTGATCCACAGGAGCTCGACTTGATACAACCTGGAGCCTTCCAACCCATCAAATATTGCTCTAAATTGTGTCCCCACCTGGGGCTCGGGAAGAGGGAATGTTTCAACCGTCACCAGCACCACTTCAGCTGTTTCGGAATGTTCAACCTCTAAATGTCACACACCGATCCATCAAGTCACGCAATCCAGGAGTAAAGGAAATATAGCCCAATTGAGTAGCCATTAACCTCACTGGGAATACATGGCACAAACGTGCCATAAAAAGCAAACGTTACTAAGAGGGAGCCGTGCAAAGTCATTACCATTAAAAATTAATAGAGCAAAAACTGCTTGTGATCACTGTCGTCATGGTGAGAAAGTTCCTCTGGAGAGAAGCTCTGCCTGCTCTGGATTGCAGAGTGTTGGGGAACAAATCTCACCGCTGCTGCTTGTTTTTATGAGATTCCTTCCTGCTCCATGCAATATTAAGAGCTATTAACCATAAATCGCTCTTCTGCACCGGTACATCAGTGTAAACATTCATACTCAGCTGCTTTGTCAGCGTAATACATAACAATTCCGCACATATCTCTTCCATTTCCAGGTTATGTGGTTACACAGTGTCAATTCCTCAGCTTAAATAAACACAGTATAATTCACACACCCACAAGGAAAAAAAACTACCTGCATTGAAAATTACACTTTACTTGTACGTAAATGGTGTGGCACAGTCAAAACCTTCAGGAAAAGGGAGCGAGTACTTTTCTTTTATTCATTCGTGGGACATGGGCGTCGCTGGCTGGGCCAGCATTTATTGCCCATCCCTAGTTGCCCCTTGAGAGGGTGGTGGTGAGCTGCCTTCTTGAATCGCTGCAGTCCATGTGCTGTGTGGTTGACCCACAATGAGGGAATTCCAGGATTTTGACCCAGCGACTGCGAAGGAGCGGCGATATATATTTCCAAATCAGGATGGCGAGTGGCTTGGAGGGGAACTTGCAGGCGGTCTGATGTGATATGAACACAGCAAGAAAAACGATAAATACATATCAGCCCTCGGAACATGTGCTGCATCTGAACAGCATGGTGCGGGGGTGGAGGGGGGGAGGGGGTGCACAGCCATGAACAGCAAAATAGGAGGAAATTATGGAGTTGGCTGCTTATGCAACTGCGTCTTTTCCTGGGGCCTTTGCTCTGCCCTCCTGTTACTCCTTGCCGAACACAATCAGAACTCACTTGCGATAAATATTTCCCTGCATCGAAGCCAGTTTACAAAATTGGTATTTATACAGCGCCTTTGATGTGGTAAAACATTCCTAGTTGCTTTGTAGCAACAAAGGTTGTCACTGAGTCACAGTGGGAGATGCCATGGTTGGATCAAAATCTTGGCCAAAGAGGTAGGTTTTAAGGGGCATCTTGAAGGGGAGGTGGAAAGGTTTATGGAGGGATTTCTTTAATAATTCATTCACGGGATGTGGGTGCCACCGGATAGGCCAGCATTCATTACCCATCCCTAATTGCCCTTGAGAAGTTGGTGGCAAGCTGCCTTCTTGAACTGCTGTGGTCCATGAGGTGTAGGCATACCCATAACACTGTTGGAGTGGAAGTTCCAGAATATTGACCCAGCGACAGTGAAGGAACAGCTGATATATTTCCAAGTCAGGGTGCTGAGTGGCTTGGAGGGGAAACTCCAAGTGGCGGTGATCCCATGTATCTGCTAACCTTTGGGTTCATGTCACACTATTTGTAATCCTCACAGCTTGCCTGGACCTGCAGAGTCTCACAGTCTGGAGACAATACACATCTCTTTAGCCTGTCTTGATGTTCTCTCCACTCACATTGTTTGTAAATTAAAGACTTGATTAGTTGTAAGTATTCGCATTCCAACCATTATTCTGTAAATTGAGTTTGTGTCTTTATATGCCCTGTTTGTGAACAGAATTCCCACTCACCTGAAGAAGGGGCTTGGGGCTCCGAAAGCTTGTGTGGCCTTTGCTACCAAATAAACCTGTTGGACTTTAACCTGGTGTTGTTAAACTTCTTACTGTGTTTACCCCAGTCCAATGCCGGCATCTCCGCATCATCTGCTAACCTTGTCAGGGGAGATGGTTTAGCTCAGTTTGTTTGTGATGCAGGGCAACGCCAACAGCACAGGTTCAATTCCCATACCAGCTGAAGTTATTCATGAAGGTTTACCTTCTCAACCTTACCGGTCACCTGAGGTGTGGTGATCCTCAGGTTAAATCATCACCAGTCAAAGGGGAGAGAAGTCTACGGTTATCTGAGGGTATGGCGACTTTTCCTTTTGCCTTACCTTCTAGATGGTGGTGGTCGTGTGTTTGAAAGGGTTTTATTTGTTCATTTTCAGGATGTGGGCTTATCCCTAACTGCCCTCCATTTTAGAGGGCATTTGTGAGTCAACCACATTAGCACATGTAGGCCAGACCAGATAAGGAACCAAAGGGAATGAGTGAACCAGATGGATTTTTACGACAATCGACAATGGTTTCATTTGACTTTAAATTCCAGATTATGACTGAATTCAAATTTCACCATCTACTGTGGTGTGATTCGAAACCGGCTCTCCAGATCCTATCCTGGTTCTCTGGATTACTAGTCCAGTGACAATACCACTGTGACACCACCTTCCTTTACTTACTCAGGTTCTGTCTAAGGAGCCTTGGTGAGTTTCAGAGATTAGGGCCGAGGCAACGGTTTACAAGGAGGTAAAGACACTATTTTAAGATGCCACTTCGATTGAAAAATAATGGCGCTAGTGGTCTGATTGTGACTTGATAATGTTTTTGTGGAATCAAACTTTCCCTTCCAACGGTGCAGCAAACAATCTGTTGCTTCTCCAGAATTATTTTTCCTTCATAGTACAGATTACGAGCGGCACGGTGGCACAGTGGTTACCACTGCTGCCTCACAGAGCCAGGGACCCGGGTTCACTTCCAGCCTCGGGTCACTGTCTGTGTGGAATTTGCACGTTAGAATTATAGAATCCTACAGTGCAGAAGAAGGAGGCCATTTGGCCCATCGAGTCTGCACTGATCACAACCCCACCCAGGCCCTATTCCTGTAACCCCACATATTTACCCCAGCTAATCCCCCTGACACGAGGGTCAATTTAACATGGCCAATCCACCTAATCTGCACATCTTTGGACTGTGGGAGGAAACCGGAGCACCCAGAGGAAACCCACGCAGACACTGGGGGCGAATGTGCAAACTCCACACAGACAGTGACCCGAGGCCGGAATTGAACCCGGGTCCCTGGCGCTGTGAGGCAGCAGTGCTAAACACTGTGCCACCGTGCCGCCCCGTTCTGCCCATGTGGGTTTCCCCCGGGTGCCCCGGTTTCCTCCCACAGTCCAAAGATATGCGGGTTAGGTTGATTGAATCATAGAAGGATCATAGAAACCCTACAGGGCAGAAAGAGGCCACTTGGCCCATCGAGTCTGCACGGACCACAATCCCACCCAGGCCCTAACCCCATATCCCTACATATTTACCCACTAATCCCTCTAACCTACGCATCTCAGGACTGTAAGGGGCAATTTTTAGCATGGCCAATCAACCTAACCCGCACATCTTTGGACTGTGGGAGGAAACCGGAGCACCCAGAGGAAACCCACGCAGACACGAGGAGAATGTGCAAACTCCACACAGACAGTGACCCAAGCCGGGAATCAAACCCAGGTCCCTGGAGCTGTGATGCAGCAATGCTAACCACTGTGCGACTGTGCCACCCCATGCTAATTGGCCATGCTAAATTGCCCCTTAGTGTCAGGGGGACTAGCTAGGGTAAATCCATGGGGTTACAGGAATAGGGCCTGGGTGGGATTGTAGTTGGTGCAGACGTGATGGGCCGAATGGCCTCCTTCTGCACTGTAGTATTCTAATTCTATAATCATTGCCTCTGACTCAAAGGCACAGCAAAAACCAATGTTTCAGCAAAATTAATACCTGAAGCTCAAAGTAACAAGACTGCGATTCTGGGTAACCATAAATGTTATAAAATACCAGAGAGTCACTTTCACCAACTGACGTACACTTATTAACCGTTTTTAGAATTCAAACTAAAATTAGCTTCCAAGACTAATTATAACGGCTGTTCTATGCCCATTTGTTTTGAGAGAAAAGGTAAGATTTCAATGGACCTTACAGCTCAAAAAATATATAATGACTGAATGAAATTGAACCAAAAAGTTTGAAATAGAGTACCAGCAAACTTAAAATAGATTTTCATATTTTTGTTAAATATAAATAAATGTTAAAAGTGAACCAGCTCACTGGAAATTGTAATTCACAAAGAACATCTTTTAAAAAATTAATCTGGTAATCAATTTGTTGATCTTGCAATGCAACTCGATAGATTACGGGTGGAATTCCCTTAATTTGAGATGAAGTGTGTGGGGGTGAACAGCCGATGGTGCCTTTCCCCCAGAATGGCAGGATCCCGCGCCGGATTCTGGACTTGGAACCTCATTAAATATCCACAGGCGAGTTCCCCTCTGACATTCCTGGTGGGCTGGCTGCTGACTTGCCCACTCTTAGCTGATGGGTTCTTTTTTTTTACTCATTCATGGGACATGGGCATCGCTGGCTGGCCAGCATTTATTGCCCATCCCTAGTTGCCCGAGGGCAGTTAAGAGTCAATCACATTGCTGTAGCTCCGGAGTCACGTGTAGACCAGACCGGGTAAGGATGGCAGATTTCCTTTCCTAAAGGACATTAGTGAACCAGATGGGTTTTTCCGACAATCCTCAATGGTTTCATGGTCATCAGTGGATTCTTAATTCCAGATATTTTTTTTATTGAATTTAATTCCACAATCTGTCGTGGTGGGATTTGAATCCGGGTCCCCAGAACGTTAACTGAGTTTCTGGATTAATAGTCTATCGATAATACCACTAGCCCATCACCTCCCCGGTGGTCCCAGTCCCGGCGTCATATTTAAATACCAGTTCAACACTCCAATCACTCTCTCCAGCCCACCCCCACCAGAGTGTGCAGGATGTCTGAAACTCAGAGGGAAAAGGCTCGCATTTTCAGTAACTTCATTGCAGTGTTAATGTGAACCTACTTGTGACATAAATAAACTTCCAAGCCCACGGTATGTTATCTTTTGAGCCAGGCTGATTAGAATTTTTCCACAGTGCTTTACCACATACATCATTACCCTTTGCCTCAGTGGAAGCCTCAGCCTTGAAAGGGTTAAAATTATTGAATGTTGTCGAGTTTTCCTGTGAATTCAGTACAGCACAGTTCACTGGGAAGCTGCCGTGAAGATGTTTCAGTGCACTTCCCACATTAACAGATGGGCAGCACAAACAAACTGACCAAGGGACGAGAGGGTGAAAGGTCTGCTAACCACAAAATGGTAGCCATTACAGCAGGTGTGGATGCTTGAATGCTGTAACCATGTAGGCTGTAATCATTAGTAATTAATCATTATAGTTAAATAAACATATAGAGACTGTAACTGGTTAGCTATGTTCACCTGACATAAATGAAGTAGGCAGGACGCTTAATTGTAATTGGTGATCCATGACTACAGAACAAATGTATACTTGTGATTGGTTTATACAAATTATTTGTAAGATAAGCAAAGGTATAATTTCTCATGCCATGTAACACTCAGCAAGTTTGTACGCCACCCTGTGGAAGGTAAAAAGAACAAAGAGAACAAAGAAAGGTATAGCACAGGAACAGGCCCTTCAGCCCTCCAAGCCTGTGTTGATCATAATGCCTGACTAAACTAAAACCGTATGCACTTAGGGAGTCCGTATCCTTCTTCATTTGTCTAGTTGCCCCTTAAATGCCGCTATCGTATCTGTTCCCACCGCCTCCCTGAGCAGAGCGTTCCAGGCATTCACCACCCTCTGCGTAAAAAACATGCCTCGTACATCTCCTTTAAACATTTCCCCACGCACCTTAACCTATGTTCCCTAGTACTTGACTTTTCTATCCTGGGAAAGAGCATCTGACTATCCACTCTGTCCATGCCATGGAGGTAGACTTCCTCGCTGTAGCTTCAATAAAGACCAGTTTTCAACTCTGAAAGCGTTGCCTGGTCTGTTGAGGGAATGAAGTATGAATTTCGCTGGATTACAGCAACATTCCTTGTCACCACCACCTTGACTAGCTCCCTGGATGGACTGGCCCAGCTCCTGAAAGTTAACCTCCAACTGCACAGCTGTCCTATGTTTCAGAAGGAATTTGTTGCTCAGTCATTACAAAAAAATGGAAAAGAAAACATTTCAAAGTAACTTCCAGTGTGAGGGGATTGGGAAGAAAAAGATTGGAGAAAAGGACATAGCGTATGCATACAAAGGCAGCTGAGCAAATGGCAACATGTTAATAGACTTAGGCCTTTTGGCTAAGATGCAAATAAGATCAAGCCTTGGAGAAGGTGCATTGCCTGCTCCAATCGGCTTGGATCATGTAGATCAAGCCCAAGACGGGAAGTGGGAAGCCTGTCTTGTCAGCTTGGATCTGAAATGTCTCACTTGTGGAGACTTTGAATTGGACTTTGATTGGATTGAATTGGATATAAACAAAAACAAAACATGTTAGTAGACTTGTGGCAGCTCACACATTTTCCACATGCATAAGAATGGAGCAGAAATAGGCAGGATGGTTCCTGCTCCCCCCGTTCAATAGGATCATGGCTGTTCTATCTCATATCCAGTCTCCCACACTGGCCCATGCTCTACTGAAGCACACTAATGCTTTGTGTAGTTTTTGTTGCGTGACTGCTGTTGCTCCCTTTCAAGAAGTAAACTCAACTTTTAAGTCTCATAAATATATCACAACTAATTTTTGTGTGCAGTTCTGAAACCTGTTAAATTTTATAGCATCAACATTGATTCTGATCTGTGTAATGATATGTATATGATATGCTTGAGCAGCAGATGGCTCTATGATGGGAGTGAGCACAATGTAGCAATTACACATTTTCTGTCATACTTCTGTTATTCCTTGTTTAATGTTTTAAATGGTCTTGGAAATGAAAACCATTCATTATTACGATAGCAGTATTAAGTAGTCCCACAACACCTGGTTACTGACTGTGTCCACCCCAGTCCAATGCCAGCATCTCCACCTCATGTACAGCAATATTCACACATATGGGCGGCATTGAGGATAAAGAACAGTGCGTTTGATAAAAGATTGAATACTGGAAAGCTTTTTTTAATTCAGTTGTGGTCTACCTCATTAGTGATTTATTGTAATCATAAAGATGTTAGTTAGAATTACCATAAGGAGGCCAGTTGGCCTGCATTGAGTCTGCACTGACTCTCCAAAAGAGAGTCCCACCCTCCTCTGCACCCCCCGCCATCCCCATAACCCCACATTTACCATGGCTAATCCACCTAACCTGCACTGCTTTGGACACTAAGGGCCAATTTTAACATAGCCAATTTGCCTAACCTGCACATCTTTGGACTGTGGGAAGAAACCGGATCACCCAGAGGAAACCCACGCAGACACGGGAAGAACGTGCAAACTGCACACAGACAGTCACCCGAGGCCAGAATCGATCCCAGGTACCTAGTGCTGTGAGGCAGCAGTGCTAACCACTGTACCACCGTGCCACCATGCTGCCCATTGGAAAGGATGGGGAGTGTCACATGGTGTTCAACTGGGCTGAGTGTGTGGAAACAATTAGGTTTAAAGTTTATTTATTTATGTCACAAGTAAGGCTTACATTAACACTGCAATGAAGTTACTATGAAAATCCCCTAGTCGCCACACTCCGACGCCTGTTGGGTACACTGAGGGAGAATTAGCATGGCCAGTGCACCTAACCAGCACATCTTTCAGACTGTGGTAGGAAATCGGAGCACCCGGAGGAAACCCACGCAGACACGGGGAGAACGTGCAGGCTCCGCACAGACAGTGACCCAAGCCGGGAATCGAACCCGGGTCCCTGGCGCTGTGAGGCAGCAGTGCTAACCCACTGTGCCACTGTACCACCGAATACTGGAAAATTAATTTTGATTGGAAAGCAAATGAACTGATAATAAATATCCAAAAGAGTACAGTTTTGCTTACTGTCTGCAGACCTGCAGGTATACATTACTAAAGAAGCGAATCGCTCCTTGCCCTGGCTGAAGGCCAAATGCAAGAAGGGTTGGTCAAATTTGTCAAGGAACTTCTAAGCCCAAAACCACTCCTTATTGTTGGATGGATCGAGTTTAACCAACCCAGTGTGGTTTCAGCCTGCCTGGATCCCAAGCAGCGGAATTCATTCCTCAGTCTCTCTGTGTCCCCCCTACTTCTCTGCTCCAAACATCTCCTGATGGTGTCAAGCTGTGTTTGATAACTCTCCCGCGATGCACCTCAGGATGTTTTAACCACATTCAAGATGCTATGTAAATGCAAGCTGCTGTTGTTAAACAGAGAAGGCAAAGCGGTGATGAAAATGTATCTCAGGTTGTAGCAGAGTTGAGGAGACTGTCCAAAGCATGTGTCACCTTGATGTGGAGATGCCGGCGTTGGACTGGGGGGGGTGGGCACAGTAAGAAGTCTCACAACATCAGGTTAAAGTCCAACAGGTTTATTTGGTACCACGAGCTTTCGGAGCACTTCTCCTTCATCAGGTGAGTGGAGAATTGGGTTCACAAACATGGCATATATTGACAGAGACTCAATTGCAAGATAATGGTTGGCTCTGACCCAAATAAACATCACAAACCGTCGGTTCAAAGTGGAGAGGATCTCCAAGAAGTTCGTGCATATCGACACAGACATCAAGTTTCTACAAAGATGCAAGAATGCAGACAAGATCCCGAAAGGACTGCCTGTAAAGACTCACATTCCAACCATTATCTTGCAATTAGGTCTCTGTCTATATATGCCCTATTTGTGAGCCCAACTCTCCACTCACCTGATGAAGGAGCAGCGCTCCGAAAGCTCATGATACCAAATAAATCTGTTGGACTTTAACCTGGTGTTGTGAGACTTCTTACTGTGTCACCTTGGTGAGTTTCATCGAGGTTAGTAACCTTACTTCACCCCCGCCCCAGAGAACCCAGGCCAATTGAAACAATTTCACAGGACAAGCCTGTGAAGAGCAAAAGGTAGGAGTGAATCATAGAATCATACAGCACAGAAACAGGCCCTTCAGCCCACCATGTATATGGTGACCATCAAATACCAAATTTCATTTGCCGGCACTTGGGACATAGCCTACTATGTCTTTCGTGATTTAAGTGCTTGAAACACTTAGGATTTGGGGCAGCTGAAAAACTTACCAGCAAATGCCTGTTATTGAGACATCATGACCTTAATTTTCTTCTGAATTTATCAGTTGATGCGTGTGGGGAACCACTGTAGTTGTCTGTTTATGTGATAGTTTATGTGATCTGCCTGGACACGCCCCTGCTGCCTCAATCCGGGGCTGCGCCCTCCTCGGGGTATAAAGGTGGCTGCTCTCCGCCCCTTTTGCCTCAGTTCGGATTAGCTATCGGTTCGGGAATGCTCCAATTCTTTGTTAATAAAAGCCTGTTTTTTTTGCAACAACGAGTCTTTGCGTAATCAATGGTTCATCAATGCGTTTCAAATTGGAAGAGGAGCTGCAATGTGCTGATGGTTCCTAATAACTGTTAGTGCTCACCTCACATAATGTACAAACTATGAGGGACACATGCTGGAATTCTGCACCCCTCGCTCGCCACAGAATCGGAGCGGGCGAGGGGTGGACAATGGAAATGTCCACTGACCTCGGCCGGGATTTTCCAGTCTCGGGTCAGGCGAGGCTGTGAAATCCTGCCCATAGATAGGGTGGATAGCTGAGGCACAGAATATTAGAGCAGGGAGGTTATGATGAAGCTGAATAAAAGGCTTGTTAGGCCACAGCTGGAGAACTGTGAGCAGCTCTGGTCACCACCTTATAGGAAGGATATGATTGCACAAGAGATGGTGCAGTGGAGATTCACCAGGATGTTGCCGGGGCTAGAGGATTTCACTTATGAAGAGAGACTGGTTAGGCTGACGTTATTTTCCTTAGAGCAGAGAAGGCTGAAGGGGGACCTGATTGAGATGTACAAAATTATGAGGGACATTGGTAGGGTAGATAGGAAGGAACTTTTCCCCTTAGTAGAGGCGTCAATAACCAGGGGGGCATAGATTCAAGATAAGGGGCAGGAGACTTAGGGTGGGATTTTCCAACCGTGCTTGCCCCGAAACTGGAAAATCCCATCTGAGGTCAATGGACCTCTCCATGGAATGAGAAAATTTGCCTCCTTAAAGGGGATTTGTGGAAAGACTTTTTCACCCAGAGGGCTCTGAGAATCTGGAACTCACTGCCTGAAAGGCTGGTAGAGGGAGGAACCCTCACAACATTTAATAAGTATTTAGATGCGCACTTGAGATGTCATAGCATACAAGGCTATGGAGCAAGTCCTGGAAACTGGAATTAGGATAGATGCTCGATGGCCAATGTAGGCATGATGGGCCGAAGGGCCTCTTTTTGTGCTGTAAAACTCTGACTCTATCTTCCTTCCTGAGCAGTCGGTAACAGATTATATATAAAGTACTTGAAATCACATTTGTAATGAAGGTTTTTCACAAAGACCCAGTGGAACCTATTGCATGCTGTACACTAATCTGTTTGCCGTTTACAAAAGCCTTTAGTTTTCATATTCACAGAGAGCTGAGGAATGCCTGTTTAAACCTCTACGAGATTTCAATGGTTATCTATTTAATTATCAGTTTAACAGGATAATTAAGATTGAACCATCAAAATCGAATACCAAAGAAGAGGATTACGGTCCAACTTTCTATATCGGATTCATCTCATGGAGTCTTAACTATCAAGAAATAGTTGCTGAAATGTCTGTTGACTGCGACGGGGCCGGAAAATGCCATCAGCAGGAGGGTCTGGAAAATTCTAGCCTCTGAGTGGCTGAACTCACTTGCCTTCACAATCATGCAGATATGTAACGCAACAGGACATGATCCTATACCGTCCTGTTTTATTCACAATGTGTTGAATGGCTGGCCTCAGTGATGCTTATTCTATAGATGTTGAAATGATTTGTTGATTAAGAACGCGTGCTCACTTACTGAATCATAAGATTCTGAGAGGATTTGACAGAAGAGATGCTGGGAGGATGTTTCCTTTTTTGGAGGAGTGACGGGGGGGGATCTCCTATTTTACATTGAGAATCATAAGATCCCTACAGTGCAGAAGGAGGCCATTTGGCCTATTGAGTCCGCACCAACCACAATCCCACCCAGGCCCCTATCCCCGTAACCCCACGTATTTACCCTGATAATCCCCCTGACACTAAGGGTCAACTTAGCATGGCCAATCCACCGAGCCTGCATATCTTTGGAGTGTGGGAGGAAACTGGAGCACCCGGAGGAAACCCACGCAGACATGGGGGAACGTGCAGACTCCGCACAGTCAGTGACCCAAGATCAGAATCGAACCCAGGTCCCTGACGCTGTGAGGTAGGGAATGAGTATTTTTTGTCTCTCAAAGGGTTGTTAGTTTTGGGCATTCTCTTCCCCAGAGGCAGTAGAGACTGGATCCTTGAATACATTCAAGGCTGAATTAGACAGACATTTGGTAGATAAAGTGTCAAGAGTTAAGGGGGAAGCAGACAGGAAAATGGTGTTGAGGCCACAATCAGGTCAGCCATAATCTTATTGAATGGTGGAGCAGGCTCGGGGGGCCGAATGGCCGACTCTTGCTCCTAATCCATGTGCTCTTCACAGATGTTACATTGCTATTCCACCCAAATTCCAGGTCCAGGAACTACATGTTGGTCATCCTGGTGTAGCAAGAATTAAGTATTATCTCAAGCGGCACATGCTGTGGCCTTTGCTTTACATGAATGTCGAGCCTGTCAGGTCTACTTATCTGTAAACCTTGTGAAAACTAGTACTTGGCAACTCCAATTCTGTATCTTTGGGGATTCTCATCCCCATAATTACTGTCGAATGACCCCTGCTACAAAGATGGTGGGTTTTGATGGTCTCTCTGGCTCTCTGCCAACACTCACTGCATGGGAGCTCACCCATGAAACATGGCCAATTGGACCAAATGGCTGGTTGCCCATAGGACAGTACTCCAAGAGAAGAGAAAATTAGCTGCACACTCTACCACTTTATTGCCAATGGCCACTAAATATTATTTTTTTCTTGTGCTTATTTAGTCAAATGTTCTTTAGTGCTTTAAAGGCATTTTATTGGGGCATATTGTGTTCAAACCCTTCCACAAAGAGTTTACACTAATAAAGTTGTACGTGGAAACTCTCAACATCTATAAAGGTTAAGCAGTATAACATTGTTTAGAAAATATTTAGTGGAAATGGCCTGCTGTCTTGTGAAAGAAAAGGCAATGTCCATCTATTAACAAAGGAAAAGCTTTATTTGCAGAGTTGTACATTAGAGGGTTTTTTTTATTCATTCGTGGGACATGGGCATCGTTGGCTGGCCGGCATTTATTGCCCATCCCTAGTTGCTCTTGGAAGGCAGTTGAGAGTCAACCACATTGCTGTGGCTCTGGAGTCACATGTAGGCCAGACCAGGTAAGGATTGCAGATTTCCTTCCCTAAAGGACATTAATGAGGGTTTTTCCGATCCCTGTCAACTTGAACTCTCGGTTGCAGACATCCTTATATCGCAGACATGGGCAAGCTGTTGATCTTGTGTCAAGAGCAACAGGAGAAGGTGGAAGAGAGAATGTCTGGGGTGCGTGGGATCCTTAATTACGCTGGCTGCTTTTCCAAGGCAGCGGAAGTGTAGACAGAGTCAATAGATGGGAGGCTTGTTTTGCGTGATGGATTGGGCTATGTTCATGACCTTTTGTAGTTCCTTGCGGTCTTGGGCAGAGCAGGAGCCATACCAGGCTGTGATACAACCAGAAAGAATGCTTTCCATGGTGAATCTGTAAAAGTTGCTGTGGGTCTGGAGTCACATGTAGGCCAGAACGGGTAAGGACGACAGATTTCCTTCCCTAAAGGGCATTAGTGAACACAATGGATTTTTCTGACAATGGACAATTGTTTCATGGTCATCAGTAGGTTCCTAATTCCAGACTTTTCTTTTATTGAATTCAAATGCCACCATTTGCCGTGGTGGGATTCGAACCTGAATCCCCGGAACATTAGCTGAGCTTTTGGATTAATAGTTTGGCAATAATACCAATGGGCCATCACTTCCCTGTGAAGGTAATGATAGACCAAGAGGCTGTTCGTGCATGGGACCAAGAACAGCAAATTGTAACGCCGAACATGATTCTCCAATATTAACCTGTGGACAACATGCTAAAGCCCATTCTTCTTATCAGTGCTTGTAACTGATGAGTTTTCTCAATGATAGTTAATAAAGGCTTTGTCAATTGAAGGGAAAAAAAGATTTCTTTTTTCATATTGCAACTCCATGTCATAAACTTTTCCTTTTAAAAAAAGAATGCCCCAACAATGCCGTGTTAGAGTCGCAATTCCTAATCTGACACAGATTGTCGGGGAATGCAAACATCGGCTGAGCCATCCTTTTTGGTGCATGAATCTCACGACGTGATTCCGTGCAGAGTTCACTGTCTGAAAGGATCACATACTGTAATGTCTGAGGGAAAGCAGGGTGGGATTAGACGGAAATACGAACCATGTGCACTCCTGCAAGAGACAGGTCCAATATCTTCCTCCACATTGTTTGGTTAGCCTGTGTCCTGCAAGGACTGGGAGATAAACACATGCACAAATAAGCAAAAGGTCGAAAATATTAATAACTTCCAGATTGCTTTTAAACTCTCCTTTCTCCTACCAAAAACCGTCAACTTTGAAGGAGTTCAGCCATTTAAAGTTAAGAAGCATTCCGCCAGACCTTTCAATACATTCAGGAAATTTGAAAGCAGATCATTTCAAATTAGATTAATAGGATGCAGCAGCAGATGTGTCTCACAGATAAGGGGACTTGGTTTGCAGATAAAGTCATTGTCACACGGTAAGTGTGAAAGCATCGATATACCCACACTACTGCAGTATTTCCACACTTGGTGCTAACTCGAATGTGAGATATTAACTGGTACAATTATAAAAACAATGGTGGAATGGAACAAAGATTCGCGGAGTTTGCTGGATCAAATAATGACAACACTACCATCAATAATAGATTGGGGAGAGGCAGTGTGTTTTTTAAAAAAGAAAAATGTTTAGTTTAAAATTTATTTATTAGTGTCACAAGCAGGCTTACAGTAACACTGCAATGAAGTTACTGTGAAAAGCCCCTAGTCGTCACACTCCGGCGCCTGTTCGGGTCCACTGCATGGCCAATGCACCTAACCAGTTCATCTTCTGTTCAAAATCATGTCAGATAAGAGACTCAGATGTAGATAAAGGTAAAATACAGTGGATGCTGGAATCTGAAAGGCAAACAGAAAATGCTGGAGAACCTCAGCAGGCCTGACAGCTGAGTGAAGAGAGAATAGAGCTAGGTCATCCAGACTCGAAACGTTGGCTCTATTCTCTCTCCGCAGATGCTGTCAGACTTGCTGAGACACTCAGATGTAGGACTTCTTTAAAAATAGAAGAACACTTGTGGAATGAGCTGCCAGAAGAAGTGGTGAATGCGGGCTCACTTTTAATATTTAAGAAATACTTGGACAGGTACATGGATGAGAGGGGTGTGGAGGGATATGGTCCAGGTGCAGGTCAGTGGGACTAGGCAGAAAAATGGTTCGGCACAGCCAAGAAGGGCCAAATGGCCTGTTTCTGTGCTGTAATGTTCTATGGTTCTTCTATGGTTCTACTAGCCTGTCCTGTCCCAGAGCAATTGTGAAGGTATGGTTTATTGAGATTAGCATGGATCAGCATCAAACATTCGTTGCATCTTTTTGAAATTACAACGGCTGCAATCTTTATCAGTGAATCTTTCCTGACATGTGATTCATTTTGTTTCTCAAGCTCCGTTCATTTCCCACAGGTCACTTCTCCCCAATCCTTATTTATACAATAGGTCTAATTATTTGACCAAGAAAAGCCTTGCTAACAGTTCCAGCCAATTCACAGATCTGCTGAAATTTTCCAGCATTTTCTGATTTGGTTTCAGATTCCAGTATCCGCAATATTTTGCTTTTAGCTCCAGCCAAGGCTGTTTTGGCTTCTTCCAGCACTGTCTCCTCTCCCTGCGGTCTTCCCTCGGTGGAAAAGCACAATATCTTCCCTCTTTCCTGCCCCTGGTCCAAAATGTTGGCCTCTGATGGTGTCATTGGACGCCAATGATGTCAATATGTCATCAATCTACATACTTACACAAGGACCCCACAGGCTTCAGAACAATGGCCTTGTTGCCTATTTAAAATAGGAGGCCGTGGGAATGGAGAAGGACATCATTGGTTTAATTTACTGGACTGCTTTTATTTCTAAGGAGGTGGGAGATATAACTGTAGAGTAAAAAGGTAACATCAAGGACACCCGATACTGATATAACTACTAAACTGAGGCAACGTCGGATAACTAAGGGACTGAGAGCTGGTGGGAAGTAGAATTATAATCTTGTGTGGAGTACAGAAATGTATATAGATCTGTAAATAAACAAGGATGGTTTTTATGATTAACAGTAGTTTTCTTAGGCGAACAGACAAACAGTAAAGAAAGTCTATCTGGACCCTGAACTCAATACAAAACATGATGGCGCTGATGATTTCTGTTGACTGTTCGAGTGCACCACCCAAAACAGCGAACAGAGCATAAAGATCTAGAAAATCTCCCAAGAGAAGACTGCAGACTTGACCTACAAACCATTGGAAAAAGGATAAGCAGGAAGAAGATTGAAGATTCACCTGAGAACAGAGCATCTTGCGTGCTACAAGTGCAAGCAGATGCACAGACCTAGCTTTCAGATAGCAGTGAGTACAGATCACAATATACAAGGGAGAACTACTGAAGTAACAACAGATCTAGAGGGTAAGCATGAAGTCTACATTGCCACTCCCAGACCATTTTGAAATGCTGAAGACTTGCAATAGACCGAACACTGGAACAATTGGAGGAAAAGATTCTCCAGATACAGAACAGCTTCAGGTTTACATGAGAAGGGCCAGTTCCTTACCCTATGCAGTAGGAGCCATAGCAGATGATGTTATTGCAAGACAGGGCATCAAAGTGCCTCCGGGCTCTAATGAGGAAATCCTCCAGGCATTTAATTCATGTGAGGGTGTTTTTAAAAAATCATAGAGTGAGGAAAATTTAATAAGAGGAAGCAAAAACCAAGCAAATCCATGGAGTCATTTAAAATGACCTATCCAAATCCTCGGGACAAAAATTAATATGCAATTATTTAATGGTTGGGGATTTAAATGAAATTCTCTCAGAACTTTTGCAAGCCAGGGAAGATTTGACTGTCACATATGCCGTGTGGCAGACTGAACTTAGGAAGCAAAACAGAGCTGTTGCGCAGGAGAAAATGATGTCCGTTGGGAAAAACAACAAGTGGAGCAATTCAATATGTCGGACAAAATGGTGATGCAAAAGTTCTTGAAATCGGGATAAAGCACAGCAACTGTCACCTTGAGATGGTCTCAGCGTGGTGGGAGAAACCTACACAAGTGGGAAGAAGGACCAGCAGGGGGAGCTGAAAGCCACAACTGTCGGAAAGTAGGACATTTTAAAATAGTCTGCATATCCATAGTTCACTTGCTATAGCTCATAGGCAGAAAGAGATAACAACGAGAACTGATAAAATTGTAGAATCATAGAATCACTACAGTGCAGAAGGAGGTCATTTGGCCCATCAAGACCACAATCCCATCCAGGCCCTATTCCTGTAACCCTACGTATTTACCCTATTAATCCCCCTGACACTAATGGTCAATGTCGCATGGCCAATCCACCTAAACTGCTCATCTTTGGAGTGTGGGAGGAAACCGGAGCGCCACGCAAACACGAGGAGAATGTGCAGACTCTGCACAGACAGTCACCCGAGGCTGGAATTGAACCCGGGTCCCTAGCACTGTGAGGCAGCAGTGCTAATCACTGTGCCACCGTGCCACCTCCCCCCTCGCCCCAATAAAAAAAACTCCAGAAATAAAAACAAACAGTAAAGTTTGAGACTTTGGGGGAAGATGTAGGAGCATGTATAAAGTTGGCATAAAAACCCAGGGGGCATGGTGGCACAGTGGTTAGCATTGATGCTTCAGAATGCCAGGGACCTGGGTTCAATTCTGGTCTTGGGTGTCTGTCAGTTTGAATGTTCTCCCCATGTCTGTGTGGGTTTCCTCTGGGTACTCTGGTTTCCTCCCACAGTCCAAAGATGTATGGGTTAGGTTGATTGGCTAAGCTAAATTGCCCCTTAGTGTCAGAGAGATTAGTAGGGTAAATACTTGGTGTCACAGGAATAGAGTGGGATTGTTGTTAGTGCAGACTCGATGGGCTGAATGGTCTCCTTCTGCACTGTAGGGATTCTATGAATATGTAACATAAATGACTGAATTTAGATGAACTCTCGCAGGGAGAAGAATGGTCAGAATATTTTGGACAAAGTCATTATTTTCCCCAATAACTGTTCCTATTGTGAAATGTATCCTACATAATCGGAAAATTCCATCCTTGAATCATAGAAACTGTACAGTGCAGAAGGCGGCCATTTGGCCCATCGAGTTTGCACTGACAACAATCCCACCCAGGCCCTATCCCCCTAACCCCGCTAATCCCCTTAATACTAAGGGACAATTTAGCATGGCCAATCCACCTAACCCACACATCTTTGGACTGTGGGAGGAAACCGGAGCACCCGGAGGAAACCCATGCAGACACAAGGAGAACGTGCGAACTCCACACAGCCAGTGACCCGAGGCTGGAATTGAACCCGGGTCCCTGGCGCTGTAAAACAGTAGTGCTAACCACTGTGCCACCGTGCCACCCCAACTTTTCAATAATGTTTCAATATAAACCCCAACATTAAAGAATTTACTTTAGTCAAAAGTACAATGGAGTTCTGTCAATCACGTTTACCATCTTGCGCCTCAGTACAACCGGTTGAATCAATGCTACCACCTTTAGCCACTGGATGATACAATTCCACAATTTGGGAGCTCGGATCGAAGGCGATGATTTACAGAATCACAGCAATCTCCCACGCTGACCATTGAACAACCCTTTAAATTATTTACTCTGTGTTCAAATGATAGGTTGACCTCACTGACCTGGTCAACAGACTGGGTCAGAATGAGGTGCAGGTCATATAATACCCGTAGGAGTTCTGCAAGAGAATACTTCGCCGCTCAGTGAAGGATCAGCATGGTAAGAAAATATCTTTGTTAAAAACGTACCCTGCATGTGTTGCTCTTCATTGATCCCCGCACTATTTGTAACAGCATGGAGTGGGGAATGTGATAATCTGACTACACAGGCCCAAAGGAGCATGCACTAAAAAACATCCCACATTGCTGGGATTCTGAATAACACAGTACAATTTTGACTACAGTTCTGCTCCAAACACATGACCACTCCCACCCGGAACGACAAGAGCAGCCGAAACGTGGGAACGCCACCACCTGCAAGTTCCCCTCCAAGTCACTCACCATCCTAACCTGGAAATATATCATCATTCCTTTACTGTCGCTGGGTCAAAATCCTGGAACTCCCTCCTTAACAGCACTGTGGGTGTACGTACCTACGCCTCAGGGACTGTAGCGGTTCAAGAAGGCAGCACACCGCCAACTTCTGAAGGGCAATGAGGGATGGGCAATAAATGCTGGCCTAGCCAGCGATGCCCACTTCCTGTGAAATTAATTTTACAAATAGGCTGGCATGGTTTTCCCCTCAGTAAGGAACAGATTGACAAATTACTTGGTACCTGAAGGGTTTCCTATTTTAAAGTTCTCTTGGGCAATCTCAGATGTTTATCAGTTGGGAACCAGAGTAGTGAATGTTATTTAAACAGAAGCATTGAGGACAATCGCCCCTTAGCATTGAATTCCCCTTCTGGAATTATTCTAATGAATTCCTCATTGGAATTATTAAGACTGATTCTTAAAGGCAACACAATGACCATTCACCCTCAAAATTCAATTTCTGTTCAGAAATGCCCATTGGCTTGTAGTTTTCATCATGTGACAGTGGCTAGAAGTTTCTACTTCTAAAGAGGGGGGTGGGGGGAAGATGTGCAGGGTGGCAGAGAAAGAGCATGAAAGTGGGTCTTATTGGATAACTCTTCCAAAGGGCCAGCACAGGCCCGATGGACCAAATGGCCTCTTTCTGGGCTGATCCTGGTTGTAATTGGGGCGGCACGGTGGCACAGTAGTTAGCACTGCTGCCTCACAGCGTCAGGGACACCGGGTTCGATTCCCAGCCTCGGGTCCCTATGTGTGTGGAGTTTGCACATTCTCCCTGCGTCTGCATGGGTTTCCCCCGGGGTGCTCCGGTTTCCTCCCACAGTCCCAAGATGTGCGGGTTAGGTGGATCGGCCATGCTAAAAATTGTCCCTTACTATCAGGGAGATTAGCTAGGCTAAATGCCTGGGGTTAGGGGGATAGGGTCTGGGTGGAATGTGGTTGGTGCAGACTCCATGGGCCCAATGGCCTCCTTCTGCACTTTAGGATTCTATGATTCTATGAATTCTAGATGCTTCCAGCTACCCTCAAGCAGCAGAAATACACTCGATGAATGGTGGTGGGTGAGCTGAGAGTGGAAACAGGGGCAGAAGGGGAATTAACTCTGGCGAGAAAAAGAAACTTGGCGCACCAACTCTCGATCCTTTCAATGTGCAGGATTAATAAGTTAGGGTGCTGCACAATTAACAATTCCTTTTTAACCAGGCTATTTCATCCCAGAGTAGCACGCAGACTGCCTCCAATTAAACAGCCTCTGTTGGGATCATTACTATGCACATTTCCCTCACTTCCACGTCTATTTCGAACATCTTAGTCTTATTACCTGCAAGTAAATCACAGGGGGATACATGAGATGCATACGCTGTCTCCTCAAAAAAAAAACAAGTTGTCAGATTAAACTACTCTGTCAGTTTCATTCCTGGGTTCTCTGAAGGCAGTGTAATCAATCGTCAGCAATCAAAATCACTGTAAGTTGGGAGGCTGCTGTTGAACCTTGCTGAAATATGCATTACGCAGCATCCAGTTTTTGTCCTCAGACCAAAACATTTGATTTGATTTGATTTATTATTGTCACATGTATTGGGATACAGTGAAAAGTATAGTTTCTTGCGCGCTACACAAAGAATACCATTCATAGAGTACATAGGGGAGTAGGAAAGGAGAGGGTGAAGAATATAGTTTTAAGTCATAGCTAGGGTGTAGAGAAAGATCAGCTCAATATAAGGTAGATTCTAACAGTTTGTACTTGGAACAACTGCTCCACATTTTAATAGTTCATTGAATCTAGGGCAGCACGGTGGCACAGTGGTTAGCACTGCTGCCTCACAGCGCCAGGGACCTGGGTTCGATTCCTGGCCTGGGTCACTGTCTGTGTGGAGTTTGCACATTCTCCCTGTGTCTGCATGGCTTTCCTCCGGGTGCTCCGGTTTCCACCCACAGTCCAAAGATGCGCAGGTTAGGTGAATTGGCCATGCTAAATTCTCCCTCAGTGTACCCGAACAGGTGCCAGAGTGTGGCGACTAGGGGATTTTCACAGTCACTTCATTGCAGTGTAAATGTAAGCCTACTTGTGACTAATAAATAAATACACTTTGCTTTACTGAATCTGGTCTTGTTCCTTTGAGATAATCTGTGCCCCCTCCTTCATTGTAAAACTGAAGGGAGATTGGTCATTTCAAAACTATATGAAATAAAAGCAAATCACTGGGGATGCTGGAATCTGAAACCAAAAGAGGAAAGGCTGGAAAATCTCAGCAGGTCTGGCAGCATCTGTAAGGAGAGAAAAGAGCTGACGTTTCGAGTCCAGACAACCCTTTGTCTTCTGGCTATGTGAAAAGAAGTCTGACAATTCCCGGTTGGTAATAACAAAGTTTGCTTCATTTCCCTCCTGACATCCCAAACTTTCACTTTGGAGCTGGGATCATCAGGCAGCCACCAGGGGCAGAGTTTTTTACTCATTCGTGGGACATGGACATTGCAGGCTGGCCAGCATTTATTGTCCATCCATGGTTGCCCTTGCTTTGGCTGTGGAGTCACATGTAGGCCAGACCAAGTAAGGATGGCAGATTTCCTTCCCGAAAGAACATGAGCGAACCAAGTGGGTTTTTCCAACAATCAACAATGGTTTCATGGTCATCAGTGGATTCTTAATTCCAGATTTTAAAAAAAATTGGAATCAAATTCCACCATCTGCCATGGCGGGATTCAAACCTGGGTCCCCAGAATATTAGTTCCTGGATTAATAATCTAGCAATAATACCACTAGGTCATCGCCTCCCCTAATCTAAAAGGAGAGAGCTTTTCTGCATGGAGTCTAAATGTTTAGATGAAACTTCAACTCAATAATTTTGCAAAGCTAGCGGAAGCTGTTACTAAAAAAAAGTACCACAATTTTCAACTTAATTTTGTGACATAATGTTTAAAAACTTGCACATAACAAAGCTTACAGCTGCCCCATTTAAAGGAAGCTGAAATCTGGTCAATATAGTGCAGTAGGCCACATTTTTAGTCATCTATTACTGTCAGCGATGAATCACATGAAATCAGATAATTCGCACATTCCCGTTAATGGGGATTATGTAAAAGAAAGAAGACACTCATTCTCTAACAGGGTTTACAAAGTCATGCCAGGACATTACACACTGCCCTGATGTTTTCAATAGAAGGCACAAGTCACTATTGAAAACAGCCTCAATCTATCTGCTGAAACCATGGTGAAATCTGTTATTCTGCTTTCAGGGGGCCCACAGCAACAATAGCTGGCTTAGCAACGAGGAGGTGAAAGATACAATGAACCTGTTGGTGGAACCAGAGCATTCCCGAGTTTTGCTCGTAATGTGCAACTGTCCTGCAACAAGGTTAGAAATCTGATTAAATAAAATGAGACTTTATAGAATTGCTACAGTGCAGAAGGAGGCCAGTCGGCCCATCGAGTCTACACATTTTCTCCGACAGAGCATCTTACCCAGGCCCTATCCCCTTACTTCTACATATTTACCCCACTAAGGGACAATTTATCCTGGCCAATCAATCTAATCTGTATATCTTTGAACAGTGGGAGGAATCTGGAGCACTTGGAGGAAACCCATGCAGATACGGGGAGAATGTGCAAACTCCACACAGACAGTCACCCAAGGCCAGAATTGAATCCGGGTCCCTGGCGCTGTGAGGCAGCAGTGCTAACCACTGTGCCACCGTGCCGCCCCAATTTTTCAATGATGTTTCAATAAAAACCCCAAAATTAAAGAATTTATTTTCGTCAAAAATACAATGAAATGTGCCCCCCCCCCCCCCCCAACCCCCTGCCTGCTATGATTCCCGTGGTGGACAGGAGGGGAAAATTCACCCTCAAAATGTTGCAAATGTTCATTAGTTCGCTGATTCCTCCTGTGGGGACTTCAACAATGCATCCAATGAAGAAGCTTAATCAATGAAAGCCTTAGCATATGGCTTTTATTTACACCAGCAACATTGCCTTAACAATGCAGGCAAAATCTTTAGCTAAGTTCTGCACATGATGGAGACCTGTGTTTCAGGACTCCCCACCACCCCCCCTCTCCCCTCTCAGCTCCTCTTGCAGCAGTATTGAGGAGGAAGATTGTAATGACTTCAATCGGGCCATTGAGGTTGGCCTATTGGATTAAGGATTAAGGAGTCCTGATTAATCATAGAAAGAAATCATAGAATCATAGAAACCCTACAGTACAGAAAGAGGCCATTCGGCCCATCGAGTCTGCACCGACCACAATCCCACCCAGGCCCTACCCCCATATATTTTACCCACTAATCCCTCTAATCTATGCATCCCAGGACACTAAGGGGCAATTTCGCATAGCCAATCAACCTAACCCGCACATCTTTGGATTGTGGGAGGAAACCGGAGCTCCCGGAGGAAACCCACGCAGACACGAGGAGAATGTGCAAACTCCACACAGACAGTGACCCAAGCCGGGAATCGAACCCAGGTCCCTGGAGCTGTGAAGCAGCAGTGCTAACCACAGTGCTACCGTGCCGCCTAAGGAGTCAGTTGAAGGGCCAATCAGGGAGTCTTTTCCTTCTATTTAACCGAGAGTGTCAGTTCCTCTTGTGCTCCCGAAGGCAGACTGCTGACTGATAGAACTCTGCGTACTGCTGTTGGAATTGTAAATAAAGGGATTTTGATGATTTTGCCTCCGAGGATTTATTACAAAGATACTTCCGGTGCTCAGGAAAATAAACTGCTGGTATTAATGGAGCATATCCAATGGAAGTTATGTTCTGTCATGGATTATTGATACCCTGTGACCTTTTGTTAGGCAAGGGCATGAAGAGTTACTGAGAGGGTAGGCAGGTAGAAGGTGTAGATGGGATTAGGATGCTAACTCCATGATCTAATAGCTGAACAGGCTCAAAGGGCTTCTTCAGTCCCTTGGTTGCATGGGACTGTCGACTTCCTTTTCTTAACCTCGGAATTACTTCAAGCAATGCGTCCAAGCCACAATGATATGCTTTATAACAAGTAATCTACACAAGACTTACACAATAAACAACAGAAGGGATTGCTCCATTGGTATAGGCTGGTCTCAGAGTCAACACTTCTCAATATTTAAAAAAACAGCATAAGTATTTTATAATCGTTATAAACTCCATTGTAATTTGAAGCTAATGTTTAGAAAATCGAGTATTATAGGTCATGACCCGCAGGCTTGCTTTAATGGCATTTAGTTCTCTCAGAATTCATGTTAGGGGAACACCACTGGGGAGCTTGTTGGACAATTTACAAGGAAGCAGTGGGCTCACTGAGTCCAAATTGAAATTTGTTGTTGTCAGGATGTTCAGGAGGAAGGCGCAGGAAGAAACACGTCTTGTCCATGGACCAATGAGCTGCCTGAGAGGACATCATTGGATGATTAAGGGCCCTATTTTACCATTTTGATTCTATGTGCTGGGCGGACTTGAAACTGGGAGAGTTTCAGATCCGACTTTTAGACCCATTCTCAGGCGCCCCCATATGCACTCTGCCTGCAAAAATATCAGCGATTCCGAAGCACAAGCCTGTGGGCAAGGCTTAACGCGCCCAAAACCCTGCAGCTCCAATCGGAGCCTCCAACTGCGCATGCGCAGAAAAAAATGATACAATGCTGCTCCCCTGCCACATCCCTCCTGGACTGGATAATGCCTCCCCCTGACCCCACAGACATTTCCCCACCCTCACAACATTACTGACCGCGTTATCCCCCCCCCCCCCCACCACCCAGACCAATTGCGGGCCCCTCCCCCCTTCCCCCCCTCCTGATCACAGGCAGAGTGGCAGCAGACCCCCCTTCCCCCCCTCCACTGATCTCAGGCAGAGTGGCAGTGAGACCCCCCTTCCCCCCTCCCACTGATCTCAGACAGAGTGGCAGCGGACCCCCCTTCCCCTTCACTGATCATAAGCAGAGTGGCAGCAGACCCGCCTTCCGCCCCGCCCCCCCCCCCCCGATCTCCAGCAGAGAGCCGTTGAATGTTCGGCACTTATCTCCTCGCTAACTCTCACTGATGGAACGCTTGATTCGGACTTATATTGAGCAAATCTGTTTCACAACAATTCCGGATGGGCGAACGCAGTGATAAAAGTGGGAGTGCCGGAAAAGTTGGGCGCGCAGCCCATTAAGTCAATTTAAGTGCATGCAAATGCATTTAAATGGCTGTCGCGCCCGTTTCAGACGCGGTGCCGATCGCATCCATTTCCAGGCCTTGGTAAAGGGGGAACCCGTGCGGAGGCGGGCATGGATCGTGTTAGTCACCTCACGTCCAACTTTACCAATTTTCGTGCCCGAAACGGGCACAACGCGATGGTAAAATCAGGCTCTAAATTTCAATTTACACAATTTGGAAAATTGGAAAAGTTGTTTAAAAGGTAATTCAATTTCTTGCCACACGCAGGCGTGGGAGAAGTCCCCAATGCAGTAGAGTTTCCACTTTGGGTGAAATCAGCAAATGGCAGCCAAAATTAGCCTGAATTTGCATTAGTTAGATTACGCTTCAAGATTTATACTAAAATTCATTTGCAGAATCACAACCCTACAGATTTGGAATATCACTGAGCAAGGGAGACTCCGTGGAGATAAAAGCGGAGGACTGCGGATGCTGGAATCTGAGGCAAGAAAATGCTGGAAAATCTCAGCAGGTCTGACAGCACCTGTGGAGAGAGAAGAGAGCCAACATTTTGAGTCTGGATGACTCTTTGGAGGGGTGGAAATGTTGGCCGGGACCCCAATGCAAGATTCCTGACCCCATTCCTGGGATTTTCCAATTTCCAGGAATTCTTTTTGAGGATGTGGGTTTGTTCAGGTTGTGAGCCCACACCCTGTGCTCCCGACCTAGCTGGCTCCGTCATGGGAATCGGCATGGCCTAGTCCTCCACAGCTTTCCTGGAATTCTGGAGCTTGGCCAGTTTTTCAAAGATTCTTGGTTCATGGCACCTCATGGTGCTGTGAACAATAATCTGGATGAGTGAACCTTTTGAAAGGCAAGTTAAAAAGGTCCTCTACACACCTTCGCTCCCCTCCCAAACAAAGCCAAACTATGCCTCCCACCATCCTGATTGTCCCTCAAACCCACCCAAGCCCATCCACCTACTATACATTGTATAGAACCAATGAATCCTACAGTGACAATAGGATTTGCAAAATAACCTTTACAAAGTCATTAATTACTTTCCACTTTCTTAAAAAGAAAACTCATTTTACCATGGGTTAGACCCATAAAAGGATCAATTAGCTAGACCCTTTAAAATATCAATTGCAGAAACTGCAAGCACTTGAGACCTCTTTATCCTAATGTAAATAAACATTGTGTAATTGATAGAAGAGATCAGAGAACCAGAGCTTTCAATTATGAAATTATATCCTGCGGAGGAGCTGTTTCACTACTCTAATGGATATCGGGGCTCTCCAGAAGAAATTTGATAAGATGTCATATCAAAAGCTATTGCAGAAAATAAAAGTTCATGGTGTAGTGGGTAACATATTTGCATGGATCGAAGATTAGCTGGCAAACAGGAAACATAGGGTAGTCATAAATGGATCTTTTTCTGATTGGTGGGATATAACAAGTGTTGTGCAACAGGAATCAGTGCTGGGCTCTCAACATTTTACAATTTATATAAATGACTTGGATGAAGAGACAGACGGTATGGTTGCTAAGTTTGCTGATGACACAAAGATAGGTAAGAAAGTAAATTCTGAAGAGGACATAAGGAGGCCACAAAGTGACACAGATGGGTTAAGTGAGTAGGCAAAGATCAGGTAAATAAGAGTATAATGTGGGCACATGAGGAATTGTCCATTTTGGCAGGAAGAATAAATATCATCTCATTGGTGAGAGATTGCAGAGCTCTGAGATTCAGAGGGATCTGGGTGTCCTCGTGCATGAATCACAAAAAGCTAGCATGCAGGTACAGCAAGTATAATGTTATCATTTAAAGTGAGGAAAATTGATTACAGAAGTAGGGAGGTTATGCTTCAGTTGTACAGGGCACTGATGAGACCACATCTGGAGTATTGTGAACAATATTGTTCTCCTTATTTAACAATATAAATGTGCTAGAAACAGTTTAAATAGACTAATACCAGGAATGGATAGATTGTGTTATGAGGAAATATTGGACGGGTTAGGCTTGTGTCTACTGGCATTGAGAAGAGTGACTTGATTGAAACATTTAAGATCCTGAGGGGTATTGACAGAGTGGATGTAGAAAGGATGCTTTTTCTTGTGGGAGAATCTAGAACTTGGGGTCACTGTTTAAAAATGAGGGGGCGTTCATTTAAGTGACAGATGAGGAGAATTTCTTTCTCTCAGAAGGTGGTGAATCTCTGGAACTCTCTTCCTCAAAGGACAGTGGAAGAAGAACCTTTGGATATTTTACGACAGAGGTAAATAGATTATCGATTCACAAGGAGATTGAATGGTTACTGGGGGTAGGTGGGAATGTGGATTTGAAGTTACAACCAAATCAGGCATGATCCTACTGAATGGCAGAATAAACTTGAAGGGCCGAGTGGCCTACTCTGCTCCTAATCTGTATATTCCTGTAATGGTCTCTTTCTTTTTCTTTCCATTCCTTGACATGGTTAAGGTGGTAACCTGGTCCATTTTTGCTGATATTGCTGCAAATGGGGTATCAGCAAAAATAGGCATTTTTAATGAGGGCACCCAGTCCTACACTTTGAGGTAATCTGTTTTAAAACCACTGGACATGGCTTGAAAAGACGAAACTGAAACATTTGTTGTACTGTGCTTCTGTTAAGTGAGAAAAGTAGTGAATCTTTGGATTTCTCAGCCCCAGGGTGGTGCGGGGGCTCAGTTATTAAGTATGTTCAAGGCAGAAATTGATAAAGTTTTGGGCACTAATGGAATCAAAGGTGAGTGCAGAAAAGTGGAGTTGAGGAAAACGATCGTGCATGAATCTATTGGATGGGGGAGAGGCTCAATGGGCCAGGGATAATTTCCTTGACCCGCCTTGAAAGAGTGCCTTGGAGTTTTGTCTTTACATTTGCTCCTGAGGGCAGATGGGACATCAGCTCAACATCTTTTTATAAATTCATATGTGGGACATGGTCATCGCTGGCTGGCCAGCATTTATTGTCCACCCCTAGTCGCTCTTGAGAAGGTGATGGTGAGTTGCCTCCTTGAATCGCTGCAGTCCATGTTCTGTGGGTTGACCCATAATGCCGTCAGGGAGGGAATTCCACGATTTTGACCCAGCGACTGTGAAGGAACGGCGATATATTTCCAAGTCAGGATGGTGAGTGGCTTGGAGGGGAACTTGCAGGTGGTGGTGTTCCCATTTATCTGTTGCCCTTGTCCTTCTAGATGGAAGTGGTCATGGGTTTGGAAGGTGCTGTCTAAGGATCTTTGGTGAATTGCTGCAGTGCATCTTGTAGATAGTACACACTGCTGCTACTGCGCGTCAGTGGTGGAGGGATTGAATGTTTGTGAATGTGGTGCCAATCAAGCAGGCTGCTTTGTCCTTGGTGGTGTCAAACTTCTTAAGTTTTGTTGGAGCTGCACCATCCAGACAAGTGGAGAGTATTCCATCACACTCCTGACTTGTGCCTTGTAGATGGTGGATAGGCTTTGGGGAGTCAGGAGGTGAGTTACTCACCACAGTATTCCTAGCCTCTGGCCTGCTGTTGTAGCCACTGTGTTTATGTGGTGAGTCCAGTTGAGTTTCTGGTCAATGGTAACCCCAAGGATGTTGACAGTGGGGGATTCAGTGATGGTTATCCATCATGGTTATGTCAAGGGGTGGTGGTTAGAGTTTGTCTTATTGGTGATGGTCATTGCCTGGCATTTGTGTGGCGCGAATGTTACTTGCCACTTGTCAGCCCACGCCTGGATCTCATCTGAAAGACGGCACATCTGATAGTGCAGCACTCCCTCAGTATTGCACTGGGGTGTCAGCCTTGATTTGGTGCTCAGGTCCCTGGAGTTGGACTTGAATCCACAATCTTCCGATTCGGAGGTGAGACTGTTACCACTGACCGCAGCTGATTCACATGTAGGCAAACGCTGCAGCCTTTAGCACCAGCAATTCCTGCCATTAGCACCAGAAAAGACGTAGCCAGACAACCAGCCAAGACTTTGGCCATAATTCTCTGGTCATTCCCACCCCACCGCCACTGCCATCCAAATCTTCATTCACTGCAGCGGGACTGGAGAATTCCACCCGCGGGTGAGACTGGAGAATTCCGACCCTTATTGTTTCTTCAGAAGGAACTCTTCAAAATGCAGCTCATGAAAATACAACAAAACTTACTCCAACCTATGAATCAAAGAAAGGGTTTAATAAAGAAACATCATTACTCCAACACTTGGGGCCTCGCCAAGCTCCCCACAATTCTACATAGTTCCTTATTTATAGTGAATCAGCTGGTCAGCTGAACCAACACTCTGTAATTGGTTCCATGGTTTACTGGGTCAGCTGACCCTTACATCTTAGAATGTAAGTGCAGAAGGAGGCCATTCAGCCCATCGAGTCTGCACCGACCACAGTCTCACCCAGCCCCTATCTCCATAGCCCCACGTATTTACCCTGCTGGTCCCCTGACACTAAGTGGCAATTTAGCATGGCCAATCAACCTAACCCACACATCTTTGGACTGTGGGAGGAAACCGGAGCACCCGGAGGAAACCCATGCAGACATGGGGAGAATGGCAAACTCCACACAGACAGTGACCCAGGTCAGAATTGAACCCAGGTCCCATGCCGCCCTTGTTCCCATTGGTCACATTACATCCAATACAAAGTTGTCACTGTTTATATTCTAACACTTATCAGAGAAAAAAAGCAGATTTGCCATTGGCAGGATGGCCAGCATGCACCTCTGTTTTGCCATTCACACATTCTGATCACTTAATGGACACTTTTAGCACCTTCTCAGCCTTCTGTATCCTCGTTTACATTCCCTTTGTCCCACTCCCCCCACGCTCATAGTATAAATCTCTGCTGATTCTTTTTGCTCTGACGAAGGGCCATCTAGACTCGAAACGTTGGCTCTATTCTCTCCCCACAGATGTCAGACCTGCTGAGATTTTCCAACATTTTCTGGTTTTTATAATGTGCTAGGGAACCAGGTTCGAATCCCGCCACGCCAGGTGGTGGAATTTGGATTCACTAAAAAATATCTGGAATTAAGAATCTAATGATGACCATGAAACCATCGTCGATTGTCGGAAAAACCCAACTAGTTCACTAATGTCTTTTAGGGAAGGAACGCTTACCTTACCTAGTCTGGCCTGCATGTGACTCCAGACCCACAGCAATGTGGTTGATTCTCAACTGCCCTCCAAGGGCAACCAGGGATGGCAATAAATGCTGGCCAGCCAGCAACGCCCATGTCCCACGAATGAATTAAAATAAATTCAAGTTTGGGAAAATGGAACAGGGTACTAACTTCTGCCAGATAGAAAATTGTAATTCTGGTTTAGGGCAGCAGAGTGGCACCGTGATTAGCACTGCTGCCTCACAATGCCAGGGACCCGGGTTCAATTCCGGCCTCGGGTCACTGTCTGTGTGGAGTTTGCACATTCTCCCCATGTCTGCGTGGGTTTCTTCCGGGTGCTCCGGTTTCCTCCCACAGTCCAAAGATATGTGGGTTAGGTTGATTGGCCATGCTAAAATTGCCCCTTAGTGTCGGGGTATTGGGGGGGGGGGGGGACTTGCAGGGTAAATAAGTGGAGTTATGGGGAAAGGGCCTGGGTGGGATTGTGGCCGATGCAGACGCAATGGGCCAAATGGCCTCCTTCTGCACAGTAGGGATTCTATGATTCTAAATAAATAGTTATAAAATACTGCAGTGCTGAAAATCCTGAAATAAAAAATGATGGATAAACTTTGCAGGTCTGGCAGCATCTGTGGAGAGAAAAACAGAGTTAATATTTGAGTCCATATGACTTCTTCATATTGACAAGACATCACATCGTGCTTTACAACCAATTAATTACTTTTGAAGCAGTATTATAGAATCCATACAGTGCAGAAGGAGGCCATTTGGCCCATCGAGTCTCCATTGATAGCAATCCTACACAGGCCCTATGCCCATAACCCCACGTATTTAACCTGCTAATTCCCCTGACACTAAGGGGCAATTTAGAATCATAGAATCCTACCCCACAGAAGGAGGCCATTCGGCCCAGCGGGTCTGCACCAAACACAATCCCGCCCAGGCCCTATTCCCGTAACCCCACACATTTACCCTGCTAATCCCCCTGACACTAAGGTCAATTTAACATGGCCAGTCAACCTAACCCGCACATCTTTGGAGTGTCGGAGGAAACCGGAGCACCCGGAGGGCACCCACGCAGACACAGGGAGAATGTGCAACTCCGCACAGACACTGACCCGAGGCTGGAATTGAAGCCGGGTCCCTGGCACAGTGAGGCAGCAGTGTTGACCACTGTGCCACCGTGCCGGCTCGAAGTGTAGTCACTTTTGTAATATGCAGAGCCTGGCAGCCAATATACACACAGCAAGCTCCCACAAACAGTAATGTAATAATGATCTGATAATCTGTTTCCTTGATGTTTGATTAAGGGGTAAATATTGGCTAGGACAGCAAGGATGACACCGCCCACTCATCTTCAGAGTCGTGCCATGGAAACTTTTATATCTAGCTGAAGGATTAGATAGAATCTTGACTTTAGCGACTCGTCCACTGGATTAAAGTTCCAGGCCCTGCGGCATTCCCTGAGTACTCCACTTGATTTTTATACTCAAGTCACGGGAGTGCAACTTGAACCCAGAACCTCCTAACCCCCAGAGGTGGGAATGTTACCAACTGGGCCGTGGCTGACTCAACTGTTGTTGGGGATTCTGTGCCTGGCTCTGGTACAGCAGGCCAGGGTAAGATAAATAGCAGGCATGGGAACATAAATTACATGCTCAGTTAGAGCGTTTAGACTGCCTGGCACTAAATCCTAAAATATGCTTTCAAAAGCCGGGTGAAATTGAATAACGATGAAGAAAAAGAGTTGAGCAATTCTCCTATTCCTTGCCTTTCTAATGATTTCTCAAACTCATTGTGTTTTCCTCCCTTTCTTCTAGTTACCTGCTAGCTATAAATGCAGCCACTGGAAAGGCAGCTCATTAGCTCAGTTCCAAACAGCAGACACTGTGACTCTGCCTTCCTACGGTCTCAGATATCCCAGAGAGTCTCACCTTTATTCTGCCTATAATGCATCCCATTGTCTGCTGTTTCCCCCCCAAGGTCATTTTAAGTATCATTCTGAGTTGACTTCTATTCTGTCAGTAATCTGATACTCAATAGAGCCTAACTGCTTTGCATTGTCTCGAAAACTCATCAGGACTTTTACAACAATTACTGAATTAATGTTAACTGCACCCTTGAGATTCTAAAAGCACTGTTTATACTAGCCACGTCCATCTATATATTTTAAAAGGCGACATCTGTGTGCATTTCCTGACTATACATTCTTATTTTTGGTTGTCAAGATTTTCCATTGTAAATTGTTGCATCCATATTTATAATGGGAACAGTCTATGTAAACTTGTTGTGTTGTAGGTACACCCTTCTGCCACTGATGGCACTGTAGCTCTTTGGTTCTGCATCTCCCAGCATCTCAGAATGCACTATTGTGTTCGGGAGCTACATACACAGCGGGATTTTCCAGCCGCGCTCATCCCAAAACCGGAAAATCCCGCCTGAGGTCAACGGACCTTTGCATGGTCCACCACCCCCCACTAATTCCCGTGGCGGGTGGGACAGGAAAACTCCCCCCCCCTAAACTCCAACTATTTTCAAAAACCTATTGCCCAAATGATTGGAAGTTTATCATTGAGACTAACAATATTCTACAAAATAAGGACAGAATTAAGATGTTTTATATATATTACATATCTTTCCTAAGCTTGTTAAATGTTTCATGTTACCTGGTCTGGCCTACATGTGACTCCAGAGCCACAGCAATGTGGTTGACTCTCAACTGCCCTCTGAAACAGCCAAGGCAGCTCATCACCACATTTCAAGGGTAACTAGGGATGGACAATAAATGCTGGCCAGCCAGCGACACCCATGTCCCACGACTGAATTTTAAAAAAAATGTTTGTGTATCTTGGTCCATTGGCTAACCCCACATCCTCTGAAATCTACCCTTGAATTTGAACGTCTTGCATGTAACAGGAGGAGACCAGTCAGTACTTGTGCCTGCTCTGCCATTCAACCAAGTCATGGCTATCTGTACTTTAATTCAGGTGGCATGGTGGCACCGTGGTTAGCACTGATGCCTCACAACACCAGGGATCTGGGTTCGATTCCCGGCTTGGGTCACTGTCTCTGTGGTTTCTGCGCGTTCTCCCCGTGTCTGCATGGGTTTCCTTCGTGTGCTCCTGTTTCCTCCCACAGTCTGAAAGGCGTGCTGGTTAGGTGCATTAGCCATGTTACATTCCCCCTCAATATACCCAAACAGGGGCAGGAGTGTGGCGACTAGGGGATTTTCACAGTAACTTCATTGTAGTGTTAATGTAAGCCTACTGTGACACTAATAAATAAATTTTAAATTCCTTCAAGGCTGAATTAAAGCCAAAAAAATCAGGTGCAGGCCTAGAAGCTTTGTTGCTGTTGTCTCAAAGTGCACAGGGGGCGAACAAAGGCCTGTCCTGTTCAGAAGCAATGTTGATTCATGAGAGGCTTTGTGCCAGTTGCACTAGATGCTCTGCATTTGCAGGAATTCAGCAACGTGGGCCAACACCAGTGTTCTCTCTTCCTGTTTGCCAGCCTCCACGGGGAAGGTAATGAAATGTTTGACACCATGCATTAGTTGAACTGTTGGATTGCTGTGTGCACAGCAAATGCTCGGAAGTTCAGAACATGCCACAGGTGTAAGTTGTGAGCCACAACCTGTGCCCACAACAGTGCAGCACATGCCTTGCTGTTGGCCTCTAATTTTCACTGCAACAGATAGCGCAGTTTGTCACCTCTCTGTTGAAACGCAGCCACCTTTCACATTGCTGCACTGACTGTCGCCTTTGCTCTTTCCTGCAAATTTACACACATTCAATTCTGTCCCTAATTCCAAATCATTTACAAACACTGGAAGCAACAATGATTTCAATGTAGGGCGGCACGGTGGCACAATTGTTAGCACTGCTGCCTCACAGCGCCAGGGACCCGGGTTCGATTGCAGCCTCGTCTGTCTGTACAGAGTTTGCAGGTCGTCTGTGCGGGTTTCCTCCAGGTGCTCCGGCTTCCTCCCACACTCCAAAGATGTGCAGGTTAGGTGGATTGGGCTCCTTTGGAGAGTCGGTGCAGACTCGGTGGGTTAAATGGCCTCCTTCTGCACTGTAAGGAATCTGTTGTGGTTCTACTTGTCTCACACAACTTGCAGAAGTCTAAGCGCCCTATTTCCATCCAACGCTCATTGTCAACCAGATTTTACATGAACTACTCAACTACGTTTGTGAAGCTGGACATTCGTCCCATAACTCCACATCGATGTGCTCACATCATATCTGTAGAAGCATTTCATTTTCCTTCTTTCATGATATTTTGCCCACAACAAACTTTTGACTTACAGGACTGTCAGTTTCCCCGAATTGCCCCTTTTAAAAATTGGTGTGTGGTTAGTTATTTTCTAATCTTCAGGTAGTTCTCCCATTTCTAATGGCTCTTTGAAATGAGTAGCAATGGCATGTCTAATATCATTGACCATTATTTTAAGTAATCTTGGATGGATCCTTCAGGCCTTGAACTTCATCATCGCAAATTTGGATACTTTTGTATTGTTTGTCTAATCTGCCTGCCAGCTTTTTGTGATTCATGCGCTGGAACACCTAGATCCCTCTGTACTTCACTCATCCACAGTCTCTCTCTCCATTTAGATAATAATCTGCCTTTTGATTCCTCCTACCGAAGTACATGGATTATTAGCTTCCTATTTTGTCTAAGTGTATGATTGGATCCTTCGACCCAGGAATATGAAAGAGTGAAGTACTGTACACAGAACCAGTTTTCATCAAATGTGTCTAGACAAATTGGCAGAAAAGTAAAGGATATCTCATGTAAGTAGAATTATAATGCATTAAATTGCAAGCTTTTAGAAGTCATCTCTTCTGAAGATAGTAGAATTGGGCTAACCAGAGGATGTGGTGTTTCTCCTGCCTCAAGTGTGCAAGCATGCATTCCTGTGGTATACACTCACCACCAGCCACATTCAATAAGAAGTACATTAAACTTGTCGACACCCATTTGCCCACTTAACATCTTTCCAGTGCAGCTACTGATGGAGACAACTTGTTGCAAGCAATAAAGTAATTACTGACATACAAACATATCTTTGAACCACCTTCATCCTCCATTCAAATGAATGGAGAATGGAATGCAATTCTGCTGTTCAGTTGGCACAGAGATATCGGAGACGTGTTTCTCAGTCGATGACAGCTGTGTTTTTTCTGGCCTGTTATGACAGAAGAGTCAGGCAAGCTAAGGCTTAATAAATAATTGAACTCCTATTGCATGGTCGATGCTATAATTTTCAATTTTATTTTCTACATAACATATGTTGACTGGATTATAAGCGAGGACACAATAAAGAGAAGCAGGAGTCGGCCACCAAGTCTTTCAAGCCTGCCCCACCATTCAATATGATCCTGGTTGATCTATGCTAGCCTCAACTCCTTTTCTGTACCATTTTCCCATAGCCCTCTATTCATAGAATCATAGAATCCTGCTATGAAGATGGAGGCCATTCAGCCCATCGAGTCTGCATCGATCACAATCCCACCCAGGCCCTATCCCCATAACCCCATGCATTTACCCTAGCTAGTCCTCCTGACACTAAGGCACAATTTAGCATGGCCAATCCACCTAACCCGCACATCTTTGGACTATTAATCGATTTATCAAATATTCTCGAATATCAAAAATGCTTGATCTATCAAATATTTATCCACCTCCACTTTAAATACTTCTAATGATCCAGCCTCCACTACTCTCTGGGGCAGAGAATTCCAGAGATTCGCCACCCTCTACAAGAAGAAATTTCTACGCACCTCAGTATTAACCCTTTATCTTGTAGCTATGTCCCCTTGTTTGAAAATATCTCACCATCTACCCTGTCAAGCCCCCTCGGGATCTTATATGTTTGAATAAGGTCACCCCTCACTCTTCTAAACTCCAAGCAATACAGGAACAGCCTATTCAGTCTCCATTAATAGGGCAACCCTCTCATCCCAGGAATTAGCCTGGGGAATCTCCTTTGGACTGCCTCCAATGTTACTACATCCTTTTTTTTAGGCAAGGGGATAAAAACTGTATGCAGTATTCCAGGTGAGGCTTCACCAACACCCTGTATGATTGCAACAAAACTTCCCTATTTTTAAACTTCAATCCCTTTGCAATAAAGGCCAAAATGTCGTTTGCCTTCTTCACTACTGGCTGGATCAGCCTGCTAACTTTTTGTGATTCATGCACTAGAACACCTAGATCCCTCTGCACTTTACTCACTGTCACTCCCCATTCAGATAATAAATCTGCCTTTTGATTTCTTCTACCAAACTGCATGGCCTCATAATTCCCCACAGTTGGTGAACTCCTATATCGGAGGTAATGCACAGCACCACACAGACTAAACCCACTCTAGCAGAACCGTCTACTGAGAAGGGAAACATTTCTGATGGCTTTCTATCAGATATTGTCATATTTTCTATTACATTTAAGCATTATACCACCCTTTCCCAGTACAATATGGACTAGTCATAGAATCCCTACAGTGCAGAAGGAGGCCATTCGGCCCATCAAGTCTGCACAGACCACAATCCCACCCAGGCCCTATTCTTGTAACCCCACATATTTACCATGCAAATCCCCTGACACTAGGGTCAATTTAGCTTGGCCAAACAACCTAACCCACACATCATTGGACTGTGGGAGGAAACTGGAGCACCCGGAGGAAACCCACACAGACACGGGGAGAATGTGCAAACTCCGCACAGACAGTGACCCAAGGCCAGAATTGAACCCGGGTCCTTGGCGCTGTGATGCAACAGTGCTAACCACTGTGCCACCATGCCATCCATGTTGTAAGTCCATTGACTCTCCTACTCCAAACGTAATGAATGCCTTCTCTGTGAGAAAGAAAAGAAATTGCATCAATATAGCACCTTTCACAAACACAACCCATCTCAAAGCTCTTTACAGCCAATGAAGTAGTTCTCTACGGATCATCACTCTTGTACTATGGAAAACATGGCAGCAGCCAATCTGTACACAGCGAGCTCCCACACACTCCCGCAATCAAACAATAAAAAGCAAAATCCTGCCAATGCTGGAAATCCAAAATAAAAACAGAACATGCTAGAAAGACTCAGCAGGTGTAGCGGCGTCTGTGGAGAGAGAAGCAGAGTTAACGTTTGGCGTAGGAGAGTCATATGGACTCACAACATGGGCCGCATGGTGGCACAGTGGTTAGCCCTGCTGCCTCTCAGCGCCAGGAACCCGGGTTCAATTCTGGCCTCAGGTGATAGTCTGAGAGGGTCTGCACATTCTCCCCGTGCCTGCGTGGGTTTCCTCTGGGTGGTCCGGTTTCCTCTCACATTCCAAAGATGCACGGTTAGGTGGATTGGCCATGCTAAATTGCCCCTTTGTGTCAGGGAGAATAGCATGGTTAATACGTGGGGTTACGGGGATAGGGCCTGGGTGGGATTGTTGACGGTGTAGACTCGATTGGCCTCCTTCTGAACTGTAGGGATTCTATGATACCTACATGTACATTAACTCAATTTCTCACTCTACAAATGCAGCAAGACCAACAATGTAATCATGACCAGATCATCTGTCTCTGTGATGTAGGTGGAGGGATAATTCCCCTGCTGTTCTTTGTAATAATGCTGTGAGTTTTATTTACATCCACCTGAGGGCGGATATCAGTTTAACATGTGATCTGGTAAGCAGCGCCTCTGACATTGCAGCAGCACCTCAGCACTGCAAGGCAGTGTGAGCCTAGATCTTTGCACTGCGGGGAGGGCTTGATCCCACGACCTCAGGGGCAAGACTGAGCCAGGGGGCTGACCCACCGCACATTGCAAATAATTGTTGAAGCAATACAGAGGAGGCTTTACTCTGCATCCAGCAACCCCCCCCCCGTGCTGCATCCAAACTAATTACTGATGAAGGCCCCACCTTCTCTACCTTGCCCCTCGCCTGAGGTGTGGCGATCCTCAGGTTAACTCACTACCAGTCAGCCCATGAGGAGGAGAGCAGCCTATGGACATCCGGGACTGTGGCAACTTTACGTTTTATTTAAAATCTGAACTGGAAACGCTAGCTGCTAAATAAGCACTTAGAAAAAATAATTATTTCCACTGAACCATCAATGTGCGTTACTCTGAGAAACAGAAGTGAATTAATAAGCACCAACTGGAAACTAAAAGGTGTCATTGTGTTACAATTTTATGTTCATTTCCTTGGTCTTTTAAAAATAAACAAATAAAGTAATGAAAGATCATTGAGAGAGGAGACGGATTCTTTATTCCAGCGCAGAGTGTGTAATTGCATCAAGGTCTCCCAGCCGGGGAAGAACAAGAACACTGAGGAACGTACAGTTGTAAAGTTGATCTTTTTTTTAATATATGAAGTGGTGTAAAATCTCATGTGGGATGAAACAAAAGTGTTAGTTGGACAGCAAGAGAAATGTGAGTCGCTGAAAACACTGCATGAAGAGGCGTATGAGCAGCAAGAGATTAGCACAATTATGTTGCAATTCTCCGAGCCTTCAATCCGTTGACAAGAATAGCTCTCTTGTTCCCATCATTTGGCATCGTTCAACTTGCGTGACTGACAAAGACTGTATTTTCAGGATTTAGGGGACGGTTGAGTCTGTTTGATGTCCAAAGAGGTGCGTGTGCACAGTCTGTAAGTGGATCCTCATATTGCCATCGTCACTGTGACTCATAGAGACAATAACCTTTTGGTGCCTTCAAAATGCCTTACGGCGACAAATTATAAGATCGCTTCACAAAAGAAATTACTGTTATGCCAACACATAATCATGATACCCTTGCAGCCCCGTGGAACTGGGGTCATGATCATAATGTGCAGCTCATAGAATCCCTACAGTGCAGAAGGAGGCCATTTGGTCCATCGCATCTGTACCAACTCTCCATCAGAGCCATCCCACCCAGGTCCTACTCCCGTAGCCCCATGTATGTACCCCGCTAATCACCCTAACCTACACATCTGGGGACACTATGGGGCAATTTAGCATGGCCAATCCACTTAACCTGCACATCCTTGAACTGCGGGAGGAAATGGGAGCACCCGGAGGAAACCCACGCAGACACAGGGAGAATGCGCAAACTCCACACAGTCATAGAATCCCTACAGTGCAGAAGGAGGCCATTTGGCCTATCGAGTCTGCACCGACCACAATCCCACCCAGGCCCTATTCCCGTAACCCCTCAAATTTACACTAGGGTTAATTTAGCATGGCCAATTAACCTAACCCGCACATCTTTGGACTGTGGGAGGAAACTGGAGCACCCGGAGAAAAACCACGCAGACACGGGGAGAACGTGCAAACTCCACACAGACAGCGACCCGAGCCGGGAATCGAATCGGGGTGCTAACCACTATGCTACTGTGCCACGCCTAACATCAAGTATGTCTGTAATTCTGAGGGGCCCATGAGACACCCCAGAAAGGCAAATCATGAATATGTTGACAACCTCCTTTGCTGATGCAGGGACTCAGGTAAAGTTAACCAGAAGAATGGTGAAGAGAATAAAGACCAAAAAAAAAATCAACAAAACTAACTGTTCAGATCAAAAGTCTCTTCCTCACTGGCTGAAAATTCAGGCCCATCCACACAATTTGAGGGTTAAAAGCAAAAACTTCAGGAAATCTAGATTTTTTTTTTAAGAAGCAGAAAATGCTGGATAAACTCAGCAACCCCACATTTCTATCCTGTTTCAGTTCTATCGGAGGGTCATTTATACTCGAAAGGTTTCCACAGATGCTGCCAGATCTGCTGAGTTTATCCAGCGTTTTCTGTCATCGTTTGAAGGGGTGTTTTTTGGTGAAGACACCAAAAAATTTAAAAATAAAAACAAAGTACAAGGTTCGGGTGTTGAAAGTGTTAAACCCCTCTCCAGCCAGCCGCCGCTATCCACACAAAGCTTTCTCTCCAGTTCTGCTGCTACTTGACAGCAGAGGGAGGTCTAAAGGTTAGCTTGTTCTCTGCATCGCACCTCGGGAATGCAATGTTTTCCTTGAAATCCAAACTTGGAATAATTTAGCTTCAGTCGAATCGGGGCTTCCTTCTAATCCTTTAATTAAATTTGTAGCAAATTGGCTGGGTGCACTAAACCATACTCCATTGTTTCATGGCCCCCCGATTGACCGCTTGGCTTCTGTCCCACTGACATTTCATGTCCTATCTCAAGGCACAATTTCCACCTCTCCTGCATCCCCCTCTCCCATTGCTCGCTGATTGGGGTTAGGATTTAGGAACAACAGCGGCTCATAGAATCCCTACAGTGCAGAAGGAGGCCATTCGACCCATTGGACCTGCACCGACAACAATCCCACCCAGGCTCCCATCCCCCTGACACTAAGGGTCAATTTAGCATGGCTAATCAACTTAACCTGCACATCTTTGGACTGTGGGAGGAAACTGGAGCACCCGGAGGAAACCCACGCAGACACGGGGAGAATGTGCAGGCGCTGCACAGACTGTGATCCAAGGTTGGAATCAAACCCGGGTCCCTGGAGCTATGAGGCAGCAGTGCTAACCACCGTGCCACCATGCCGTCGCTTCTGAAAGAGCCTGGATCTCTAGCTCACAGCGCAGATGTGGAACACGGTGGCACAGTGGTTAGCACTGCTACCTCACAGCGCCAGGGACCCGGGTTCGATTCCCGGCTTGGGTCACTGTCTGTGTGGAGTCTGCAAGTTCTCCCCGTGTCTGCGTGGGTTTCCTCCGGGTGCTCCGGTTTCCTCCCACAGTCCGAAAGACGTACTGGTTAGGTGTATTGGCCATGCTAAATTCTCACTCAGTGTACCCGAACAAGCGCTGGAGTATTGCAACTGGGGAGATTTAGACAGTAACTTCATTGCAGTGTTAATGTAAGCCTGCTTGTGACACTAATCAAGAAACCTACACACATTTACACACTTCGTCCAGATGTGAGGCACCACATCTGTGCCACTGAATCCTCACTCAGCCTTTCCAAATGGAGACTTCCCCTCGCACATTGGCCCCAGCTCGATGCCGAATGGGTGAGAGAGGATGGGCAGAGGCTTGTAAACAAATGTAGAACATGTTGGTAATCCCATTGCGATTGGAACAGAGAGATTTTGACATCTACAGGAAGCAAGGGGCAAAAAGAAAAATCACTGAAAGCTTCAGGATAGAAGTGGGACATGGACAGAGTGGATAGTCAGAAGCGTTTTCCCCAGGGTGGAAGAGTTAATTACTGGGGGGCATAGGTTTCAGGTGCGAGGGGCAAGGTTTAAAAGAGATGTACGAGGCAAGTCTTTTACACAGAAGGTGGTGGGTGCCTGGAACTCGTTGCTGGGGGAGGCGGTGGAAGCGGATACGATAGTGACTTTAAAGGGGCGTCTTGACAAATACATGAATAGGATGGGAATAGAGGGATACGGTCCCCAGAAGGCTAGGGGGTTTTAGTTCAGACGGGCAGCATGGTGAGTGCAGGCTTGGAGGGCCGAAGGGCCTGTTCCGGCTCTGTAATTTTCTTGATTCTTTGTTCTATAAATGCCGAACACACTGGAAGCCGGGTTTTTCCACCCGCCTCCAGATATAACCGGGCCTTTCAACTCAGCCCAGTTGGAAAGTTAAACAAAGGCCCGAGAGCAGAATGCTTCCCGTATGGGAGCCGCAGCGCAGCTTGTGCTGACACATCGGAGTGGATCACAGACACCTTTAAACCGAGCTCAGGTTACACAAACTGCGGCAGCTTCTGAAAATAAAACACAGCAGGGCTAACTCTGGAGTCAAACTGTACAAAAACAAACCAAAATAAATCCCATCGCCCTGCCTGCCAATAGCTAGGCACAAAATGCCTTCGATTTCACGCAGGGGGAATTTAAAGGAACGGATTCTGGAGCTGGGCGCTACATTTGATGTTTCAGGCTCGTTTCACTTTTCTTTCTTGTCACAAACGTATCTGTTGGTTAAATTATATTCCAGGATTGTTCAAGGCAAACATTTATTTGCTTCCGAAATGTTTAACCCTGTTTCTCTGCCACAGATGCTGCCAGACCTGCTGAGTTTATGCAACATTTTCTGTTTTTATTTCTCATCCCTCTCGCCTCTTCACACACACACACACACACACACACACACAGACACTCACAAACACACACACACACAGACACTCACACACACACACACACAGACACTCACAAACACACACACACACAGACACTCACACACACACAAACACAGACGCTCACACACACATCCACAGACACTCACACACACACAGACACACACACACACACACACAGACACTCACACACACAGACACTCATACACACACAAACACACACACACACAGACACACACACAGACACTCACAGACACTCACACATTCACATACACACACACCCCCACACACAGACACTCACACACACAGACACAGACACTCACACACAGCCACACACAGACACTCACACACACAAACACACAGACACACACACACACACACAGACACACACACACAGACACTCATACACACACACCCCCACACACAGACACACACACACACAGACACACACACCCTCACACATTCACATACACACCCACACACACAGACACTCACACACACAAACACACACACATTCACACACACACCCACTCACACACACATTCACAGTCACACACCCACACACGCACAGACACACACATTCACACACACAGACAAATACATTTGGAGTAAATGCATACGGAGGGAAGGCTCCATAAGATTAATAATTTTCATCCCTGATTAAAGAGGTGAAAGCATGCCTGTGTCTGCACAGGGTACAGTTTAGACCAAAGTCCGATTACCTTCAGCATCTCATTCTTAGAGTAGCTTTCAGCTAACACAGGTTGCCAGAGGTCGTGATTTTTGACCTCACGATGAACCCTTTCTCTCCCCCCTCCACCTCCCCCCGCTAGTGATGCTGCGGCAGGGTCATTGATCCACAGTGTATTATTGGTGTCCGTGGCTAAGAGACATAGCCTATCAAAAACAATTTTCAAATGATCAGTGGCATGAGAATGTCTGAGTTCCAAAGCAGAAACAGAATGATGGTAGCCGGGACTGTCTAGACTGCGTGGTATGCCAAGACAAGCTCCCCTGTAGCTGACATGCTCTGAACTCAAGGGGGTCAGAGAAGCAGGCCAGAGTTTCCCTGGAACTCCCAGGCTGAAAGACAACCCTCCCACAATGCACGCCGGACTGCTCCAGGGGTTCCACCACAGCAAAGAGAAATAACAGAAAGCAGAACAAAGACTTTATAGCAGCGTGTCACATCTTTTCTTTTTAGCTCCATCCTCCCTTACCTCTCCTGGGCCCTAATGCCCACTTGCCAATCTGTTCATTTTTTTTTTAAAAACAGCCTCTTCGATCATGCCATACTTTAAAAATCTGTACCCTTTTGTTTAAAATCATGTATCTGTATGTGGACTGTACAATACAATACAACAGGGCTGCACAGGAGTTCGGTGGCACAGTGGTTAGCACTGCTGCCTCACAGCGCCAGGGACCCGGGTTCAATTCCTGGCTTGGGTCCCTATCTGTGTAGAGTCTGCACATTCTCCCCGTGTCTGCGTGGGTTTCCTCCGGGTGCTCCAGTTTCCTCCCACAGACTGAAAGACGTGCTGGTTGGATGAATTGGCCGTGCTAAATTCTCCCTCAGTGTACCCGAACAGGCGCCAGAGTGTGGCGACTAGGTGATTTTCACAGTAACTTCATTGCTTTGTTAATGTAAGGCTACTTGTGACACTAATAAATAAACATAAAACTTAAATATAGGGTGTTCTTACTAGAGGCAGGAGAGTACGCTGGAATACATTTCTACTTGTGTTTTTTGGCTACATCGGTTTGAGTTCCAAATAAGAATTTGCCTGCTGTGAACTTGGCAATGTCATTCAGAGTCACCAGACATCTGTGTGGAGACACTGATTAAGTGCTGGGTGGACTTGAAACTGGGAGTGTTTCAGATCCGACTTTTAGGCACCTTGAGGGATTTAACTCCCAGTGGTGGTGGGTTGGGGGGGGGTGCATGTTCAACAAAGAACAAAGAAAATTACAGCACAGGAACAGGCCCTTCGGCCCTCCAAGCCTGCACCGACCATGACGTTACTGATGGTACCTTACTGGTACCTTACTGATAGCGCTCCAACTATAGAATCCGATTTTCATTCTCAACGAGCAGATTGTCAAACAGGCAGGTTAGGGGCTCTGTCAGTACTGATGGTAAGGATCACCACATTCCCCCACCCCCCCACCCCCCACCTCCTCACCCCCACCCCCACCCCTACCAACTACCGGGCTGGATAGGCCGGACCTTTTTTGCCTGGAGTGTAGGAAGATGAGGGGTGACCTTTCTGAGGTTTATAAAATCATGAAGGGCATAGATAAGGTGAATAGCCAAGGACTTTTCCCCAGGGTAAGGGAGGCCAAAGCTCGAGGGGAATGATTTAAAAGGGACCTGAGGGGCAACTTTTTCACACAGAGGGTGGTGTGTGTATGGAATGAGCTGCCAGAGGAGGTGGTAGAAGCGGGTACAATCACAACATTTACAAGACATTTGGACAGGTACATGGATAGGAAAGGTTTAGAGGGATATGGGCCAAACGCAGGCAAATGGAACTAGTTCAGCTTAGGAAATCTGGTCGGTATGGATGAGTTGGGTCAAAGGCCCTGTTTCCGTGCTGTATGTCATTATTACTCTATGCATAGGATTTTATGGCCTCGCTCATCCTGAAGCCATAAAATCCCGCCCGAGATTAAAGGATCTTCCCATTGTCCACCCCTCGCCCGTTCCGATTCCCGTGGTAGGCGGGGCAGTAGTATTCCGGCGTATGACTTTAATTGTAGAATGTTAGAGCACAGGAGGAGGTAATTTGGCCCACCATGTCCATGTTCACTCTTTGTAGCCCTATGACTTTCAAAGTGTTGCGCCCCAAGTTGTAGCGTACCAGTGCTGGATTTGTTTTGAGGCATTCACCATGGGTGATGACGCAAATTATATCTCAGTCATTTACAGGAGACGCACAGAGGAAGAGGGGAAATGCATCCAACTCGTGACCTGTATGAGCAGGTGAGCTAGAATTCGCATAAGAAAAAAGAAGTTTTTCACTGGCCCACAAACATCACCCCTCAGCTACGAGTGGCTCCTTCCCCAACTAGATAAGTGTAGCTTGCAGCAACATTTCATTTTCCCTTTCAGTGTTGCACAGACTCCTTGAACCAACTTCTCGATTTGTGTCAGTAACAGGGGGCATGCTGGTACAACTTGGACGGACTGGCACCCATTGCATGATAGCCAAGAATTTGTCTCTTTCATAACCAAGTCTTAAAAAGACAATCTAACCATCTTCAGCTGGGAGTTGGGAAAAGTGTTCTGTCATGCGATGACAGACCACATTTGGAGTATTGTGAGAAATTTTGGGCTCCCTATCAAAGGAAGGATGTGCTGGCATTGGACAGGGTCCAGAGGAGGTTCACGAGAATGATCCCAGGAATGAAGAGCTTGACGTATGAGGAGAGTTTGAGGACTCTGGGCCCTATTTTACCATTCTGATTCTAAGTGCTGGGCGGACTTGAAACTGGGAGTGTTTCAGATCCGACTTTTAGACCCGTTCTCAGGTGCCCCCATACGCACTCTGCCTGAAAAAATATCAGCGATTCCGAATCGTGCTGCACAAGCCTGTGGGTGGGGCTTAACACGTCCGAAACCCTGCAGCTCCGATCGGAGCCTCCAACTGCACATGCAGAAAAAAAAAGATAGAATGCTGCTCCCCTGCCACATCGCTCCCGGGCCAGATAATGCCTCCCCCTGGCCCCCACGGACATTGCCCCACCCCCACAACATTACGACCTCCTTATCCCCCCAAACCCCCGCCACCTAGACCGATCACGGCCCCCTCCACTCATCACAGGCAGAGTGGCAGTGGACCCCCCTTCCCCACCACTGATCGCAGGCAGAGTGGCAGCGGACCCCCATTTCCCCCCACCAGTGTCAAGCAGAGTGGCAATGGACCTCCTTCCCCCTCCCCCCACCGATCTCAAGCAGAGAGCTGTCGGACCCACCTTACCCCACATCCCCCAACGATCTCAAGCAGAGAGTCATCGGATTCTCGGCACTTAGCTCCTCACGAACCTTCACTGATAGAGCGCCCGAATCGGACTTATATGGAGCATGTCTGCTTTGCGCCGATTCTGGATGGGCGAATGCAGTGGCCGGTAAAGTTGGACGTGCAGCCCATTAAGTCAATTTAAATGCATGCATGCCGTTTCGGGCGTGGTCCCGATCGTGGCCTTTTTCGGGCCTTGGTAAAGGGGGAACCAGCGTGGAGGTGGGCACGGATCGTGCTACTCGCCTCATGCCCAACTTTACGAAGTTTTCGCACCCAGAAACTAGTGCAACGCGATGGTAAAATCGGGCCCTCTGAGTCTGTACACAATGAAGTTCAGAAGGATGGGGGGGAGGAGTGAATCTCATTGAAACTTAGAGAATACTGAAAGGCCTGGATAGAGTGGTTGTGGGGAAGATGTTTCCATTAGTCGCAGAGACTAGGATCTGAGGGCACAGCCTCAGAGTAAAAAAAACGATCCTTTAGAACTGAGGCGAGGAGGAATTTCTTCTAGGGGGTGGTGAATCTGTGGAATTCATTGCCACAGAAGGCTGTGGAGGCCAGGTCATTGATTGCATTTAAGACAGAGATAGGTAAGTTCTTGACTGGTAAGGATGTCAAAGGTTACGGGGAAAAGGCAGGAGAATGGGGTTGAGAAACTTATCAGTCATGATTGAATGGTGGAGCAGACTCGATGGGCCGAATGGCCTAATCCTGTTCCTGTATCTTATGGTCTATGAAGCACTTTTTCTTCCCATCTTACCATTGCATCACAAATGATGCATGATTATTTTTTGTAAAGAAACACTGAAGTCAGAATAGCAAGCAGTTGGGATTCTAATGTCCGGATTGTCCGTTCCAGCTGATGTTTCTCCAGTATTCACTCAGGATCAGTAGCAAAGAACAGTCACAATGATCCACTCTGAAAATAAATTAATTGTGTGCACCACTGCTCAAAAAGCCATTTCCAATCACTACCACCTTGTTGTGTCAATTCCAGCTCTTCATTCTTTAGCTTCACCATTTTCCCACCCAAGCTCACCGCACATGATCGGCAATGCTGTACCAATGAAGAGCAACTGTAAATAAGACCACCTCAACCACTTATTAATAGGAAACATCAGGCGGATTACAGTTGGCGCTATGACAGTGGGTGTTAATGGATCAGATGTGACACTTGGTGCATGAAATCTGCGGTCCTGTGATGATGGAATGGAAAAGCACTCATTAAACAATATATTTAACACCCATAACTTTTCTGTTAGCAAGTAATATCTGCTTTATTCGCAGTTAATAAAACTGGTCCTGGGAGAAAGCCTAACTGGCAGTGGTGACAGATGCAAGGTATGGGCAGCACAGCGGCACAGTGGTTGGCACTGCTGCCTCACAGCGCCAGGGACCCGGGTTCAATTCCAACCTTGGGTGACTGTCTGAGTGGAGTTTGCACATTCTCCCCATCCTCTACATGCTCCAGTTTCCTCCCACTGTCCACAGACGTGCAGGTTAGGTACATTGGCCATGCTAAATTGTCCCTTAGTGCCTCAAGGTGTGCAGATTGGGGAAGATTAGCTGGGTAAATACGGGCTTTTCGGGGATAGGGCCTGGATGGGATGTTCTGTTGGAGATTTGGTGCAGACTCCTTCTGCACTGTAGGTATTCTATCCTAAGGTTATATGATGTGATGCACTGTGCAATCGTTTGACCTTTGCAGAATATAAGCTTGTGTCTGGTGATCTTGCTGCTTGTTGGACATGGGATATGCTCAGGGAATGAAGGAACCACACTAATCCTCTTACTTTCCTCGCAAGGCTATGTGTCTCATCTTTCTTCGTCCATGTAAATATCTATTATTTTAAGGATATCCTTTCGCAATTAGTGAGTTCCAGAAGCTCGGGGTTTGCATGTTTATCTTATAGCTGATGCTGTATTGGAAGAAAAATAAACCCTTCGGTGCTGATTATTGTAAAGCAGCCCTTGTTGTGGCTGGAGGAAGCTTACAAATCAGCAAAGTTCATCAAGAAGATTGATGATATTTACCACCAAATGCTTATTTTGGAGGTAAATTCTATGGTTGCTATAGTAATCTCTTATTGAGACGGCAGACTTGATTAGTTTGAAATATGGGTGACTAATAAGCTCTATCCTTCGCTCCAATCATCTAATCACATGTTCAGGAACTCAGCACTGCATTGGGGGCAATATAAAATACAGTGTTCACCTCTACAGGACCCGATGGTGAACAACAGAAACATGGCATTAAAAAATCCATTCACATAGAAGAATCATAGAATCCCTACAGTGCAGAGGGAGGCCATTCAGCCCATCAAGGAGGCACCAACTCTCCAATAATCTGGTCATTATTACGTTGCTGGTCTGGCTGCATCTGTAGAGAGAGGAATTGAATTAATATACATATTGGAATCATAGAATCCCTACAGTGCAGAAGGAGGCCATTTGTCCCATTGAGCCTGCACCAACAACAATCCCACCCAGGTCCCATCCTCGTAACCCCACGTATTTACCCTGCTAGTCCCCCTGACACTAAGTTTTCCAAGTCCAATCAACCCAACCTGCACATTTTTGGAGTGTGGGAGGAAACCAGAGCACCCAGAGGAAATCCATGCCGGCACGGGGAGAATATGCAAACTCCACACAGACAGTCACCCGGGGCCAGAATTGAACCCGGGTCTCTGGCGCTGTGCTAACCACTGTGCCACCGTGCCACCCACAGATTAAGTAGCATTCTTTGATTGACATGTTTGGAGGAAAATAGTTACAATGTCATCAAGACAAAAGAAATCTAATTTGAATTAAATTTACTCATTGCTGGCTTTCTTTTGTTTTTTGGGTGAAAAACCTAATTTTGGGCGACAGTATTGTTTTTTAGGTCAAAATCAGATTTTAAAACAGGTCCAAAACAGCTGAAAAGCATGAGGTCATTTGGGGCAGATATGACGCCAAAAAGCTGTCAACAAATGGCTACCATAAGCACAACCTGACAGTCTACAGCTTAGTTGCCACTGTTTGCATAAACAGAAGCTGCTATTATGCTAGCTGGTGTTCCCAATCTTCTCACTTAAATAGACAATAACCAGCCACTGCCAAGATATCATTTACTCCAGTCTACTAAATGTCAGGGTACAATAGTGACATACCTATCATCGTGAAATTAGTTGTTTCACAATGGATTTGAACAAACTGCCATTCAATATAATGCTATGACTGATGGCATATTAATGAAGCAAGGAGAATGGGAATCAATATAAATTAATATGTTATGAGACCTTCAGGGAATTTAAGGCATGCTCCCCCCCTTAAAAACACAGTGCAACAATAAATCATCGAGAAACCAAAATCCTTCGATATCTTTAAAATATCCATTCTACAGTGGCACAGTGGCTAGCACTGCTGCCTCACAGCGCCAGGGGCTCTGGTTCAATTCCGGCCTTGGATCACTGTGTGGAGTTTGCATGTTCTCCCCATGTCTGCGTGGGTTTCCTCTGGGTGCTCCCGTTTCCTTCCACAGTCCAAAGATGTGCAGGTTAATTGCATTGGCCATGCTAAATTGCCCCTTAGTGTCCAAAGATGTCTAAGTTTGATGGATTAGCCATTGGAAATGTGTTGGGTTATGGGGATAGGGTGGGGAGTAATTCAACTGTGGTTTAGTTTGTTAATACTCTTATCTAGTAAGCAAACGTTCCTCAGTTTGAATCTTCATGGTGCTTTTTAACGCATTTCTTTGTTAATATAGTTGTTAGTAAACCCGCCTGTCACGTGGGAGATCGGGGTTCAATTCCCTAGTGGGGTGCTGCAAAATTTCCTCACTGTGCGCTGATGGGGAGCCTTCCAAAAAGAGCAGGGAAAGGGTGGGGTAGAGGGCCTGGGTAAGATGTTCTGTCAGAGTCAGTGCAAACCCAATGGGCCGAGTGGCCTCTTTTGCACTGTAGGGATTCTATGATTCTAAGATACTCAAGGGTCAATAATGAAAGGACACTCAGCCAAACGGGTTATTAACAGCTCTGACGAAGGGACACCCTGACTCAAAACATTGTCTCTATTCTCTCCCCGCAGATGCTGTCAAACCTGCTGAGAATTTCCATCATTTTCTGTTTTTGATGTGCTTGAGGTTATTAACTATGTTCACATTCATTCAAGGAGGTCTTGTCCTGGATTCAGAGAATCCCTGAAGTGCAGGAGGAGGTCTTGTGGTGTAATGGGGATCAGATTGGTGCCATCAAACTGTGGTTTGATTTCCATTTTGGCCGGGGTGGGCTTGGGACCTGCCTCCTTGCTGTACCCATGGTGGAGGTAGTGGGTTGGACCTGCCTTTGGACAGAGAACACAAAAATACATATTAAATCATTATGAATTGATGTATGAACATGGGTTTGGGGGGGAAATTTCATTCGTGGATCACATGAGATGGCAACAGTTTCCTAAACCTTGGTGACCGAATCATTTTAAATTTGCCCTGCGAGGCCGTTTTAAACCTTGGCTCAACCAAGGCTGATCTAACCCCATGGAATCAAGTGAATATATATGATGGAACACTGCCAGACTTGCTTCTTGGAATCAAATGAGCTGTCAGTAGAGACAAACTTTAAATTAGTTAAGGACTGAAGGAGGTACACAGGTTACTGACAGGTACACAGGTCACTGAAAGTGGCAATGCAGATGGAGAAGGTAGTCAAGAAGGCATACGGCATGCTTGCCTTCATCGGCCGGGGTATTGAGTTTAAAAATGGCAAGTCATGTTGCAGCTTTATAGAACCTTGGTTAGGCCGCACTTGGAATATAGTGTTCAGATCTGGTCGCCACACTACCAGAAGGATGTGGAGGCTTTGGAGAGGGTACAGAGGAGATTTACCAGGATGTTGCCTGGTATGGAGGGCATTAGCTATGAGGAGAGGTTGGAAAAACTTGGTTTGTTCTCACTGGAGCGATGGAGGTTGAGGGGAGACCTGATAGAAGTCTACAGGATTGTGAGAGGCTTGGACAGAGTGGATAGTCAAAAGCTTTTTCCCAGGGTGGAAGAGTCAATTACTAGGGGGCACAGGTTTAAGGTGCGAGGGGCAAGGTTTAAAGGAGATGTACGAGGCAGATCTTTTACACAGAGGGTGGTGGGTGCCTGGAACTCGTTGCCGGGGGAGGTAGTGGAAGCGGATATGGTGACTTTTAAGGGGTGTCTTGACAAGTACATGAATAGGATGGGAATAGAGGGATATGGTCTCCGGAAGGGCAGAGGGTTTTAGTTAAGTCGGGCAGTATGGTCGGTGCAGGCTTGGAGGGCCGAAGGGCCTATTCCTGTGCTGTAATTTTCTTTGTTCTTTGAGGGTTTCAGCAATTTTTAAATATAGTTTCACCATGCATCCTTCTTCCAACAGTGACCAGAGTGGAGCATTTCAATGATTTTAAACCTTATTGTGTAGAATTTTTCATCCAGGGAGAAAAGCTGGGTACAAAGATGCTCATTCAAGTGTAAAAGATTGCCGACTTTCCCAGTCTTAAAGTAAATATAGGTGGTGCAGTCCCATTGTCAAGAAGCCACAGCACACTTCGGATATTAATCACTTCAAAATAGGTTTGTAGAAAATGCTGTCCGTTGGTTTTGATGGGACTGAATAACTGAAGTTACAACATCAAATAAGCCAGGTTACCGAAATCCCCATCAAATGGAAGATTTTATTGATGAAGCCAATTACAGCTGAAGATTGCCAGCCGACTGTTTCCAGAGTACTACAAATTTGGAAATGTTGTTTATGTTATGGGTGGCACGGTGGCACAGTGGTTAGCACTGGTGCCTCACAGCGCCAGGGACCCGGCTTCAATTCCGGCCTCGGGTCACTGTTTGTGTGGAGTCTGCACATTCTCCCCGTGTCTGCGTGGGTTTCCTCCGGGTGCTCCGGTTTCCTCCCACAGTCCAAAGATGTGTGGGTTAGGTTGATTGGCCATACCAAATTGACCCTATTGTCAGGGGGATTAGCAGGGTAAATATATGGGATTACAGGAATAGAGCCTGGGTGGGATTGTGGTCGGTGCAGACTCGATGGGCCAAATGGCCTCCTTTTGCACTGTAGGGCTTCTATGATTCTTTTCAATTTAGTGGATAGGATGGGCTTGTGGTTCAGTAGACAGCACCCTTGCCTCTAAACCAGAGACTTTGGGTTCCAGTCCTATTCCAGGGGTTGAGTGCCATGGGAGGTGTGTCTGTAATATCATAGAATCCCTACAGTACAGAAGGAGGCCCTTTAGCCCATTGAGTCTGTGCTAACCCTCCAATAGAGTATCCCACCCAGACCCTATCCATGTAACCCCATGTATTTACCCCTCAAAATACCCTAACCTACACACCTTGGGATACTCAGGGACATTTTAGCATGGCCAATCCACGATATGGTTCACCATGCTGGTAATCAACCTGTTAACACTTGCCCATTATTTCCCAAAGGGGAAAAATGTGTATGAAGATATGAAACAAACAACTTTGTGGATTGATTTTAACAGAAAAAAATTGTCAGTTATGCTTAATGCTAGCAGATAGAAGTTGGATAGAGGGTAGCTGGGACGTACAATGTCTGAAGGGTTTGAATTAGAGCTATCAAGATGACTACATACTTTCACATGGGTGGGATTAATAGCATACTTTTTCTTGAGTTGCACAATGTTACCATGTTACCAGTATATAATAAAAATATTGTCTTCCCGGAGCCATCGACTCTGAAGATTTGCACCCTCAGTCAGGTTCCTCAACTCATTACACTTCTACAAAGCTTCATCATGTTGGCACCAACAGTGAATTATGGATTGTTTTCTTTAGAGCAGAAAAGGGTAAGGGGGGGACATGATTGAGGTGTATAAGATTATGAGGGTATGGACAGGGTGAGTAGGGAGCAGTTGTTCCCCTTGGTTGAGGGGTCAGTCACAAGGGGGCATAGTTTTAGGGTAAAGGGCAAGAGATTCAACGGGGATTTGAGAAAAAAACTTTTTCACTCAGAGGGTGGTGAGAATATGGAATGTACCGCCTGAGAAGGTAGTGGAGGCTGGAAATCTTACAACCTTTAAAAAGATTTCTAGATGAGCACTTGAAACATCACAACATTCAAGTGAAATCCACCTGGTTCACTAATGTCCTTCAGGGAAGGAAATCTGCTATCCTTACCTTGTTTGGCCTACATGTGACTCCAGAGCCACAGCAATATGGTTGACTCTCAACTGTTCTCGGGCAACTAGGGATGAACAATAAGTGCTGGCCAGCCAGCGACGCCCATGTCCCATGAATGAATAAAAAAAGGATATGGGACAAGTGCAGGAAAATGGGATTAGTGCGCCTTTAGTGGTAGTTATTGTCGGTGCAGACTCAATGGGCCGAAGGGCCTTTTCTGTGCTGTGCGAGTCCATGGGTGGGATTTTACGGTGCTGCTCGAGCAAGACCAGAAATTCCCACCTGAGGTCAATGGACATTTCCGTTGTCCACCCCTCGCCCGCTTCAATTCCATGGCGGACGGTGTGGTAGGATTCCGGCGTATGACTATTATACAGAACAGAAGGAGGCCATTCCGTTGTGGTTGCGATGGCTTTTTAAAAGAAATATCCAATTAGTTCCACTCCCTTGCTCTTCTCCCACAGCCCTGCATATTTTCCTTTATAAGTATACGTCCAATTCCTGATTGAAAATTACTGTTGAATCTGCCTCTACCATCCTTTCACGTTCCAGATCATTACAACTCGCAGCATGAACCAACATTTCTGAATCTCCCTCCTCGTTCTTTGGCCATTCATCTTAAATCGGATCCTCCAATTACTGACTCTTCTGCCATAGTTCCTCCTTATCTACTCTTTCAAAACACTTCATGTTATTTGCACCATTCCTGACAGAAAGATTTGACCCGTTCCCTGTTGCTCTAGCCGTCAGTACATCTGAACATTTGTTCTGAATTCAGTTCATTCCATTTCTGTAGCGAAGCGACTCTTCACTTGGGTATTGAAGCTATTCATCATGTTTTGACTGATCGCCCCAACAATTTCCCTCCTCCCACCACCACCCACACCCCTCCCCTCCCCCTGACAACCTTCCTCGCTGGTTAAGCAAGCTGTAATTGATAGCAGAAGTAACACGTCGCAGTGTTGAAACGTGCATCAAATTCCCAGCTTCAATCGTGGTGATGAAAGGGTCACTCACCCATCAAAAAGTACTTTGGAGCTGAACAATAAATGGGCTTGGCTTAGAAGAGGCTGCATAGCTCATGTGGAGACAAAGCTGTTACCTACTTGGCTCCAGCCCTGGTTCCATTTGCCCACCACAGGAATCCCACAATCTCTACCGCACCTCCCACCCTCTACACCATCCATCATCTGCACTGAATCCTGACCAGATTCCCTGCAAACCAGTCCCTTGCTTGCTTTGAGAGGGAATGAGAGCGACCACAGGCCTGCCTGAAGACCGGTTTCCCAAAAATGTATTTTTACTAGCCCTCGGGCACTCAACAAAGACATCATGTTTTCACAGGGCCATTGTAGGGAGAGGATTGGAAAGAGAAATATTGAAGTGTTTTCCATCAATCGGTGCTGATTAATGATAAGAAAATGTATGGAGCAGAAGCTCTATTCTGGGCAGAATTGGTGAGCCAAACCAGATTACACCAATTTTGTGGGAGGACGGGGGGGGGGGGGGGGGGGCATTGTCTGATGTCGGGTCAGGTGGCAGGGGTTGGGCCATGGGGTGAGGGAGAGGAGGTGTCCATTGTTGAGCTGAACTGGGGCTGGAGTGAGGGGGTGGAGTGGGAGTGGGTGCTTGGTTGGGGGTGCTGTAGGGGTGTCCCATGCAGGCCTTGGTCTGAGTGTTTAAAATGGTTACATTGAAGTTAGAAGTGCTTTCTTTTCCTTCTAACTCTTTCAGAGTAACTATTAACGTAAAACTGGAAGAACCACCCAAAGTTAGCGATTTAAATCACTTTGTTGGATGGTTCCCGGCCCAGCACAGTTGTCCAGGGGAAGTTAGCCTTCCTGGACAATTGCTGGGTAAACCCTTACCTGGGGCCCTCTGCAAGGGATTCCCCAGCACATCACTGGGGTACATCCCAAGTCTGACACTGGGGAGCCAGGAAGTTACGGCACGCACTGCTTTTCCCTTTAATAAGTTAATTGACAATTATTAGAATTAATTTCTCTGACAAAGTGTCATCCAGACTTGAAAGGTTGGCTCTATTCTCTCTCCACAGATGCTGTCTGACCTGCTGAGATATTCCAGCATTTTCTGTTTTTGTTGTGTTTGAAAGAATTTGTTTTGACAATTTGTGTGACCGATTCTCAGTCACCTACGCATAATGATTAAATCCTTTTCTGTGCACAAGAAATTTGAGTCATCTAATAATTTGAGTGAAGCATTGTAAATAGAACCATCAATGAGTGTGAAATTATGCAAAATAATTCGAAATAAGCAACTATTAGAGGAGTGAAATGTTGTTTGAATTGAATTGTTCAAATGATCCATAAAAGGACAACATTTAATGAGTGCAACTTGACACTATCAAGTTTGGAAGCATAGAAATTAAAAATAGCTGAATAGTTTAGAGTGAAGGGCAAGGCTGGTAGAAGCAGGGAACCCTGGATGACTCGGGATATTGAGGACCTGGTCAAGAAGAAGAAGGAGGCACATGACATGCATAGGCAGCTGGGATCAAGTGGATCCCTTGAAGAGTATGGAGGGTGTAGGAGTAGAGTTAAGAGAGAAATCAGGAGGGCAAAAACGGGACGCAAGATTGCTTTGGCAGATAAGGCAAAGGAGAATCCAAAGTGATTCTACAAATACATAAAGGGCAAAAGAGTAACTAGGAATAAGGTAGGGCCTCGAAAGGATCAACAAGGTCATCTCTTTGCGGATCCACAAGAGATGGGTGAGATCCTAAATGAAGATTTCTCATCAGTATTTACTGTTGAGAAAGGCATGGATGTTAGGGAACTTGGGGAAATAAATAGTGATGTACTGAGGAGTGTACATAAAACAGAGAAGGAGGTGCGGGAAGTCTTAAAGAGCATCAAGGTAGATAAATCCCCAGGACCTGATGAAGTAAATCTCAGGACATTGTGGGAAGCGAGGGAGAAAATTATGGGTCCCCGAGCAGAGATATTTGAATCATCGACAGCCACAGGTGAGGTGCCTGAAGATTGGAGGGTGACAAATGTCGTGTCTTTGTTTAAAAAGGGCTGCAAGGAAACACCTGGAACATACAGGCCAGTGAGCCTCACATCTGTCGTGGGTAAGTTGTTGGAAGGTATTCTGAGACACAGGATCTACAGGTATTTAGAGAGGCAAGGACTGATTAGGTACAGTCAGCATTGTTTTGTGAACGGAAAATCATGTCTCACAAATTTGATTGAGTTTTTTGAAGGGGTAACCAAAAAGGTCGATGAGGGCAAGACAGTTGATGTTGTCTACATGGACTTTAGCAAGGCCTTTGACAAGGTACCGCATGGTAGGTTGTTGCACAAGGTTAAATCTCACGGGATCCAGAGTGAGGTAGCCAAATGGTTACAAAATTGACTGGGTGGTTGTAGAGGGTGATTTTTCAAACTGGAGGCCTGTGACCAGCGGGGTGCCTCAGGGATCGGTGCTGGGTCCACTGTTATTTGTCATTTATATTAATGATTTGGATGACAATTTAGGAGACATGGTTAGTAAGTTTGCAGATGACACCAAGATTGGTGGCATAGTGGACAGTGAGGAGGGTTATTGAGGATTGCAGCAGGATCTTGGTCAATTGGGTCAGTGAGCTGACGAATGGCGGATGGAGTTTAATTTAGATAAATGCAAGGTGATGCATTTTGGTAGATTGAACCAGGGCATGACTTACCCAGCTAATGGTAGGATATTGTGGAGAGTTATAGAACAAAGAGATCTAGGGGTACAGGTTCATAGCTCCTTGAAAGTGGAGTCACAGGTGGACAGAGTGGTAAAGAAGGCATTCTGCATGTTTGGTTTCATTGCTCAGAACATTGAACACATGAGTTGGGACGTCTTGTTGAAATTGTACAAGACATTGGTAAGGCGACACTTGGAATACTGTGTACAGTTCTGGTAATGTAGAAAGGATTTTACTAAACTAGAAAGAGTGCAGAAAAGATTTACTAGAATGCTAATGGGACTCGATGGTTTGAGTTACAAGGAGAGGCTGGATAGACTGGGGACTTTTTTCTATGGACCATAGGAGGCTGACAGATGATCTTACAGAGATCTATAAAATAATGAGGGACATAGATCAGCTAGATAGTCAATATCCTTTCCCAAAGGTAGGGGAGTCTAAAACTAGAGGGCATAGGTTTAAGGTGAGAGGGGAGAGATACAAAAGGGTCCAGAGGGGCAATTGTTTCACGCAGAGGATGGTGAGTGTCTGGAACAAGCTTCCAGAGGCAGTAGTTGAGGCAGGTACAATTTTGTCTTTTAAAAAGCGTTTAGACAGTTACATGGGCAAGATGGGTATAGAAGGACATGGGCCAAATGCAGGCAATTGGGACTAGTTTAGTGATTTACAAAAATGGGGTGACATGGACAAGTTGGGCTGAAGGGCCTGTTTCCATGCTGTAAACCTCTGTGACTCTATGACACGAACTTGAAGAAGAAGAAACAAATGCTGGAAATGGTCCAGAGCTGCTTGTTCACTTACTCACAGATTTTTGCAAGTTGTAACTCCCTTGTCGAACACAGCCAGGTTTGAACAAGCAAGGATAGAGACTTGGAAGCTCTTGGAAGTTCTTGGAAGCTCCTTCGATTGACTGCCTATCCTGACGTTGTTGTACCGCCCTCCCTCCCCCCACCCCGAAGAGTTGTTCCAAGTGTTCAGGTGTCTGATCTTGTGTCTGACTACTTACATCATTGACTGGGAGGTGAGGACAGAGATTTCAAGTAATATGGGGAATAACCTGTTTTTCAAAGTGTACATGCTAGGAGGTTGCAGCTATTTATTCTCAGTCTCTGCCTGAAGCCCTAAGGGTTCCAGTTTCTGGTTAAACTAGGGATAAAGGACTGAAGTGCCAGTATGCCAGTTTGATGTGCACTTCAACTGGTATTGGGGGCGAGAGTGGGCAGCATTCAGAATCCAGCATGTACAGACAGATCCATCATGTACATGAGGCACGGAGCATCATTTGAGGTCACTCATGTTTCCCCACAACCCCCGCCACCACACCACCATGCCATAAACCAGGCCAGGTCAGCATCAAATGACACTGATCCGCCAATAGAACAAGGGTTGGGATTATTCACTGGGGGCAGTGGAGCCCCCCTCTCCCCCCGCAAAGGCTGAAGAAGTCGGGGCAAACCCCTGCCTGCTGTGTGGGCAGGTCACAATCTGATTTACATATCCTGTTTAATTTATGATTAGGGGTGGCACAGTGGTTAGCACTGCGAGGGACCCGAGTTCAATTCCAACCTTGGGTCACTGACCTGTGTGGATTTTGCACATTCTCCCCGTTTCTGCGTGGGTTTCCTCCGAGTGCTCCGGTTTCCTCTCACAGTCCAAAGATGTGTGGGTTAGGTTGACTGGCCATGCTAACTTGCCCCTTAGTGTCAGAGGACCAGCAGGGTAAATAGATAGGAATAGAGGGATAGGGCCTGGGTGGGAGAGTTGTTGGTGCAGGCTCGATGGGCTGGATGGCCTCCCTCTGCACTGTAGGGATTCTATGATTCTACAACGTACAAAAAATTAACGTGAAGATTGTATCATTGCAGGTACATCACAGGCAACCTGAGTCTTGGTAATAACTTAAATTGGCAAAGCTCTGGAGAAACAGGGGCAGAAGCATGTGCTTTAAAGGAGTTCACTCTGGGTATTAACACCAAGTTCAGAGCAGTGCGAAACTAGTGCGATCCTGAAATTCATTATTCTGACACTCGACACACATCATTGGGCTTTGATGAATCAGTCCTGTGATGGTGGCACACACACACACAAGAGCATAAAATGATAGAAGAAAGAGTTGTGAAAGTTTGCCGTTGCGCTGAATCTATATCCAACATTTTTTTGCCAGTGAAATAAGCCCAGTCATCGAAGCTCAAAAGCCGTACAATCAAACAACAGTTTTGCCAGCTGTAACAGACTCCCAGAAAGAAGGCAACCACTGGAACCTTGATATCAGTGGCCCTAAAAGAGCTTTCTCCAAAAGCCACATCTAGTGGGCGGCACAGTGGCACAGTGGTTAGCATTGCTGCCTCACAGCGCCAGGGACCCAGGTTTAATTCCAGTCTCGGGTTACTGTGTGTGTGGAGTTTGCACATTCTCCCCATGTCCGCATGGGTTTTCTCCGGGTGCTCCGGTTTCCTCCCTCAGTGCAAAGATGTGTGGGTTAGGTTGATTCACCATGCTAAATTGGCCCTTAGGGCGGGACCTAACTGCCTCACTCGTCCCGAAAACGTAAAATCCCGCCCGATGTCAATGGATCTTTCTATGGTCCGCCCCTCGCCCGCTCCAATTCCCGTGGCAGGCGGGATGGTAACGTTCCATCTTTAGCGTCAGGGAGATTAGCTGGGTAAATATGTGGGGTTACGGGGATAGGACCTGGGTAAGATTGTTGTCGGTGCAGGCTCGATGGGCCGAATGGCCTCCTTCTGCACTGTAGAGGTTCTATGATTCTATGACTCTAAATGGATCTGAATGCCCATCCCTACAGGTGACAGCAAGATTAGTTTGAAACTGATTGGAGGTAGAACGGTCGTTGCACCTTGCTGCCCACAAAATCCTGAACAAATAGAACATAGAACATAGAACAGTACAGCACAGAACAGGCCCTTCGGCCCACGATGTTGTGCCGAGCTTTGTCTGAAACCCAGATCAAGCTATTTCCTCCCTATCATCCCGAAGTACTCCATGTGCCTATCCAATAGCTTCTTAAATGTTCCTAAAGTTTCTGACTCCACTATCCCTGCAGGCAGTCCATTCCACACCCCAACCACTCTCTGAGTAAAAAACCTACCTCGGACATCCTTCCTATATCTCCCACCATGAACCCTATAGTTATGCCCCCTAGTTACCGCTCCATTCACCCGAGGAAATAGTCTTTGAACGTTCACTCTATCTATCCCCCTCATCATCTTATAAACCTCTATCAAGTCTCCTCTCAACCTCCTCCGCTCCAAAGAGAAAAGCCCAAGTTCCCTCAACCTTTCCTCATAAGACCTACCCTCCAAACCAGGCAGCATCCTGGTAAATCTCCTTTGCACTTTTTCCAGTGTCTCCACATCCTTCTTGTAGTGAGGTGACCAGAACTGCACACAATATTCCAAATGTGGTCTCACCAAGGTCCTGTACATCTACACTATCCCTCCTCAAGAACTGCTGCTGGAATCATCGAGACTTTCAAATGCCTCTTGCAATGCTGAGAATTCTTTGGCAAAGAAGCCTGCAAGTTTCAACCCTGGGTGGTGTGTGTGCTACGTATGTGGGGTATGACTCTGACCCTGGCAAATGGGTTAAGTGAATCAGATTTCCCAGGAAACAGTTCAATTCCTTGCAGTGACAGCATCTACTTTTTGTGGACTCATTTCCCGTCGCTCCAGGTAGATTGGAGGAACCCAGTTTCAGAAAGCAGTGGCGGTTAAGAGGCGTGACTGGTTAATTTAGGTGAGCAGTTTTGACTTGGGGAGCTCAGTCTTAAAATTTCAAAGTTAAACACAGAGGTAAAGAAATGCCACGCCTCATGAGCTTTCAGCAGAGGATTCAGCAAAGAGGAGTTAAAGTTTATTTATTAGTGTCACAAGTGGGCTCACATTAACACTGCAATGAAGTTCCTGTGAAAATCCCCTAGTTGCCACATTCCGGCTCCTGTTCGGGTACACTGAGGGAGAATTTAGCACGGCCAAATCAGCTAACCCGCACATCTTTGGACTGTGGGAGGAAACTGGAGCACCCGGAGGAAACCCACGCAGACACGGGGAGAACGTGCAAACTCCAAACAGACAGTGACCCAAGCCGGGAATTGAACCCGGATCCCTGGCGCTGTGAGGCAGCAGTGCTAACCATTGTGCCACCGTGCTGCCCCTCCCCCACCCCCCCGCCCACCCAAGTTGGAGCAAGCAGCACCGGAAGAAAATGCCAGATAACCTAACGGAATGGTTCAATGTCTGGAGACCTTCGTACGTTATAAATAAAGTCTGGGAAGAGAAAAAATTGAGAGGTCATGAATTTACGAGGGGTGGAATTTTTCTCCTAACTGTTGTCTCCAGTGGGAAGAGCGGAGGGCAGCGTGCCAACTGGAGTGCCAGCTTTTCCCACTGGATTTTTCAACATGTAGAAAAAATCAATGGAAGGGTGGTGGGTGGAGGGGGCGGGGGGGGGGGAGTGTGGGGGGGTGGGGGAGTGTGGGGGTGGGGGGGGGAGGTCCCACGACATCAAGCAGAGCCCATCCCACCAGCATCCTCAGCTCCTGATAGATTAGAGAGCCCTGATCTGAAAAAAAAATAAAAAGAGGATCCCACTCCCCACCCATGGGCCATGAACCCCACCCTCCCAGGACCCCACCCACCCTCCCAGGGGACTCCTCCCTTGTAACAGACACAGCCTCCTCCCCCCCACAGCTGCAGGGGACAGCCCCCATGGATAGAGACCCCTCTCCCCAGGGTAACTTACTCACCCCAAACCTCCGCAACAGAGCCCCCCCCTCCCCCCGTGCCCGCCACCACTAGGGTACTGCCCTGACATGACCCACCCCCCTGGGGGTTGTACTATCTCAGTGCCCTCGGTAAGTTCTGTTTGCCAGGTCCCCATTTGTCAAGATATGTTGCAAACCCCACCAATGTGACGTCACAGGCGGCACAGGGGCACAGTGCCTAGCACTGCTGCCTCACAGTGCCAGGGACCTGGGTTCGATTCCCTGCTTGGGTCACTGTCTGTGTAGAGTTTGTACATTCTCCCCGTGTCTGTGTGGGTTTCCTCCGGGTGCTCCAGTTTCCTCCCTCAGTGCTGGTTGGCCATGCTAAATTCTCCCTCAGTGTACCTGAACAGGTGCCGGAGCCTGGCTACTAGGGGATTTTCACAGTGGCTTTATTGCAGTGTTAACGTAAGCCTGCTTGTGACTAATAACTAAACTTTCACTTTACTTCACACCAGGGGCGGGGGGGCAGCTTGCGGGGGAGACGGGGGGAGGCCCTATGTGAAGAGATAAGACAGCGCCGAGGCCGGCTAATGTCATGTACATATATGCTAATAGGGTTCCCCACCTTTAATGGGAACCACATTGCATCATTTTGAGGGGGTGGGGACAATCCCATGGCACAAAAGCCGTTTTGGGATGCCCGTTAGACTCTCTGCCCTCTCTGGCTACTAATGGACATCCGGAAATTAACACTTCCATACTACAGCAGGGTCATACCTAAAATAGTAATGCTTTCAAATCCTGACTAACTTGCTATGCATTTACTGGTGTTTCCTGATTTTAGTTAACATTTATCTCATTGGGTCACTTTCAATTCTTTTAACGATTCCCTGAATAGCATCCTCGCTGACAGAATGTTAAATTCTTCCACCTCACTGCTGATACTTCTCGAGGGGTGGGCGGCTGGTGGCACAGTGGTTAGCACAGCTGCCTCACAGCACCAGGGACCTGGGTTCAATTCCAGCCTTGGGTGACTGTGCGGAGTGGGGTAAACCACTGTTAAGCTTATTGCCTGTGTGTGTGTGTGTGAGACATGCCTGGGCATGCCCCTGCCGGCCCTGCCTGAGACTCCTCCCCCCTGGTCCAGGTATAAAGGTGACTGCTCCCAACCCCCCTGCCTCAGTCTATAACTAGTTCAGCAGTATGGGTGTGCTCCAAGTCTTTTGCGAATAAAAGCCTATTTGTTCTTGCATACGAACTAGTCTTTGCTTGATTGATAGTGCATCACGGAGTCTGCACGTTCTTCCTGTGTCTGCGTGGGTTTCCTCCGGGTGCTCCGGTTTCCTCCCACGATCCGAAAGACGTGCTGGTTAGGTGCATTGGCCATGCTAAATTCTCCCTCAGTGTACCCGAACAGGCGCTGGAGTGTGGCGACTAGGAGATTTTCACAGTAACTTCATTGCAGTGTTAATGTAAGCCTACTTGTGACTAATAAATAAACTAAAACTAAACCATATCTGACCCTGAAAACTTGAGAAATTAGTGACATCTCACTGTGTTCAAATATCCAGTGAAGCTAGTGTCTTGCAAGGTGTGAGAAAGTGCCCCTTTTTCGGTTCTGTTTGACTTCTTTGGTGGAAATCGGGTTGTCAGTGCTGGATGTGTATTTTAGCCGGAGGTTTCATTCTCACAATCAACTACCTACATAGGAACAAAGGAATTAGGAGAAGAAGTAGGCAAATTCAGCTCTTAGAGCCTCAAATCCACCTCCCCACTGTTCCCCATATCCCCTTATCCCTTTTTTTATTAGAAATATATCTATCTCCTTCTTGAAAACATTCAACGATTCAGACTCCACCGCGCGATGGGGCACAAGTTCACCACCCTCTGCGAGACGTAGTTCCTCTTTCTCACAGTTTTAAATCTATCGCCTCTCAACCTGTGCCTGTGACATCTGGTTCTAAACAAAAATGGAGAGTGTGGGGAGCAGACCCTTGCATTTACATAGCACCTTTTGTTCTTTTCTTGACAAATACATGAATAGGATGGGAATAGAGGGATCTGGTTCCCGGAAGGGTCGGAGGTTTTAGTTCAGTCGGGCAGCATGGTCGGTGCAGGCTTGGAGGGCCGAAGGGCCTGTTCCTATGCTGTAATTTTCTTTGTTCTTTCTTTTGTGTCCCAAACATCCCACAAACCTTTACAGCCCAATAAAGTGCTTTTGAAGTGTTGTCACTGTCTTAATGTAGGAAACACAGAACCAATTTACACACAGCAAGCTCCGACATACAGCAACTAATCTAATAGTGACCTGGTGATCTGTTTATGTTGTTAGATAAGTATTTGCCCAGGGCACTGGAGATAAACTAGAATCATGGAATATTTCACATCTCACATCTCATTGTCCAAAGATATGCGGGTTAGGTGCACTGGCCATGCTAAATTAACCATTAGTGTCTCGGGATGCATAGGTTAGTTGTATTAGCGGGGTAGATATGTGGGGTTACAGGGATAGGGCCTAGGGTGGGATTGTTGTTGGTGCAGACTCGATGGGCCAAATGGCCTCCTTCTGGACTGTAGGATTTCTATGATTTTCTATGATCTACTGAGGGGGCAGATGAATGTCCTGTTTAAAATCTCATCCCAACAGCGCGACACTCCTTCAGTGCTACAATGGAGTGTCAGCCTAGCCATTTTGTACTGAATATTCCAGCCCAACCCCCGCGCCCCCCCAGCCCTCGCGCCATCATGGTGGGTTTTCCCACAGTGGAGGCAGCTTGCCATTGGCCATCAGTGAGATCTTCCAGTCCTTCCGAAGTCAATTTGCGCGGCTCACTTTTCCCACCACCGGGGTCGACCTCAGTGGGACTGGATGGTACCAGTGCCAGGAAGGGCCAGAAAATGGCACCCTTACTTTCTCAATTTGAACCCATATTTTGACTCAAGTTCTGCCAACTGAGCCACAGTTAACACATCCACCATCATGGTACACAGCACAACAACAAAAATGCAATCTGCAGCCTCCGGGTGCTCCAGTTTCCTCCCACTCTGACAATGTGCGGGTTAGATGGATTGGCCATGCTAAATTGCCCCTGCTAAATTGCCCCTTAGTGTCAGGGGAATGAGTAGAGTAAATATATGGGGTTACGGGGATAGGGCCTGGGTGGGATTGTGATCGGTATAGGCTCGATGGGCCGAATGGCCTCCTTCTGCACTGTAAGGTTCTATGGAATTGGTACAGTTTTGTTAGAATCTATGATTGAGTTAGTAGGCAGCTAATTGGTCTCATATCTGTAACCGAGATCGTGGAAGTATTTTCCAACCCGGATCTTATTTAATTCTGCTAGTGCAGCAACATATTCTCTGTTGTTACATTATTTCAGGCTGGAGATCAAGAGCGTTCCTGCGGGCGGAGATTACTAAGAATTCCGATCCAGTGTCTTGACTGCCCACGGGCAATAATATTTTGAAATGTAATCCAGGGTCTAGACAAAAGTTATTATGAACAATCACGAGACAAGTTTAAAGTTCAGAACGCGGACGGGAAAACTCAAATTTAAATAAACAGGAGTTTAAAAATACATTCATATCAATTCCGATTATTAACAGCGGAATGTGCTTCCCCGCATTGCAGGACAGAGAAATAATCCCCAACTGTGACTTCACCTGGACAACTGGTGTTAGACCTGACGGAGCAAGTCTGTTCCACACGCAGATTCCTCCTTGTCCATTATTATAGCTGTGTATCCCTGTCATAAGAATACTGTTTCTCCTTAAAACCAGCTTCCTCCCCCACTCCCTCCCAGGCTGCAGCTCATTCAATTCAGCAATCTAAAATGACTCCGGAATTTTGTTCCCCAAGCTTGTAAGTCAAGTGTGAATCATTTACCAAAGATTGTTTACAATTGGCTGCATGTTCTATGTAAAAGCAAATGGTTTAAAAGTCAGACATCTTGCATAGCGGTCGCTCATTTATAAAGCATACCATTAAACGATACATTCATTTTAACATCCACTTGTTCCTATTTCAGCACCTGTTTAATATATTTTTGCCGAGGTTTCAATTGCTGGCAAATGGGATTTAAGTTTAAGCATTAGTGCCACAAGTAGGCTAACATTAACACTGCAATGAAGTTTCCGTGAAAATTCCCTAGTCGCCACACTCCGGCGCCTGTTCGGGGTCATTGAGAGTGAATTTAGCATGGCCTAACCAGCACGCCTTTTGGACTGCGGGAGGAAACCTGAGCACCCAAACAAAATCCATGCGGACACGGAGAGAACGTGCAGACTCCACACAGACAGAGACTGTCAAGCCTGGAATTGAACCCGGGGCCCTGGTGCTGTCAGGCAGCAGTACTAACCACTGTGCCACGAGAGAGGGAGTGTGAGAGGGAGAGAGCTTGAGCAGGAAAGAGGGAGTAAGGGAGAGAGAGGGAATGAGAGAGAGGGAGGGAGAGAGAGAGGGAGGGAGAGAGAGGGAAGGAGAGAGAGGGAGGGAGAGAGAGGGGAGGTGAGGGAGGGAGAGAGGGAGTGAGGAGGGAGGAAGGGAGTGTGAGAGAGGGGGAGTGGGAGAGAGGGCGGGAGGGAGAGAGAAAGTGAGTGGTGAGAGGGAGAGAAAGAGGGAGTGTGAGAGTGAGGGAGGAAGAAGAGTGGGAAGGAGGGAGGGAGGGAAGGAGGGAGAGAAAGGATATTTTTGAAGTACCTTTCTATACTCCTCCAGGGTTTCCACTGTTTTGAGCCCTGGTATCTGCCATAAGGCGTCCTATTTTTCCTTATCCAATATTTTCCTTGACAGCCGTGGTGTCTGGATTGTTTGGGCACACCTTTACCTTTACGGGAACATGTCGTTATTGTATTTTCTCTATTAATTTTCTGAATGACTTCCACTGGTCTGAGGTGGATTTTTCTACAAGTAGCTGCTCCCAGTCCATTTTGTCCAGATCCAGTCTTATCCTATTAAAATCACCCTTTCCCCAGTTCAGAACCTTTATATTTGTCCTATTCCATAACTACCTTAAATCCTACTGAGTTATGGTCACTATCACCAAAATGCTCCCCTACTGACACTTCTACCACCTGCCCGGCTTCATTCCCTAAAATTAGGTGAAGTAATCACCCCCTTTCTTCTAGGACTTTTGACATGCTGGCTCAGAAAACTCTCTTGGATGCACTTTAAGAATTTCAACCCCTCTAAGCCCATCACACTTTGCCTATTCCCAACTAATATTGGAGGAAGTCGATTGATTTTTACACTTCTCTGAGATTAGCCTACATATCTGCACTTCCATCTCTCCCTGGGGGCCTATAGTACACACCCAGCGATGTTATTACCTACTTATTGTTTTTGAGTTCCACCCATATGGCCTCAATTGAGGTGCCTGCTAAGATAGCATCCCTCCTCACTACAGCAATTGACTCCTTGATCAATATTGTGACACCACCTCCCCTTCTACACCCACTCCTGCCTTGCCTGAAGATTCTATGTGCAAAATCAATGATAGATTCGAACCTGGGTGCTGGAACATTACCCAGTTTTTTTTTATTCATTAGTGGGACATGGGTGTCGCTGGCTGGCCAGCATTTATTGCCCATCCATAGTTGTCCTTGAACTGAGTGGCTTGCTAGGTCATTTCAGAGGGAGTTGAGCATCAACCACATTGCTGTGGATTTGGAGTCACATGTAGGCCAGACTAGGTAAGGGCGGCAGATTTCCTTCTCTCAAGAACATTCGTGAATCAGATAGATTTTTCCAACAATCGACAATGGTTTCATGGTCATCAGTAGATTCTTAATTCCAGATTTGTTTTATTGAATTCAAATTCCACCACCTGCCGTGGCGGGATTCGAACCCGGATGCCCAGAACATTAGCTGAGTTTCTGTATTGATAGTCTAGCGATAATACCATGAGGCCATCACCTCCCCTTGATTATTATTTGATCTGGATTACTACTCAAGTGACAATATCACTGCGCCACAACTTCCACTTTTTTTTTCTCTGATTCCTTTTGCCCCCTCACCTTACCCCATAATCTTGAATGGTAGAGCAGGGGGCCAAGTGGCCTACTCCTTCTCCTAATTCATACATTCGTATGTATGCATGTATGTAACTCTCTGAGAGAAGAAAATGCCTTCTCATGGGAGACCTCTTTTTATAAACTTGGTCTATTAGTTCTACTCTCTCCCACATTGGGAATCATCCCCTATCATTCTCCCTATCAAGGCAGTAGAAATGGTTGTCAATTTTTTCTGAGCTCATTCCATGTTGACAAAGGACAATTTCATCTCTACAGTGTTACATAGATAGATAGGATCCCTACAGTGCAGAAGGAGGCCATTTGGCCCATCGAGCTTAAACGGACAACAATCCTATCCAGGCTCTATCTTCATAACCTCACGTATTTACCCCTGACACTCAGGAGCAATTTAGCATGGCCAATACATGTAACCTGCACATCTTTGGGGTGTGGGAGGAAACTGAAGCACCCGGAGGAAACCCACGCAGACACGGGTAGAACGTGCAAACTCCACACAGACAGTCACCCAAGGCTGGAATTGAACCCGGGTCCCTGGCGCTGTGAGGCAGCAGTGCTAACCACTGTGCCACATTTGATCTGGATTGAAAACACCAGTTTTCATAAGAACAATGTTCTTATCTTTGAGGGAGTGCAATGAATGTTCGCTCAGCGGCTGCCTGGGATGAGGAGATTGGCTTCAGAGGCGAGGTTGAGTTGACTAGGCCCAGACTAGAAAGCAAAAACAGTTCGAGCCAGTATCCTTATTTCCCCATTCTTCTTGTTTTTTTTTCTTCCGGGATATTCCTTGAAATTCAGAACAAATGAGTGATGATCTCATTTAAATATCTAAAATTCTTTAGCAGCGTGACAGACTGGATACTGGGAGGATGTATCCTTATGCTGGGGAAATCAAAAACTGTAGATCACAGTCTCAGGGCAGGATCATTTAGGACGAAGATGGGGAGAAATTGAATTGATTTATTATTGGCACATGTATTAGGTGGGATACGGTGAAAAGTATTGTTTCTTGCATGCTGTACAGACAAAAACACACCGTTTTTAGAGTACATAGGGGAGAAGGAAAGGAGAGGGTGCAGAATATAGTGTTGCAGTTACTGGTAGGGTGAAGAGAATGATCAACTTAATGTGTGATAGGACCATTCAAAAGTCTGATGGCAGTAGGGAAGAAGCTGTTCTTGAGTCGGTTGGTACGTGATCTCAGACTTTTGTAACTTTTTCCCAACGAAAGAAGGTGTAAGAGAGAATGTCCGGGGTGGGTAGTGTCCTTAATTATGCTGGCTGCTTTTCCGAGGCAGCGGGAAGTGTAGACAGAGTCAATGGATGGGAGGCTGCTTTGCGTGATGGACTGGGCTGCGTTCACAACCCTTGGAAGTTTCTTGCAGTCTTGGGCAGAGCAGGAGCCATACCAAGCTATGATGTATCCAGAAAAGATGCTTTCTATGGTGCATCTGTAAAAAATTGGTGAGAGTCGTAGCGGACATGCCAAATTTCCTTTGTCTTCTGAGAAAGTTGAGGCATTGGCGGACTTTCTTAACTACAGCGTCGGCGTGGTGGGACCAGGACAGGCTGTTGGTGATCTGAACACCGAGAAATTTGAAGCTCGCGACCATTCCCACTTCAACACCTTTGATGTAGACAGGGGCATGTCCTCCACTATGTTTCCTGAAGTCGATGACTATCTCCTTCATTTTACTGACATTGAGAGAGAGATTAGTGTCATCGCACCATTTCACCAGATTCTCTATCTCCTTGCTATACTCCATCTTGTCATTTGTTTGAGATCCGACCCACTACAGTGGTGTCATCAGCAAAATTTCTTCATTCGAATAGTTGTGAATCTTTGGAATTCTCTATCCCAGAAAGCTACAGTGTTTAGTCATTGGCCATATTCAGGACAGAGATCAAGAGATATTTGGATGCAAGGGCAGTAAAGGCACATGGGGACAGTTCTAAATAGACCTGAGGTGGAAGATCAACCATGAACTGTAAACAGTGGAGCAGACAGAAGATCCGAATACATCTAAAAAGGGCAGCACTGTGGTACAGTGGTTAGCACTGTTACCTCACAGCGCCAGGGACCTGGGTTCAATTCCGGCCTCAGGTCACTGTCTGTGTGGAGTTTGCACATTCTCCCTGTGTCTGTGTGGGTTTTCTGCGGTTTACTCCCATAATCCAAAGATGTGCGGTTAGGTTGATTGGCCATGCTAAATTAACCCTAGTGTCAGGGGGTTAGCAGGGTAAATATGAGGGGATATGGGAATAGGGCCTGGGTGGGATTGTGGTCGGTGCAGACTCAATGGGCCGAATGGCCTTCTTCCGCATTGTAGAGATTCTATGATTCTATGGTCTGCTCCTGTTTCTAAGGATTTTTATTAATTATATCAGCTCAGAGGTGGCAGTGAAGTAACTGTTAACACTGGTTTGTGCAAACCGCAATATTGAGATGACAGCTGAAATTCAGGCTGTCTCCGGGATCCAAAACTACAAGCTCCTCGATTTCCAACCGTGTTTCTCTCATTCCAACCTATGCTTAATTAAACCGAGCAATACAAGGTCAGGGGAGTGGTTGGATCCGCACGGCGATTCTCTTTATGTTGCCCCTGGTATGGGTGGGTGCAGGGCAGATCCAATTCCCTCCCAATTTCACCTGAAGTAAATTCAGAGAGTTTGCCAGTGATCACAGATGTTCCGAAACATCATCGCGTGCAAAGCCAGGGGTTTCAGCTGGACTGCTGCCAGGCAGGCTGGCCGAGTGAGCAAAGCTGAGGAAACACGCCGCCACCAACCTTTAACACAACCCGCTAAACATAGTAAAACGTGTAACAGTCAGGGTTAGAATAGCAAGGCTTCTGTCAATCAAATTTCTCACCTTCATGACCTCTGGTGGCCATGAGTACATTCGGGTCAATTTTAAACCTAGCCACCAAGTGGTACAACCAGGGCAAGTGGGTGAGAGACTAACTCGCTCAAGTCCTGACCATGCGCGATGTTGGTCTGTAAGATTTTGCACACACCTGCAGCAGGGAGAAGCTTCATATATTTAGAACTACACCAACATTTAAAATTCAGGAATATAAGCAAAATACTGCGGGTGGTGGAATCTGAAAAAAGAAGAGGGAATGTTGTAAAAACACAACAGTTTCAGCAGCATCTGTAAGGAGAGAAAACATAGCTGATTTATTATTGTCACATGTATTGGGATACAATGAAAAGTATTGTTTCTTGCGCGCTATACAGACCAAACATACTGTTCATAGAGTACATAGGGCAGTAGGAAAGGATAGATTTGCAGAATATTTTGCACAATTTTCCCCCAAAAAAAATCCAAGTACTCAACGGGCGAGAAAACGGGAAGTTTTTCTGCCCGTTCTTTGGGCGAGTTTAGTTAAATGAATTTATGGCACTCTGTGCAATGCAGGTGATTCATGCCAGTTGGGGGGGGGGGGGTTAATCCTGCTCAGGAGGCTGACATCAGACTTCTCAGGGGGCCATTGCGCATGCGCCGATCTCCCAGTAGGAGGTTAGTTGACATGCCCCCCCCCCCCGCCAGATCGGTGGCCTCCCAAACACCAACCCAGAGCCCCACTGACCAAGCTACTTTAAATAATTGGCAAGACACCCTTTTTGGGCGAGATTCGATTTGTGCCATTGGAAAGGGACTGGGATGATTGCAAATTGTTTAGCACTGCGTGCGAAACCCATTTTTAGGCCCGCACGCGACTTTCTGGGATCAGTGAGATCTGCGCCAGACGTGGCGAGACTGGAAAATCGCCCCCAAGGTTTCCGACCTTTCAAGGTGGGAATCCCATTACATCATTGGTGGGGAGCGGGGACAATCTCAATGGGAAATCCTGCCGGTGTAAAAGCTGCTTTGGGACACCCAGTGAACGTGTCGCCCCCTCCGGCTTTCTCGCCCATCCATAATGAGGGGCAGGAAATCCCCCCAACCTGGTCCACTTAAGGTCTCCTCAGAGGTCAATCCCCTCATTCAGATAGCAGGCGAGTGAACCTTGGCTGCACTCCCGTCGCCAGGGGACAAAACCTACACCCAGTATCACACTGTGTGGGCTCACCAATATCCCGTTTGATTCAGATCTCATGGAGCTCCAGTGCCAAAGACAAGCCGTATCGGACTCAAAACATTTGCTCTGTTTCTCTCTCCACAGATGGTGCCAGAGCTGCTGAGTATTTCCAGCATTTTCTGTCTTTATTTCTGAGTTTCAGCACCTGCAATTTTTCACTTTTATCATTTATCACACATCTGGACAAGCTGACTAGCCCATATGTAACACAACCACATTCAATTGTTCTAATTCTCAACTGTCTCAGAATTAAACACACACACTCATTGTAATTTATACAATTCTGATCATTGATGCATTTAGAATCATAGAATCCCTACATTGCAGGAGGAGGCCATTCGGCCCATTGAGTCTGCACCGATCACAATCCCACCCAGCCCCTATCCCCATAGCCGCATTTATTTACTCTGCTGGTCCCCATGACACGAAGGGGCAATCTACCATAGCCAATCAACCTAACCGCACATCTTTAGGCTGTGAAAGGAAACCCACGCAGACACAGGGAGACTGTGCGGTCTTCACACAGACAGTGACCCAAGCTGAGAATCGAACCCTGATCCCTGGCGCTGTGGGGCAGAAGTGCTAACCACTGTGCCACCATGCCGCCCTGTTCAGGCCCAGACCAGAAACTTCAAGGTATGTTATGCAGTTAACCAGATGGTTGACGAAGGAAGGGCCGTGAATGTTGTCTATATGGACTTTAGTAAAGCGTTTGACAAAGTCCCTCATGGTAGGCTAGTGAAAAAGGTTGGATCTTATGGGATAAAGGGGGAGGTGGCTAGATCTGGTGCCAGTACAGAGCGAGACTGCGGATAGTTGGGAACCTGTCTCGGGGGCAGGGAATTCAGATGGTGTTCGTAAAGCAGAAGTGGAAATGAATAGGGTTGGGAAGCATTTTCTGATCAGGGCCAGTGTGATCTCCTGGACTCGTTTCGATCGCCTCAGGGGGTCGGAGAGGAATTTCCCAGATTTTCTTTTCCCCATATTGGCCCTGGGGTTTTCACTCTGGGTTTTCGCCTCTCCCTGGAGATCACATGGTCTGGAATGGGGGGGTGGGGGTGAGTTAATAGGTTGTGATGAACAAAGCATCGTAGCTGTGAGGGACAGCTCGGTGGATAGGATATTAGGATGTAGATAGGCTGGAAAATTGGGCGGGGATCCTGGATTCAGGATTCAATCCTGGACCGGGAAGCGGCGTGGGCTTGGAGGGCCGAAGGGCCTGTTCCTGTGCTGTATTGTTCTTTGTTCTTTGTTCTTGTTCTTTGTTAACCTAGACCCTAAGTTTTATATTTGATTTTGGCACCAGAGTGAACATAAGGTACTTCACTGCAGGTATGATTCAAGTGACCCACTAGGAAGCTTTTATCAAAACAAACTTTATTTAAGCCCACAGAATATAACAAAAATAACAGGCATAACTTTACCAATTAAAATGCTTAGACATGGCAAATATAATCCTTAACAGCTAGCTATTCCAATTTAAAGCATTACCCCACAAACATACACATGTCTTCAGAATTAGTCAGCACAAAAGCAAGTATGCAGACATGATGCTGGATTTTCAGCTTTTTAACACCTCTGGACAGAGATCACGACAGTAGTTTTGTGAGAAGGATTTATCCTCAAAACAGCAAATCCTCAGACAAGGAAACCAAGCCTCCAGCCGTTCCGAGTCTCCAGACCCCAGAGACAGAAAAGGATACTGCTCTCTCTGCAGCTTCCAAAGCAGCAACTCTCAGAGAGCGATCCACTTTCATACAGCGGAATCTCCACGAAAGAACCTTATCTCCTGGCAGATTCCAGTCTCCAACTTTAGAGAGGGGAAAAAAGAGACACTGCTCTCTCTCTCTCTCTCTCAACTCCAAAAGCAGCATCTAAACTTGAATATCCCGTGTAAGCCCAGGTTCCCCGTCACGTGACCATACCGGCCAATCATCCCCATCAAACTCCACTCTGCAAAATCCCAGGGGAAAACAGCAGAACAGCATTAGTTTAGATTAAAACTAATCAGAAGCAATTATGTTGCTGCAGCAACAAGACAGGATGCCGCTAGACAAGATGGCTCTGAGTGCATAAAACTGCTACAACAGATCCAACACAAGAACAAAGCTCAAATACATTCCTTCAAGGCATAGGATCGTCACACATATCTCAAATTAACATTCTTCTAAATAAAGCAGCTGGTTAAATATTTACATATTTTAGGGCAGTGAGCAGACCAACCTTAAACTATCCATTGTATATCGAAACTCTCTCTCTAATTCAGCATCCCACCTTATTATGCATTTTTATTTTCCTCCTCTCTGTTGCCAGGTAAACAGGCATGGCTAGCTATTGGCTGAATGCATCACCTTGTGATCACTTTTCACAACTAAAAGATTCAACTACAAATTGACTCAAGCAGAAGATTATTTTGCAAGAGCTCCCATCTCAAAGATTCTTTCCATCATCCTCAAATTTTCCATTTCCTTTGAGAACCACGGGAGTGAGGTAATGTAGTGAAGGTAGCTTGTATCCCACTTGGACAAGCAGACCATCCCATGACTGTATCATAGAGCTCGAACACTAACCCAAATTCTTTCACATTTAGGCACTGGACGTAAACCTAATGTCATTCACAAAATTGACCTTCCTTCCAACATCCATCCATTGACAATTCTGTCAAACAGTGCAATTGATACGCCGTGGCAGAATATTTGGAACTGCATACCATTGTTTTTTTTTAATCGCTCATTTGTGGGATGGAGGCATCGCTGGCAAGGTCAGCATTTATTGTCCATTGTCATTTACCAGCCCTCGAGAATGTGGTGTCAAGCACCCTTCTTGAACACTGCAGTCCATGTCTTGTACGTACGCCCACCGTGCTGTTTTGGGGGGGGCAGGGGCAGTTCCAGAATTTCCCAGCGATGGTGAAAGAATCACAATACATTTCCAATCAGGATGGGGTATGATTTGGCAAGGAACTTACAGCTGGTGGTGTCGCCTTGGCATCCACTAACTTTGTCCTTCTGTGTGGCAGAGGCCACATGTGTGGAAGATGCTTTCAGAGAAACCTTGGTGAGTTGCTGCAGTACATCTGGTAGACGGTGCACCCTGCTGTCACTGTGCATCGGTGCTAGAGCTTTATGTACTTTGAAGTGAAATGCATTCAACAAAAAAAATAATACCGTAGTTTCTAATACTATGATGGCGGTATAGAATATAACTCTATTAGTTTGTAATAATCTAATCACTGGTTACTTTGTAACATTCTGATCACTCTGTAGTTTGTAATATTGTGATAACTCGATAGTTTGTAACACGATGGTTAGTTTAAAAAAGTTCAATTATTATTGTCCTCAGTAGGCTTACATTAACACTGCAATTAAGTTACTGTGAAAATCCCCTAGTCGTCACACTCTGGCGCCTGTTCTGGTATACTGAGGGAGAATTTAACATGGCCAATCCGCCCAAGCAGCACATCTTCCGGAGTGTGGGAGAAAACCGAAGCACCCGGGGGAAACCCACGCAGACACGGGAAGAACGTGCGGACTCCACACAGACAGTGACCCAAGCCGGGAATCAAACCCGGGTCCCTGGCGCTGTGAGGCAGCAGTACTAACCACTGTGCCACCATGCTGCCCCACTGGATGGTTTGTAATATTATGATCATTGGATGGTTTGTAACACTATGACCACTCTGTAGTTGGTAACACTATGATGGAGCTAGGAGTATGCTGGATTTGTCATTGCAAGACCTCTACTTCCATTATAGTGAAGTGTACTGTTCAGAAGTCCTACACTGGACGATCATTGAACAAAGTTAACAACTATTGCACTGGGCAGGGCCTATGGGGTGGGGCCAGGTCAGGGGGGGTGCCTATGCGGATGGGCCGATCGGGTAGGGAGGGGGCCCCGCTGCCACTCTGCACGCAATTTGTGGGGGGGAGGGGAGCAATTGGTCTGGGTGGCAGGGGAGGTGGAGGCAACATTTCCAGACAGGGGCGCTTGCGATCGGCCCTGGATAGCTGGGGCGGTGGAGTGCTTTGTCGAGGCCAGCTGCAGCAGCAGACAGCTGACAGATTTCTCAGGCCTGTCAGCTCTCTGCTGGTTGCCATTGCGCATGTGCAGCCACATAGGGTTTCCACATGCGCAATGGCACCCTCTGCTGCTACAGCAGCCTTCCCAGCAAGTAAAGCCCCTCTTGTGGTTAGAAACGGTCTAGTCCATTTTTTCCTACTCTGAGTGCATAAGAAATGCAATTTGGACTTGCCCAAAAAACAGATCTGAAACTCTCTCGTTTTCACGCTAGCTAGGCACTTAGAATTGTTCTCATAAAAAAGCACCCTCCTAATGTTCATAAAAGGCATTATATAAATGCAAGATTTTCTTTCTTTTCCTCAGCTTAACTCTGTTGAAACCATCAACACCAACTGAGTCTCATGATATTAGTCGTCATACAAGCAGGAATGGTACATGACATATGTGATAGGTTAAGAATAAGACAGATCTGCCAGGCTGTTTGATTCCACTATTCAGTCATCACTTCACCCTGGTGAAACACAGCGGAGCACGAACATTGAAACTTTATGGGAAGGCGATGGCCTATTGGTATTATCACTAGACTATTAATCCAGAAACTCAGCTAATGTTCTGGAAACCTGAGTTCAAATCCTGCCATGGTAGAATTTGAATTTGATTTTTTTTAAAACTGGAATTAAGAATCTACTAATGACCATGAAACCATCGTCAACTGTCGGAAAAACCCATCTGGGTTCACTATTGTCCCTTAGGGAAGGAAATCTGCTGTCTTTACCTGATCTGGCCTCCGTGTAACTCCAGAGCCACAGCAATGTGGTTGGCTCTCAACTGCCCTCGGCCAACTAAGGATGGGCAATAAATGCTGGCCAGCCAGCGACGCCCATGTCCCACGAAAAAAACTCCATCGTAGTCAAATTCTAAACATGTTGTTTTAAATACTCTCATTGCCTGCAATTATTTCATTATTTGTGTCCTTGGCAACATTCCTGGATGCCTATATCTCGGCATTCACCCATCCCACAATATGCAAGATATTTGCGGGCTAACTTGCCACCCGATGTTGTCCTGCACTGAAGCAACTTGTGTCTACTTGACTTTGGTGGCCAAGGAACTCAGCAGCCCTCGGTCCTGCATTTTAGGAGGCAAGTGCGGAACTCAACCCATCAACCGGTCATTCTCTTTGAAAGTCTTTGACTGCATTTGAGTAAGAAAATTGTCAAATTGATAGCAATGAAAACTCCCCGTGTATAAAAGAAGTGGTTCTCACCTGCTCTTTCACCAAGCCATTGTGCTTCAAGGACTCAAAGATCACGTTCCATAGTTAACGTGATAGCCGCATTATTGTGTCAAACATGAAAACAATGATTGTTAGGCGAGTCCTGTCAAGCTATAAAAAGCCGAGACATCCTTCCAGTGATGTTGCCTTTCTCCAAACATGATGAAGGAGCCAGCTTTTATTTTAATGCAATTTTTCTCCCAAAAATTTATTGTCGTTTCAAAAGACAGTGCACTCCTCTTAAAATGATATAACTTGTTTTTTTCAAATTGGTGAGCATAATACGATTACAAAATGGAATATGTTTGACATAGCTTCTCAAAAACAAATCCTTTTCCTTTATTTTGAATGGGTCTAAACTCTACTAAAAGGTGAACTGGATTTGTGAAAAGTAGGTTGTGAAATATAACTGTGAACATCGTAAAATAAAAATCAATCACACAGGAGAAAGAGTTGTTAGCTGACTACAAATCCTTGTAGAGTACTTCACATGTTAAGTTAAGCTTATTTATTTGTTAGCCACAAGTAGGCTGACATTAACATTGCAATGAAGTTACTGTGAAAGTTCCCTAGTTGCCACACTCTTGCACCTGTTTGGTTAGACTGAAGGAGAATTTAGCATGGCTATTGCACCTAACCAGCACGTCTTTCGGACTGTGGAAGGAAACCCACACAGACAAGAGGAGAACGTGCAGACTCCACACAGACAGTGACCCAAGCTGGGAATTGAACCTGGGTCCCTGACGCTGTGAGGCAGCAGTGCTGACCACTATGCCACCGTGCCACCCCTCTTATTTAAATGATGAACAGGCCTAACTAGGGTTTTTCTGATGAATGAAGTGAACTGGTCTTCAGGGGAGGGGATGAGAGGAATTGAACCCATTATAAACTAGGTGAGGTTCCTACAGTTTATCCCATCTGGATTTAGTATGGGTGATAGTCAATGATCCATGGCTATCACAAGTAGGATCCACGTTGAAAGAAACAACAGCAATCAAACGTCCAGTCATCAGAATCTCCATGGTCTCTATCAGTCACTGCCCTTTGCTTCACCAATTTGTATGTACTTTACTGACACATGCAGGAAAAAAAACGTAAGAGCAACTATTTGATGTTTGGTTAAATGTTTCAACACACCATCAGATTATCTCTACGTCCTCTGCAACTAATGCATCGCTTCTCGGCCTTTTGGCGAAGACCAAGTGTAGTTATGCAGATGCTGCACTTGGTTGAGGTCATTGGGTTGCATTTAAGCTTCATTTTCATATGAAGCAATTTTTAAAAGCGGTATCTCGGCCTTTTGGCTAAGGTGCAAATGAGATCAAGCCTTGGAGGAGGAAACCTCCGCCTATTCCAATCAGCTTGGCTCATGTAGATCAGGCCCAAGACAGGGTAAAGGATTGCATACCCTGTCTTGTCAGCTTGGATCGGAAATGTCTCAACTTGTTGAGACTCTGAATTGGACTTGATTTGATTGAATTGGAAAAGTATATTTTTTTAAAATTCCTTTTTGTGTGCAGTTACTGTCACTGTATCCATACGAAAATATGAACATATGAGTTAGGAGCAGGAGTAGGCCATTCGGTCCTTTGAGCCTGCTCTGCCATATTTGATAAGCATGATGGGAAGATGCCGGCGTTGGACTGGGATAAACACAGTAAGAAGTCTCACAACACCAGGTTAAAGTCCAACAGGTTTATTTGGTAGCACAAGCCACTAGCTTTCGGAGCGCTGCTTCTTTGTCAGGTGAGTGGGAGTATTTGATAAGGCCATGGCTGATCTGACTATGGTTCCCGCTCTACTTTCCTGTCTATCTGCTACATACATTCTTTGACTCCCTTGTCAATCAAAAATGTATCCAGCTCAGCCTTCAAAATATTCAATGACCCAAAGCCTCCACTGCTGACTGGAGAATTCTACAGACTAATGACCCTCTGGAGAGATAAAAGTTCTCCTCATCTCAGTCTTAAATGGAAGACCCCTTATTTTTAAACTCTAGAATCCCCCATGAGGGGAAACATCCTCTCAGCATTCACCCTGTCAAGTCCCCACAGAATCTTCTTTGTTTCAATAAGGTCACCTCACGTTCTTCTGAACTCCAATGAATGCAGGCCTAATTTCTCCAACCTATCCTCATAAGATTAAAGTTTTATTTTTAGTGTCACAAGTAGGCTTACACTGCAATGCAGTTACTGTAAAAATCCCCTAGTCGCCACATTCCGGCGTCTGTTAGGGTACACTGAGGGAGAACTTAGTATGGCCAATCCACCTAACCAGCACGTCTTTCAGACTGTGGGAGGAAACCGGAGCATCAGGAGGAAACCCACGCAGATACCAAAAGATCCAATGCAGACTCCGCACAGACAGTGACCCAAGCAGGGAATTGAACCTAGGTCCCTGGCACTGTGAAGCAGCAGTGCTAACCACTGCGCCACCGTGCCACCCCTTCATCCCATGAAAGAGTCAAATGAATGTTCTCTGAACTGCTTCTAATCCAATTATATCCCTTCTTAAGGAGACACAAAATTGTATGCAATACTTGAGACGTGGTCTCACCAAGGCCTTGTACATCTGTAGCATAACTTGCCTCCTTTTATATTCCATTCCTTTCGCAATAAACAGCAACATTCTATTTTCCTTCCCAATTAATTCCTGGACCTGCACACTCATTTTTTTGTGATTCATATACCAGGACACCCAAACCCTTGTGAACTGCAATCTCTGTCCATTTAAATAATGTGCTGTTTTTCTATTCTTCTTGCCAAAGTGCACAAGTTCACATTTTCACATTCTCTGGTCCACTTACCAAATTTTTCCCCACTCACTTGACCTAAGTGTTAACCTCCAAATAACAGCCCCACCACCAGCCCCCAACCCCGATGCAAAAATCCCCCCTCCCCTCCCCTCCAACTTCCCCCCCCCCCACCCCCTTCTGGCCCCACCCCCAGGATGGTGAGCATTATAATCCCCAATCCTCTGGCCAGCTTGTCACTTGTTGGCAAGGCTAAGGCCGGAGTATCTTGGAAGAGCTTCCTGCATTTAAGCCAAATGTTCTGTTTAGGTTATAGACTACAACCATGAAACCTCATCACTGTAAACCAATTGGAGACACATTGATTGAATACTAGCAGTAAAGCATTCCAACACTATTGCTGGTAATGCTCTCTTCCAAACTGCTCTAACCTGGAAATTTATATCTTCTAGGGACAACTTCACAATGCACAACAAACTGTGACCCATTTCACTCATGTGCTTGGATTGTCAGGGGCTATGGGGAGAGTGTGGGTGCATGGTGTTGAGATAGAGAAGATCAGCCATGTTAATAGTGAATGGCAGAGCAGGCTCAAAGGGACTACTCATGTGGCAAAGGGCGGCACGTTGTTACAGTGGTTAGCACTGCTGCCTCACTGCGCCACGGAGCCAAGTTCGATTCCCGGCTTGGGTCGCTGTCTGTGTGGAGTTTGCACGTTCTCTGCGTGTCTGCGTGGGTTTCCTCCCACAGTCTGAAAGTTGTGCTGGTTAGGTGCATTGACCTGAACAGGCAACGGAGTGTGGCGACTAGGGGGATTTTCACAGTTACTTCATTGCAGTGTTAATGTAAGCCTACTTGTGACATTAATAAATATACTTTACATGCTCCTATTTTCTTTGTTTCTATATATTAATGATGTGGAGATGCTGGCATTGGACTGGGGTAAACACAGTAAGAAGTTTAATAACACCAGGTTAAAGTCCAACAGGTTTATTTGCTACCAAATAAACCTGTTGGACTTTAACCTGGTGTTGTTAAACTTCTTACTCTATATATTAACCCATGGGAAGACTCCGGACCTGCATCTCGGAGCTGCAGAACATACACTCTGAGCATCTTACTGGTCTCTGCAACCGACCCGGATTACAGCTCCTCCTTTCCTGCCACAGGATGTTGAAAGGAAACCGACTCCAATTTACCCTGGCTGAGGTGATAGCATCTGCAGATGTACAACCATTCATTTTGCCTAATAGGAAAACAATTGCCATCTAACAGTCGTCGGAATCTTTGCATGTGTGTGAGATGATGAACATGCAGGAAAACCAATCTGTTGATGGGGTAGCTTCATATAGAATCCACAGTGCAGAAAGATGCCATTCAGCCCATCGAGTCTGCACCCACCCTCCGAAAGAGAATCCCACTCAGTCCCTCCCCTCCACCGTATCACCATAACCCTGCGCCTTTACCATGGCTAAACTACCTAAACGACACATCTTTGGACACTGAAGGGGCAATTTAGCATGGCCAATCCACCTAACCCACACATCTTTGGACTGTGGGAGAAAACTGGAGCACCCGGAGGAAACCCACGCAGACACGGGGAGAAGGTGCAAACTCCACACAGACAGTCACCCAAGGCCGGGTGAACCCAGGTCACTGGCATTGTGAGGCAGCAGTGCTAACCACTTTGAAACTGTTGGTGTGTTTTTCTTTTAAAGACTATTTTAAAAAATATATCTGAGTTCAAAAGAGAATGTGTCACTGAGATATGATTTTAACAACACTATTTCAGTAATTTTTTAATTAAAATATGCACATTTGCTTTTCTTACGTGGTTTTGAAGACTGCTCCTTATTTATATCAGGTTCATCGTTATTTCGTTGATGTAAAGCACTAAGTTCCCACTTGAATTCAAAATCATTGGGTTACTTCATAAATTGCAAATCATGGGCTTAAATTAACAGGAGCAGGCTGCATATCCAATGGCTCTGTATTGTTTGATAGCATATGCATTCATGTCTCATTTAATAAGTCTGAAGAACGTAAGAGCGCATAATTGCTTTTTTCTTCCATGTTAAAATACATTGGGCTCCTTCTGCTTTGAAGTGCCTGCCAGGTGGTCCGTGAAATCATAGGAGGAGAGGCACTTTCTCACTGCAGCCACAGGGTGGCTACATGCTCTGTGTGAAGTGAGGCGAGATGCAGGGCAGATATTGCAGACTCGCACACATGGAGATAATAAGGACGTGTCTCTGGTTCTATTCTTAGTGAGCCATGCCGTACTTGAAAGTCAAAACGACGCACTCATTAATGTAGCTTCCCCTTGCTGGATCACTTGCAAATTACGCTGAAGAACGTCCTGACCATTTTTTGTTGCATACTTTGACCATGTTTGATATATATTTCGATAAAACTGCTTATAACATCTGGAAGAATGATTTGAAATGTGAGGGGAGGGGGCAGGAGGGAAAAAGCAGGAATTAGAGCAGAAAATGTAATACGTTTTAATTCCTTACAAAGTTAAAAGAACTGCGCTTGCAGAGGCGAGAGATGCAAGCGCTGTTTATGAAGTTAGGCAGTTGTTCTGCAGTGACAAGGGGGAATCCCTGTGGGGTGGGCCTGTTACCCAGAAGTCTCCCCAGACCTACCAGGAGACATCTTTCATGTTCAGAAAAAAAGAAATAGGGACAGAAGCACTGAGCCTCTATCTTGTGCGGCGAATTCAAAGACTTGGCAGGGACTGAGGTCGAAATAAATAGGCTGCCAGGCCGGATACACAATAAATACAGTAGTAATCACCCAGAGAAATAGATACGCTTTGGTGGGATCCCCCTTTCACTCGGACAGCCACTTCGTAAATGAAATGCACATTTTACCAAACCCCACACAGAAAACCGAGCAATTTAGAGAGAGAAAAAAAGACATTTTAAGAATAAGAATAATTAAGGGTGAAAGTGGACTGCTTGTTTGGTTCAAATTACAAAGCATTCACCTTGCAGTTATTGGACACTTGAAAATTACAAAGGCGATGCAGATAAAAATCAGCGCACTAAACTCTCCTGTCTGAGCCGCTTTCAAGCCAATTACAAAGAAGGTTCTTTAACAATGGAGAAGGGATACAGGAATAATGCAAATTAAAGCAGAGAAGTGCTCCAGCGAAGGACAGAACCAGTGCATTGTCTACCATTATGCAGCACGAATTAGCACCAAAACAACTCCAGGCCTTGGTCACTTAGGGTGGCATGGTGGCACAGTGGCTAGCTCTGCTGCTTCACAGCACCAGGGTCTCAGGACCTCACTTCAGGAGTTCCTCAGGATAGTGTCCTAGGCCCAATCATCCTCAGCTGCTTCATCAACAACCCTCCTTCCAATTTAAGATTACAAATGGGGATATTCACTGATGATTACACAATGTTCATCACCATTCACGACTTCTCAGATACAGAAACAGTCTATGTCCAAATGCAGTAAGACTTGGACAACATTCAGGCTTGGGCTGATAAGTGTCAAGTAGCACAAGTGCCAGGCAATGGCTATTTCCAACAAAAGAGAACCTAACTATCTCTGCTTGACATTCAATGGCATCCCCTTCACTGAATCCCCCACTATCCACATCCTGGGGGATTACCATTGACCAGGACCTGAACTAGGCCAACCATATAATTACTGTGGCTATAAAAGCAGCTCAGAGGCTGGGAATCGGGCAGTAAGTAACTCACCTCCTGGCTCCCCAAAGCCTGTCCATCATCTATAAGGCCCAAGTCAGGAGTGTGATGGAATACTCCCCTCTTGCCTGGATGAGTACAGCTCCAACAACACTCAAGAAGCAGGACAAAGCAGACTGCTTGAGTGGCACAGCATCCATCACTACTAACATCCACTTCCTTCACCACCGACACAGAGTAACAGCAGTACGTACCATTGACAAGCTGCACTGCAACAACTCACCAAAATTCCTTCCATAGCATCTTCCAAACCCATGGCCTCCGCCACCTAGAAGGACAAGGGCAGCAGACACATGGGAACACCATCACCTGCGACTTCTCCTCCAAGTCACACACCATCCTGACTTGGAATAATATTGCCGTTCCTTCGCTGTCGCTGGGTCAAAATCCTGGAACTCCCTCCCTAACATCAGTGTGTGTGTTCCCACACCATATGGACTGCAGCGGTTCCAGAAGACAGCTCACCATCGCCTTCCCAAGAGCAGATTGGGATGGGTAATAAATGCTGGCCCAGCCTGCAGTGCCCACATCCAGTGAAAGAATTTTAAAAATGTTTAAAGACATAAGCACACATGTACATGTATGCAGAAGCCAAGGATTATCATTTCAGAATGAATCCTGAAAACGATTAACACTGAGTGGTCCATTTTGAATACATTACATTTCAAAGCTTGACAATACAAACAGTGGCAGCCATGCCAAGGGGTGATACGCCACACTGTTCATACATGCAGTCACATTTCAATGTTTATCACAAATTGCAGACCAAAATAATGGCTGCAGGTGACATTCACTAGTTAATGCTGCAAACTCTATGGCTGCATCATTGGATCACTTGCCTGCAATTTGATCATTCTGAAAAATATTCTTTGTTCATAATCTTGAACTAAAGTCCTATGTGGTTCAGGTATAGATGTTCAAGGTACCAAAGCACTATTCAAGAAAAATGGATAGGGACCTCTCCTGGTCTCACAAAGAACATTTAAAACGTAGAAAATAGGACCAGGAGTTGGCCATTCGGCTCTTCAAGCCTGCTCCACCATTCATTATGATCATGGCTGATCATCCAACTCAGTAACCTGTTCTTGCACTTCCTCCATATCCTTTGATCCCTTTAGCCCCAAGAGTTATATCTAACTCCTTCTTGAAAACATACAACGATTTGGCCTCAGCTGCTTTCTGTGGTAGAGAATTCCACAGGTTAATTTCTCCATCAATTGATACGACCATGTACACATTAGCTGGTCACTCACCTCTCTGCTTTTTGTGGGATCTTGCAGTGCACAAAATGCTTGCTGTATTTGCCTAAACAACAATAGTCACTTAAGAGTAATTCAATGTGTGCAGAAGCACTGTGGCATGTTTCTGAGAGACGTGGGACATTATATAAACGAGAGGATTTATTTTTGCATAAGCAAAATAGGCCATTATTCATTTTCATAATGCGGTCTTGAGGCAGATTGCTCAGTAATGGAGAAAGGAGAGCTCCCTTATTAGGAGAAAAGATTATTGAGCTTCACACATGAACTATTTTGAACTCATTGGCCTCAATCTTCAGGTCCCTTTCTCCTTCTGGAACAAGAGGTCACAGGCGTAGGTTGAGAAGCTGTAGATTTAAAACTGAGATGAGGAGGAACTACTTCTCGCAGAGGGTGGTGAATTTGTGGAACTCATAGTGGAACTCATAGCTGCCCCATAGTCTGGTGGAATCTGAATCATTGACTGGTTTCAAGAAGGAAATAGATATATTTCTAATAAAAAAAGGAATAAAGGGATATGGGGAACAGGTGGGGAGGTGGATTTGAATCCAGGGGGAGATCAGCCATGATCTGGTTGGTCTACTGAATTTGCCTACTTCTGCTCCTAATTCCTATTTTCCTATGGGCAGCGCAATGGCACAGTGGTTAGCACTGCTGCCTCACAGCGCCAAAGACCCGGGTTTGATTCCAGCCTCAGGTCACTGTCTGTGTGGAGTTTGCACATTCTCCCCGTGTCTGCATTGATTTCCTCCGGGTGCTCCGGTTTCCTCCCATACTCCAAAGATGCGCAGGTTAAATTGCCCCTTAGTTAGTGTCAGGGGGACTAGCAGGGTAAATACATGCAGTTAATGGGATAGGGCCTGGTTGGGATTATTGTCGGTGCAGGCTCAATGGGCCGAATGGCCTCCTTCTGCACTTGTAGGAATTCTATGATTCTATGTCCCGCCCGCCGTGGGAATTGTTGCGGGCGGGATGGAGAATTGGATAGACAAGCACAAGATCCGTTGACCTCAGGTGGGAATTTCTGGTCCTGGGGCAGGGAGAGGTTGGAAAATCCCTCCCATTATGTTTCAGTTAAAATTGGATGGAGCAAAATATTTAAAGGGGTTGATATGAACTCTCTGCCCCCCTTCGGGCGATTATTCTTCCACTGGTCGCAGTTTCTCACAGCTCTGTTCAAAATTACAGGATTACTGACAAGGAGATCAACTCATCCCTCCTTTACAATCCTTGCACATTCCAGCAACATGTACTTGGTCACAAGCAACAAATGCTTTCTGTATAAACCCTTCAATTGTCAAATCCAGAACTTAATTCTTGTCCGAAGCTTTCTGAAAAAGATGACTTTAATGAACCAGTGCTGATTTAACCACTCGATGCCAATGTTAAGATTATTCCAATCTCTTCCCTTTCATTGTTTTTAGATATCTCAAATTAAATATGGACATTTTATTGGTATTTGCTCCCAAATAAACCTGTTGGACTTTAACCTGGTGTTGTGAGACTTCTTACCCCATTTTATCTCGACAGTGTTGAAACATTTCAAACATGCCTAATCCCATTTAGAATCAAAAGTGGCTGCTCCATGCAATTTTCTTATCCCCTCTTCCTGCTGCTAATTGCAGGTCTAAACTTCTACCTTGAAATGGATACCTCTTGAACCCATGCCTGGTATTTCCCTAAGTTCACCTATCTTGTAACTTGCGTGCTATCATTTCCAGTTAAAGTTTATTTATGAGTGTCTCAAGTAGGCTTATATTAACGCTGCAATAGGCGGCACGGTGACACAGCGGTTAGTGCTGCTGCCTCACAGAGGCAGGGACCTGGGTTCGATTCCCGTCTTGGGTCGCTGTCTGTGTGGATTCTGCACATTCTCCCCGTGGCGGCGGGGGTTTCCTCTGGGTGCTGCGGTTTCCTCCCACAGTCTGAAAGATGTGCTGGTTAGGTGCATTGGCCATGCTAAATTCTCCCTCAGTGTACCCGAACAGGCACCAGAGTGTGGCGACTAGGGGATTTTCACAGTAGCTTCATTGCAGTGTTAATGTAAGCCTGCTTGTGACACTAATAAATAATTTTTAAATCACTCCCCAGTTATTTAAGATGAAGCTGGCCCAGCAAGGTAGGTATGGTACACCAATGATGGCAGGAGTACATGAAATAAGAACATAAGGTTGAGTTGCTTGAATTTCAAGGCAGTCGCACTGACCACAGTAAGTAACAAACCATTGCGTGGGCAACAAAGTTCGGAAAAGGCAGAGATGATTCACATACTGGGGCGGGGGGGGGGGCGGGGGGGGGAGGTGGTGAGGAGATTTATGGGATGACTATTGGACAAATCAAGTTGAGAACACAAATATTAAGTTGACAAAGGGTTAACAGCTAGAACATTAATTGATCTGATCTTTGCACAGAGGTTGGCTGACTGGCTGAGTATTTCCAGAAATTGGGTGGAATTTTTCTATTTTTGCACTGAGTGCTGGCTGAAGTGAGAAAGCGGGCGTGCTTTCAGCTGCACATTGCAGAAGGAGACCATACAGCCTATCGAGGCTGTACACCCAGGCACTGCTCACAGAGACGGAGTGGGTAGTGCCATGGGCAGTGCTGAGGGGGAATTCTGGGGAGTGCCATGTGGAGTGGATGGGTTCCCCTTATCCATCGGAGGTAGTCCCACATGTCTGTGTGTGTGGTTGTGTGTGTGCATTTTCTCATCACATTGTGCAATACACTTTGCAAATAAAAACTGGAGACATGGCCCACACTGTCACGCTGGCTGAGCGGGGCTGGAAAAGGGGCAACGTCGAGAATCCCAGAATTGGGGATGCCCTTTAAAGAAAGGTGCCCCGACCTCAGATTTTAAAAAAACAAGAACATCCCCCCTCCACAGAAACCCCTGCCCCACATGCACGCACACATACAGACACACTCACAGACGCACACACGCAGACACACACACAAATAGACACACACACACACAGACACACACACAAACACACACATGCAACGCTACCATGAACACAGACATGTGGAACTACCCCCCACGGATAAAGGGAACACCCCCCCCCCCCTCCAATGGAGCTCCAGAGGCCCCCCTCAGCACTGTCCCCTGGCACTAAACCACCCCCCCACCCCCCGACTCTGGGAACAGTGCTGGGGGTACAGCCCTCTCCCTCCAGGGGGCTATACTTTCCTGGGCACCGCTGGCATGTTCCATTCACCAAGATTCACGTTTTTACAAACCTGTTGTAAACCTTGTCGACGTGATGTTACATTGGCGAGGGGAGAATTTCCCAATGTGTTGGTGGGGGCGGGGGTGGGGGGGGGGGGGCGGAAGGGTGGAGGGGACACACACAGACGATACGGCAGGGCAGGCCATTAATTATATTTAAACATATTGACATTCCTAGGTGGGAACCGCATTACATCACTGGCGAGGATGGGGGAAAAAAATCAGAAAACAAATTCTCACTGGCACGATTCTCGTTTTCCAGCTCTTGCGTGTCTTTGCACCTGTGTCACCTTTTGCACTCGCGGCAAATGTGGGCGTAAAGTTCACCCCCCCCCCCAACCCCTCCATTAAGTGAGATACCACACACAGTCAAATACTGTCTTGATGGCAAGGGCAGTCACTCTAACCTCAACAGTAGAGTTCAGCTCTTTCGTCCATAGAAACATACAATCCCGACTGTGCAGAAGGAGACCATTCGGCCCATCGAGTCTGCAATCCCACCCAGGCCCTATCCCCGTAACCCCACGTATTTACTCTACTAATCCTCCTGACATTAAGGGACAATTTAGCATGGCCAATCCATCTAACCTGCACATCTTTGGACTGTGGGAGGAAACCGGAGCACCCGGAGGAAACCCACGCAGACACAAGGAGAATGTGCAAACTCCACACAGACAGTTTTAAAGTTTTAAAAAAAGTTTTATTTATTAATGTCACAAGTAGGCTTACGTTAATACCACAATGTAGCTACTGTGAAAATCCCCTAGTCGCCACACTCTGGCGCCGGTTCGGGTACACTGAGGGAGAATTTAGCATGGCCAATACACCCAACCTGCACATCTTTCAGGCTGTGGGAGGAAACCTGAGCAGCCGGAGGAAACCCACGCAGACACGGGAAGAACGTGCAAACTCCGCACAGACAGTGACCCAAGCCACTCAGTGGGACACAGAGGAGCAAGAGAGCTCTGCATGCAAGCGAATGCTGTTAGGCAGAGAGTTGCCAAAAGAGAAAGTGGAATTGGCTCAGGTCTGCTGGCCCCATACCATGGCAAGCATGTTGTAAACGGACTGTGGCATAAGTGGTATTTGTGTATTTCATTGAGGAACGCCGATCCTGGCATTTGTTTGTATACTACTATGCCTGTTCCCTCGAGTATACATGTGTACCAAAAGCCCCATTGTCCAGTCTATCAAACGGAAAAGGCTACCAGTGTATAGTCCACTTAAGGTGTAAATCTCTGCCCATTATATAAACTACTCGGGGTGCAAAGTGCTGCGAGCTAAAATGTGGAATTCCAAGGATCTGGCTGGGAATCAGAGTGCTTTGGATAGTCTCTGCAATACTAATCGTATCCAAGCAACCACTGTGGGTTGGCGCGCGCACACACACAGACACACACACTTAGACACACACACTCACAGACACACACATAGACATACACACGCAAACACACACACATACACACACACACACACACACAGTGGACAAGACGACAATAAACCTCCTTTATCCAGACTTCATTAATCTGAAAACTTTGGCTAACTAAAGATCATGCAGCGAGCCTTTCTTTCTGTTGTTCCAATCTGCTTATTCGTATTATTAATCTTTTCATTTTCAGAAAAAAAAATTAACTCACCACCGTGAACAGGGACCTTTGTGTTGGAAAAGGAGAAAAAAAAGTGTGTGAAAAGCAGGCTTTAATTCTCCACAAACATGGGAGTGAAGCTTTTCAATGATCCACGGACGTAAAAAAACTATAGATTCAAAAAATGCTTCTCTTAATGAAAGAGGGTGTTCATTGTATCAGAGGATGGTGAGACTTTATCAAATAACACAGGGTTTGTACTCGAATCAGCAGCAATTTCATATGAGTTTTGTTGTGAGGCAAATTCTCCTTCACATTGCCAGCGTACGGATACAAGACTTGACTTCTGAGAAGTCATTTCATGCTAATAAGAATTAAAAGTTGGTCTGGACTGAAGTGTGCCACCTACAATGCTCCATCACTTATTGGCGCTACTTAAGAGACAATGCAATTTCATCTTGGATTTCGGCCAGAGAACTGAAGCAATAACATCGCCCCTGCAGTTCAGGTTTTGCCAAACGCAAGAGTATTGAACGTGGATGCCCAAAATATGTTCTTGTGTGGCATTTGAAATGAAAGCCCGCCATTTCCTCAGCCCGCTGAACTGTCAAACTGGATGGATTCCATTGAATTTCAGGAATTTTATAATCAGTATAAATTGCGCATGTATATCAAGCTGTTCTAACACGTATTTTCAGCAGGGTGTCTCCATTATGCTTCAGGGCACACACTGAGAACTCCATTGCTTCATGCTAAACAATAATGGCCTGAAATACTTGTAACCAGAGCCAAAACCTCTTGGTGGAAAACTGATTAGCTTGTTTTAAAGCAGTTTTTCCTATGGACAATTCTTAGTTGAGGGACGCCGCGAGGAAATGCTTCTGTTACTGGGCAACATGACCTGAATGGCTCTGTCGCAGATATTAACTCAACAACAACACTCCAGCACCATATAGCAATTCAAAATTAGTAGTAAATGTTACTTGGGATTTGAGAAAGTTTATATCTATACAACAATAAAAGTGGTGTTTATCTGCAGCACACTACATTTATTCCCAAAGTCTGGACCATCTTTGGACCTTACTTCGTTTCGAATGCAAATCGTAGCAGCGACAAAATAACACATTCAGTTTTTGAGTTTGGTTTGATCTATCCCGGCTCTTTAGTTTCTTATTTTGTCTTCCACAGTTTGCACTGGGGCGGCACGGTGGCACAGTGGTTAGCACTGCTGCCTCACACAGCGCCAGGGACCTTCGATTCCCAGCTTGGGTCACTGTCTGTGCGGAGTCTGCACATTCTCCCCGTGTCTGCGTGGGTTTCCTCCGGGTGCGCCGGTTTCCTCCTACAGTCTGAAAGACGGGCTGGTTTCGTGCGTTGGCCATGCTAAATTCTCCCTCGGTGTACCCGAACAGGCGCCGGGGTGTGGCGACTAGGGAATTTTTTATAGTAACTTCATTGCAGTGTAAATGTAAGCTTACTTGTGACACTAATAAACTTGAAACTATTTAGTTGGATGTTCCAAAAGCCGGACGTTGAGTGATGTTTATTGTGCATTTTTCCTTCCGTTAAATCGGAGCAGGATTGAGTTTAGGGTTGCTGGGGACTTATCCTCAAAGAATGGCCTAGAACATAACTGGAACATCCCAAAGTTTAACGAGAAGAGAAAGGAAAGGAGGAATTCCCAAGCATCGTGTTTGTGGACTAGGTTGTGATTGACTGTCTACCAGTTAACCCATATAACATGACAGTTTAGTTAGTATATCAACATTTGACCATATCCTAACTAACTGATTTCCCATGGCATTATTGATGGTTAGATCAGTGATCGAGAGAGAGTACTGTTGTGAGGTCTAATTGTTAAAATGTGTTTATATGTGTCTTTGAAGTCATTGTGAGGATACCACTTAAATAGACATACGCTGAGCTTAATTATAACTGAATTGATGAGAGATGTTCCTGTAGTTTGGCAGTTTTTCAAGGCCATGTTATTTTTTTGGTGAGCGGGTAATTATGAGGATCAGGAAATCATCTTGCTCTTGGATCTGAACCTACGGTTCCTCTGCCGGGCCGGGCTATGATTGCGATAACACATCATTAGTCAGACATAGCTAACCTGATTCATGCTGGTCAAAGCCCAGCTCACATTCCCTATTAGTGGGGGTGAGGAATCCAATGCTTGGCAAATTCTGCTGCAGCATGATAGGGAGAGCTGACATCAAAGGGATAAAAAACAACGCACAGTCCACAGTTATTTCTTGATTCATAACAACAATGTGCATTGATATAACACCTTTAACATAGTAAAATGGCCCACTGTCATTCCAAGGAGCCATAAATGTGATTCATTTAACCTGCTCAATACTAACCCAACATTAGTTATATCGCCAGTGCAACCAAATTCACTTCCAACATTACACACAACCAAAGGAGATTATAGTGAAAAACCTGGTTCCGCCTATATTCCATGCGAGTGTTACCAGGCTGCTGACTGTAACTCTAATGATAATGTGATATTAGTGTACCTTTAAGAATTTCTTTTAAAAATCATGTTCTCTGCAGCTATAAGCAGTTTTGGTTTCATTGCTGCCAGGCCCTCTGCTAGAAGTCCTTTGTATTGTTCCTTCAGTGGTTTAAATGGGGTTTTGTTTACTTTTACTCTGGGATCCTTTATGACCCTGCATTGTTAGGAGGAAGACTGGTTGGCAGGTCATGTGTTTTGGACAGTTTGTTTTCACCTTCTTAGTGAATTTAAGTTTTCATTTTCTGTTTGGCTGCCTGCAGTTTGAATTTAGAAGGGACATGGACAGGGTATTGGAAATTCTGCTGGTTAGCTGAAAGCAAGGCTCCATGCCTTCCTGGAGTAGAAAATCTGCTGATGGTGGCTTGACTACAGTCTCTTTCCCTGGTGTTTTGGAAAGCTGTTCTGACTCCAAGCTTGTCTGTGTGTGCCCCAAGAGAACTGCAGCATTCAACCAAAGGACTCAGTTCCAGTATCACGTGAGCATTAGTCTTTGCTGTGCTAAACCTGTGGAAAGGATTTTGTCTCTGGGAAGTTTTGTTTGATTGGAACATTTTAGATATATTTGTTAAGTGTTATACATTATCGTGGTTGTTTTGTTTTGTTTGTAACTAATAAAAGTTATTGCTAATTTTCTTTCCATACATGTTAACTATATTCTTAAATAAACTTTGTTTGATAAAAGCTCCCTTGTGGGTCATTCGAATCATACTTGAAGTGAAACATATCATGCTTATCTTAGCCAAATTCAAAACTTATGATCCAGGCGGGCTTCATAAAACACTTTGGAGTTTCTGACCTGAATTATAACTATAAGTCAACTTTCTCATAAAGCACAAAGAAAAGAACAAATAAAATTACAGCACAGGAGCAGGCCCTTCATCCTTCCAGTCCTGCACCAACCATGCTGCTCATCTGAACTAAAACCCCCTACCCTTCTGGGGACCATATCCCTCTATTCCCATCCTATTCATGTATCATGGGGGCAAATTCTCCCATTCCGCCTGCCATGGGAATTGTAGAGGGCGAGGGATGGACCATGGAAAGGTCCGTTGACCTTGGATGGGATTTTCCAGTATTGGGGTGAGCGCGAACGGAAAATCCTGCCCATTGTGTTTGGGGTGATGGGGTGGATGGCAAATATGTAGCTCCAACTCAAACAAACCATCATAACCCAATGTTCTTAATAAATGTTTGCAACTGATGAACAGAAAGACAAGCATGGAAAATATTGCCGCTAACGATAATTTAATGTAATTTTTGATGTTCAAAAGTCATTGTGACGTTGAGTAACTGCTTCGCTCATTCAGATTGACAGCCAAAAGGCCTGTCATTTGTTGGGAGATGGAGGGAGGGGGAGATTAAGGGTGGGATTCTTCCATCTTGCCCGTGCCCCGTAGCAAGTGAGAACAGAGAATTTGGCATTCCAGCCAAAACTCCACTCACTTTTGGTGTCATTGGAGAATCCCAGCCATGAACTAGGACGGAGGTTTTCAGCCCATGTCATCTTGATTTGATTTGATTTGATTTATTATTGTCACATGTATTAGTATACAATGAAAAATGTTGTTTCTTGCGCACTACACAGACAAAGCATACCGTTCATAGCGAAGGAAATGAGAGAGTGCAGAATGTAGTGTTACAGTCATAGCTAGAGTGTAGAGAAAGATCAACTTAATGCAAGGTAGGTCCATTCAAAATTCTGACAGCAGCAGGGAAGAAGCTGTTCTCGAGTCGGTTGGTACGTGACCTCAGACTTTTGTATCTTTTTCCCGACAGAAGAAGGTGGAAGAGAGTATGTCTGGGGTGCGTGGGGTCCTTAATTATGCTGGCTGCTTTGCCGAGGCAGCGGGAAGTGTAGACAGAGTCAATGGATGGAAGGCTGGTTTGCATGATGGATTGGGATACATTCACGACCTTTTGGAGTTTTTTGCGGCCTTGGGCAGAGCAGGAGCCATACCAAGCTGCGATACAACCAGAAAGAATGCTTTCTATGGTGCATCTGTAAAAGTCGGTATAAAATAAATGGAATAACCCTGATTTTTGAAGTGTAACCAGTTGGGTATTACTAAGCGTAGCCAGACATTCACCGAGACAGAGTGGGTGGGGGGGGATATTCCAGCCTTGCCGTGGTGTGACCCTCTGTGAAACATTCAGCAGCCTAGACCAGAAGTCCATCGACTTGTCGGCAAGACTGGAAAATGCCACCCAAAGATTACAATGCAAAAGGAAGCTGTTGCCAAATGTTGAAATAAGACTTGGGAAATGACCATTGAAAATAAATCTTTCCTAATACAGGATACCAATATGATCTTGGGTGGAGTTTTACAGCTCTGTCATAGAGGGGTCGGCGCTGGAAAATGGAACGAGTCATTCAAAGCTCCATTGACTTCACCGGCATCGGAAAATCCCACCGGCGAGAGCGGCTGTAAAATTCCACCCCTTGAATTTATTCTTAAAGTGTGCAAGCTGCCTCTGTCCAAAGGCAACAAGCCTGACAGGTTGAAAACACCCCTTAATGGATACAGCTTTAAATTCACAAGCCTCCATTCCAAATGTAAGAGCTCTTGAGTTAGGTCCTAGTAAGGTTTAGTCAGACTCCATATAAAAGGCCACCAAAGTAGAATCAAATACTAAATTACAAGTTGTCCATTGGTCACTCTTGCAGCTAAAAAATATTCTGTACAACCTACTAGGATTCAGGTCCTCCAAGACAAAGCGCCCACACAGCAGATTTATCACTCAAATCCAAGGAGTAGCTATTCTCAGCATTGCTTTATCTCAACTCAGCTATGTTGTTTCAGTGTCAGTTCTATGAATATACTGTGGGCGGCACGGTGACACAGTGGTTAGCACTGCTGCCTCACAGTACCAGGGACCCGAGTTCAATTCTGGCCTCGGTTGACTGTCTACATGGAGTCTGCACATTCTCCCCGTGTCTGCATGGGTTTCCTCTGGGTGCTCCGGTTTCCTCCCATGGTCCAAAGGCATGCCGGTTAGGTGGATTGGCTGTACTAAATCATAGAATCCTACAGTGCAGAAGGAGGCCTTTCAGCTCATCGAGTCTGCACCGACCACAATCCCACCCAGGCCCTATCCCCATAACCCCATGTATTTACCCTAGCTAGACCCCTGACACTATGGGGGAATTTAGCATGGCCAATCCACCTAACCTGCATACCTTTGGACTGTGGGAGGAATCCGGAGCACCCGGGGGGAAACCCACGCAGACAGGTGGAAAAACGTGCAAATTCGACACAGACAGTGACCCAAGCCGGGAATCAAACCCGAGTCCCTGGAGCTGTGAGGCAGCAGTGCTAACCACTGTCAGTTCTCTGGATATACTGTGAGTAGCACATTGGCACGGTCCCTTAGTGTCAGGGGGATTAACAGGGTAAATATATGGGGTTACAAGGATAGGCTTTGGTGGGATTGTTGTCGGTGCAGGCCCGATGGGCCAAATGGCCTTCTGCATTGTAGGATTCTACAATTCTATCATGCTGTGGGTGGGATCTCCCTCCTCCCCTGTTGTCAATGGGGTTTCACGTTGAACACACCCCTCGCTGCTGGGAAACCTGCAGCAGGGCTGTGCCGTCGGTGGGACCGTAAGATCCCGCCAGCATGAATGCCAACAAGATTTCAATGCCTGCATTCAAATAAAAGTTCCTATGACCATTTCTTAAAACAAACCCGGGGGCAGGTGGAATCTCTCAGGCAGAGAGAATGAGGATTAAGCTCAGTAGATTCTGAATGAAGACATTTTTACATTTAAGGAGCACAAGTTAATAGCACTTTTGTACACAAGACATGATGTCCAGGGGATCCAGATTTTCACATCTTGAGCAGCTGTCGAGCCTCTGCCTGCCTCAAGTCACACTGAGCCAAGTGCCCCTTCCTTTAAAACTGTGGGAATCACATTCCTCCGGTTTCCAGCGAGGCTCGATTGGAACTGCAACAGAAAGCAAAATAAATAACAGGGTGGCGGTGGATAAAGGGTCTGAGGCGGGGAGTGGGGGCGGGGGTGTGCTTATGACAATTTAGAAATGCCTTTAAACTTTCGCCATTAAAAAGCTGCAAGATCACCACAACAGCCTGAGGCTGGGTTAGCTCCTTCACCCTGCTGGGCTCGGTAACTCCTTCAAGCTAGTGGCCAGAATGATGTTGGGCTTTAATCACTGTGACTGGATTCCACACAACAGCACTTAACAAGCCTTGCGATGCCAATTTTCATACCATTTCTCATGTCGCTTTCTCTTTTGTACATTTTGAGAGGTTAAAGTCTTACCCAGAAGGAAAAAAAACAGTTCAAACCGGTATTCTTATTTCCCCGTTTTACTGGTGTTCCATTTTAAAGTATACAACTCCAATTCAGCCCAGTATTCTTGTTCCCCCGTTTTACTGTTTTTTTCCTTCTGGGTTCGACGGAAAATCTACAGCCAATATTGAAGGCCTTCATGCAGGGTTCTGCCTTGCTGTGTTCTCAGAACATTAGGTCTTTCACTGGTTAACTGAGTTGCTCCCATTAGTAGCTGATGGTTCACTAACTGAAGAATCCAGCCATGGAATTGTTGCAATTTGCATCGCTCCCATAACTTCCATAAAAGTGAGTTTTACATGTCTACTTTACAGGGGATTAATAACTTACTCAAGAGTTCTCTTGCCAAGGGCTCTGAACCATATGCTATTCTGCAACGGATGGTGAAAACGTAGTTAGTAACATAGCACCAGGGGACCGCCATACTTCCCCCTTCCTGTGGTGCACTCTGGGTAGACTGACAGACACAGCTGTGAATTGATTGCTTTATTCCAAGGGTTGCTGGGTCGAACATTCCTAGGAATTTAAAGGTTTCTGTTTCAGACAACAATGATCATTCCCTTTGTTGAAAGACAAAATATTACACCGAGATCAATCTTCAGAAGTACAATTTTTTTGTTTGACACTTCAGTCTCCTCTTGCTGAATATCAGCCTTTTCAGGACACAATTTAAATTTATTTTTTTGACAAGCAACACATTATTTTATGACTGAGTTCCGAGGCCTCTTGTTGTCAATCCGTTTGTGTGTCCAAATTTGAAATATCCATCTGTATAATGGCCTGTGAGTTCCTGGTCAACTCTGCTTAGCTTGTCAATCATTTGTTGACTTTCTTAAAACTTGATACACATCCTCAATTCACTCAAACAGCTGAGTAATACTTACTTTGTCAACACTTGTGGCTAAGTTGGGCATATATTACAGTCTTCATCATCTATTCTCTACATCTGGAATCACCATTTTGATAAGAACAAAGAACAAAGAACAGTACAGCACAGGAAACAGGCCCTTCGGCCCTCCAAGCCTGTGCCGCTCCTTGGTCCAACTAGACCAATCGTTTGTATCCCTCCATTCCCAGGCTGCTCATGTGACTATCCAGGTAAGTCTTAAACGATGTCAGCGTGCCTGCCTCCACCACCCTACTTGGCAGTGCATTCCAGGCCCCCACCGCCCTCTGTGTAAAAAACGTCCCTCTGATGTCTGAGTTATACTTCGCCCCTCTCAGCTTGAGCCCGTGACCCCTCGTGATCGTCACCTCCGACCTGGGAAAAAGCTTCCCACTGTTCACCCTATCTATACCCTTCATAATCTTGTATACCTCTATTAGATCTCCCCTCATTCTCCGTCTTTCCAAGGAGAACAACCCCAGCCTACCCAATCTCTCCTCATAGCTAAGACCCTCCATACCAGGCAACATCCTGGTAAACCTTCTCTGCACTCTCTCCAATGCCTCCACGTCCTTCTGGTAGTGCGGCGACCAGAACTGGACGCAGTACTCCAAAGTCTTGCTACAATTCCTGTTATTCTATAACAATTACGCAACAACATTAGAAAGAAGAATCTCCTGATTGCTAGGGAGTCCAGGACCAGGGGGTGTGATCAGAATAATCAGAGGCAGGCCATTCGGGAGTGAAACAAGGAAACAAAAACAGAAAATGCTGGAAAATCTCAGCAGGTCTGACAGCATCTGTGGAGAGAGAATAGAGCCAACGTTTTGAGGCAGGATGAACATTCGTCCCCAAAAGAGAGACAAACAAGATCCAAGCTGACAAGTTGGAGCATTGCACCCAATCTTGGGCTCGATCTAACGCTCCATCCCAGCCAAAAGGTTGAGATAGCTTTAAGAAATTGCATCAGGCGATGCCTCGGTTAAACTTATCCGGCTATCCTGATCGTTGACCCTACTGTAGCCTGGGAGATCAACCTGCCTGATCGTTAACTCTCCCCCGCCAGATAAGTTCATCCAAGTCCTATCTTATTCCCACCTGAGAGCATTACCCAATGCTTGTTGCTGAGAAGGAATACAATGAGGGTCTTGGTTGATCTTCCACCTTTCTAGGCTAGGGTGACCAGACCTTTAGAGTCAAAGCTGGTGACACACAAGGTGAGAGCATAGCAAAGTCGCCAGGATGGAACATGGAGGTTGCGCAGTGCAGCGAGATAAAACATTTTAGCAGCTTATAGTTAAACAGTTGCTCACATAGCTCACAAATACAAAACAATTGTGCGTACAATTACCTAGATATAAACACAGTCAAACACTATTCATAAGTAATAGACTAACACTGCTCAAGGACATTGGTCAATCTAACACAAAGATAAAATACTGCAGATGCTGGAATCTGAAACTAAAACAGAAAATGCTGGAAAATCTCAGCAGGTCTGGCAGCATCTGTGGAGAGAGAATAAGAGCCAACGTTTTGAACCAGGATAAGCCTTCGTCATCTATTCTCTCTCCACAGATGCTGTCAGACCTGCTCAGTCAGTCATTCAAAACAGCCTGGTGTGTATTCGCTAAACTTTGCAAAACAAATGTTAACAAACCTTAACTAACACATACTGCAAGAGCAGCTTTGTGTTACATACAACAGGCACACCAATTAGGAGCAGAGGTAGGCTATTCAGCCCATCGAGATGGCTGCCATTTGATAAGATCTTCACTGATTCAACAGTGGTCTCAACTCCACTTACCTGCCTATCCCCATAACCTTTGACTCCTGTCAATTAAGAATCGATGATGTGGAGATGCCGGCATTGGACTGGGGTAAGCCGTGTAAGAAGTCTCACAACACCAGGTTAAAGTCCAACAGGTTTATTTGGCAGCACAAGCTTTCAGGGTGTTACTCCTTCTTCAGGTGAGTGAGGAGCTGTGTTCACAAACAGGGCATATATAGTCACAAATTCAAGAATCTATCCAACATAAAAGCAAAATACTGCAGATGCTGGAAATCTGCAATGAAAACAGAAAGTCATAAGTAAGTTTAAGGGTGGCACGGTGGCACAGTGGTTAGCACTGCCGCCTCACAGCGCCAGGAGCCTGGGTTCAATTCCCGGCTTGAGTCACTGTCTGTGTGGAGTTTGCATGTTCTCCCTGTGTCTGCCTGGGTTTCCTCTGGGTGCTCCAGTTTAGTCCCACAGTCCAAAGGTGTGCGGGTTAGGTGGATTGGCCATTGTAAATTGCCCCTTAGTGTCAGGGGGACTATCTAAGATAAATGCATGGGCTTATGGGGATAGGGCCTGGGTGGGATTGTGCTTGGGGCAGACTCGATGGGCTGAATGGCCTCCTTCTGCACTGTAGGATTCTATGAAAATGCTGGAAAGGCTCAGCGGGTCTGACAGCATCTGTGGAGAGCGAATAGAGTTAACGTTTCAAGTCCAGGTTTGACTTTTCTTCAGAATCTATCTAACTCAGCTGTTAAAATATTCAATGATTCAGAATCCACCGCTCCCGAGGGAAGAGAATTCCAAAGATTAATGACACTCAGGGAAAAAAATTCTCCTCATCTCCATCTTAAATGAGAGACTCCTGGACTGGAATTTTCTGGCTGTTTATGCCCCACTGCCACCGCAAATGAGGCCAGAGAACTTGACACTTAGCCAAAATCTCCATTCATCGCAACAGGACCAGAAAATCCTACCGGCATGAATGGCCATAAGATCCTGCCCTTATTTTTAAACTGCCTCTCAGTTCTAGTCTCATTCATAAGGGTAAACATCCTTTCAGTATCCACCCTGAAAGACGCACTGGTTAGGTGCATTGGCCATACTAAATTCTCCCGCAGTGTACCCGAACAGGCACCGGAGTGTGGCGACCAGAGGATTTTCACGGTAACTTCATTGCAGTGTTACCATAGAACCATAGAAACCCTACAGTGCAGAAAGAGGCCATTCAGCCCATCGAGTTTACACCGACAACAATCCCACCCAGGCCCTATCCCCGTCTCCCTATATATTTACCTGCTAATCTCTCTAACCCTCATATTTACCCACTAATTTACACATCCCGAGACACTAAGGGGCAATTTAGCTTGGCCAATCAACCTAACCCGCACATCTTTGGACTGTGGGAGGAAACCGGAGCACCCGGAGGAAACCCACGCAGACACGGGGAGAATGTGTAAACTCCATACAGACAGTGACCCGAGTCGGGAATCGAACCCATGTCACTGGAGCTGTGAAGCAGCAGTGCTAACCACTGTGCTACCGTGCCGCCCACAATGTTAATGTAAGCCTACTTGTGGCACTGATAAATAAACTTAAAACTCAAAATTAATCCTGTCAAGTCACCTCAGGATCTTGTGTCTTTCAATAAGATCACCTCTCATTCTTCCAAACTCCAATGGAATCCTTTCCCCATACAATAACCCCTTCATCCCAGGAATCAGTTGAGTGAACCTTCTCTGAACTGCTTCTAATGCAATTATATCCTTTCGTAAGCAAGAAGGTGAAAACTGTGCACAGTACTCCAGATGTGGTCTCATGGTTTAGTGATATCTTTGTGTTCTTTTCGAAAGATCCCGGCTCCACTCAAAATGGGAAGTGAAATTGAACACAATGCAGCTCTTTCTTCTTGACTTGGATGTAAATATGCAAAATGCTTTTGAAGACAGTTGTTAAAGCATCGATGATGCCTTTTGACAATACCAATCTCACTTTACAGCCAATCTCTAATCTTGCGTGTAACATCTTACACCTTTCAGTCACAGCCATAGCCACGCAATTGTATTTACAATGTACCACCTATGTTACCACCTGTAGTGTTAACAATTGAAAGTTGTGGATATTTCTGTCTGATGCATTACTTAGACAAATCAGAACCGCTAAGGGACTTGGGAGTCCTGGTTCAGGATTCTTTTAAGGTTAACTTGCAGGTTGAGTTGACGGTTAGAAAGGCAAATGCAATGTTAGCATTCATTTCGAGAGGACTCTAATACAAAAGCAGGTATGTACTGTTGAGGCTTTATAAGGTTCTGGTCAAACTACATTTGGAGTATTGTGAGCAATTTTGGGCCCCGTATCTAAGGAAGGATGTGCTGACATACGAGAGGGTCCAGAGGAGGTTCACAAAAATGATCCGTGGAATGAAAATCTTGCCATAAGAGGGGCGTTTGAGGACTCTGGGTCCGTACTCGATGGAGTTTAGAAGGATGAGGGGGGATCTCATTGAAACTTATAGAATACTGAAAGGCCTGGATAGAGTGTACATGGCAAAGATGTCTCCATTAATAGCAGAGACTAGGCTGTGAGGGCACAGCCTCAGATTAAAGGAACCGAGATGAGGAGGAATTTCTTCAGCCAGGGGGTGGTGAATCTGTGGAATTCATTGCCACAGAAGGCTGTGGAGGCCAGGCCAATGAGTGTATTTAAGACAGAGATAGATAGGTTCTTGATTGGTAAGGGGATCAAAGGTTACTGGGAAAAGTTGAGAGAATGGCGTTGAGAAACATATCAGCCTTGATTGAATGGCAGAACAGGCTCAATGGGCCGAATGGCCTAATTCTGCTCCTATATCTGTTGGTCTTATTTAACAGACACCTTTATCCAATGCGACTTACATTGCACACTCTGCTGTACCTCACCAACGCATTTGACAAAATCCAATGGAAAACGATAGACATTGGATATTCAGGGATGAGTTTCATGAACCAGGATCTCTTCCAGGGACATTGTTTGCCTGGGATCAACAGTTTTCACATTGGACCATTCCCAGAAAACGGGATCAACAGTTTTCACATTGGACCATTCCCAGAAAACGGGATCAACAGTTTTCACATTGGACCATTCCCAGAAAACGCTTTATTCATCCTACACTAGTCTAACAATGCTGAGGCCAATTGCAGTGGAGATGACACTGCCTTAGATCAACTAATAACATCGACCGAGACGTCCCTGATGGTTGTGACTGACGGCCATATGACAAAAGCGCATTTACTCAGCTGGCCATTAGCTTTTGCAGCCAGATTGCGTGAGGCTGCATTCCTATTTTCAACCCAGCTTAAATGCTTTGCCTACTTTACATCGTCAAAGTCATAGCACTGATGTGCAATGTGGCACGTGCTAGAATAGCAAGACATGCCAGAATTAAGGTACAGCACAGAGCTGTGCTATTGCAGGGGTGCACTAGACAGAGCATGAGTAAACGAGAGGGAGGGGAAAATGGAATACAGCCTTGGCAGCTCATCCAAACTCAAAGATCCTTCTTTCCCAGAGGTGTTGACAGGAGCCTGGAAGGCGGTTACCCACCTGTTCACTGTGGCGGAGAGAATGTCTCCAGTCCCAACTTACAAAGACAGAGAGGAAGTCTCCCTTCACGCACTGCTTAAATCCCATGCTTTTCCTCTTAAAATGATGCTGCCTTCCATATAAAATTCTCCTTTGAGTTGGTTAATTTATTTCTCATATGTATCAGTACTGCAGGGCTGTCCATTGTTTTAAAAACTATGACAGCTTCTACCTTGGTTGATGCACATTCGAGTTCTACAGCTGTTTCAAATAATAAATGCCTTTAAGGACAGAGTAAATGTACATACAAGATGTCAGAGCTGTCACCCATTGTGGGCAATGCCCACTTCCAATTGAATACTCTACCCACATTCAACTGTTAATGTCTTTCACGTCCACCTCACTCGGTTAGCTGGGAATTGTGTCTTTGTACATGGGTTGAGGAGGTAATCATGTCACCTTAAGTCCGTGGTTATGTTCCACTGTCAGTGGCTCCTAGCTTGTGAATGCGAGTCAAAGGTCAGGAACAACAGAACTCCCAAGTTAGTCTGTACAGCCAGAGGCTCCCATAGAGCAACCACCAGCTTGAGTCAGAGTAATGTTCGCTCCTCGGGGACAATGATCAGCGGTGCAGGTGCAGGGAGTAAACACTGTGTTTGGGAGCTTGAATCTCAACATTAAATTGTGAATATAAACAGGGAGAACGCTCAAACTCCTTGGGTTAGCACAAGCTGAGGGAACAAGTGTTCCAGGCCTGGACTCTGTGAAGGGCAACTTGCATAGAATCATAGAACTACTACAGTGCTGAAGGAGGTCATTCGGTCCATCGAGTCTACATCGACTCTCCGACAGAGCATCTTACTCAGGCCCACTCCCCTTTCCCTATCCCTATAACCCTACACATTTATCCTGCTACTTCCCCTAACCTGCATATCTTCGGACACTAAGGGGCAATTTAGCATGGCCAATCCACCTAACCTGCACATCTTTGGACACTAAGGGGCAATTTAGCATGGCCAGTCCACCTAACATCTTTGGACTGTGGGAGGAAACCGGAGCACCCGGAGGAAACCGACGCAGACACGGGGAGAACATGCAAACCCTATACTGTCATCCAAGACCAGAATCGAACCCGGGTCCCTGATGCTGTGAGGCTGTCCCTTTGTGTTATCGAATATTACAGCTGTTGGTTGCTGCAGTCCTTGAGTTATTTTTCATCATATATTGTGAAACAGCACATTGAATTACCGGCACAGTAGCACAATGGTCAGCATTGCTGCTTCACAGCGCCAGGGACCCGGGTTCGATTCCTGGCTTGGGTCACTGTTCTGTTTGGAGTTTGCACGTTCTCCCCGTGCCTGTGTGAGTTCCCTCCGGGTGCTCCGGTTTCCTCCCATGTTCTGAAAGACATACTAGTTAGGTGCATTGACCCGAACAGGTGCCAGAGTATGGTGATGAGGGGAATTTCACAGTAACTTCATTGCAGTGTTAATGTAAGCCTTACTTGTGACTAATAAATAAATAAACCTTTTTTTAAAAACTGAATTAATTCTAACCTCTAGCTTGGTTTAGTCATTTCACCTTGCTCTTAAAAATTGTTATTCAAAACTGTTTGATTTTGCAATTGAAATACGTGCAGCTTTCCCCTGCAAGTTACAGTATTATATTTCACTTTGCCTGTAGGTGTTCTGCATCATAGATTTGATCTAAGGAGGAAACTCCTTCTTTGTTGATTGTTTGAATTGTTACCATAGAGCTGCTGTGTACAGTTGGCCTTTTGTTATCGCTTTTCCATGTGTGCATTTGTCAAAGACTTTGTCTCCAAGCCAATATCATTGTAGTTGTCTGAAGGCGCATTGGGGAATGTTTTCTCTTAGTCCGACACGGACAATGTTTGTTTGCACCGACACTATCAGAACCTCTGGCCCAGCACTCGGAGGATATAAAAGGTTTGCGCCAACAGAGGCTCAATGTCGTTTTTGCAGTAGCAATGCTAAGAGGTCAGCCTTTGAGACTGGGACAGTGGAGCATTCAGGAGAGTTCTAACTTGATCCGAATTTCTCAGTTCTAACTCAACAACGCACATCATTTTTAACCACCTCCAGATGTGGCTCTGTAGCGGTGACATATTGATTGGAAGGTAAAATAGTCTCAACTCAGCTGGTATGGAAGGAGTGATACATGACCTTTTATAACCCCCCCCCCCCCCAACGTATTCAGGGTAGAGTTTTTCTCTGAGTCACAAGTTTGACATTAGGCTGATTTCTATGTCACGGACCCAGACAGGCGCATCAGGCTTGGTCTTCTTGAAGGAGGCCAATGAAGAAGCCATTCCAGGAGCACCGATCTTTCGGGCCAATGGGCAACCAGAGGGTGTGGTCGGGCCAATCAGTCTACATTGACTCTCCGACAGAGCATCTTACCCAGGCCCACCCACCCCCCCCCCCCCCCCCCCCCTTCCCTATCCCTATAACCCTGCACATTTATCCTGCTACTCCCACTAACCTGCACATTTTTGGACACTAAGGGGCAATTTAGCATGGCCAATCCACCTAACCTGCACATCTTTGGACACTAAGGAGCAATTTAGCATGGCCAATCCATCTAACCTGCACATCTTTGGACACTAAGGGGCACTTTAGCATGGCCAATCCATCTAACCTGCACATCTTTGGACACTAAGGGGCAATTTAGCATGGCCAGTCCATCTAACCTGAACATCTTTGGAGTGTGGGAGGAAACCGGAGCACCCAGAGGAAACTCACACAGAGACGGGGAGAACGTGCAAACCCCCACTGTCACCCAAGACCAGAATCGAACCCGGGTCCCTGATGCTGTGAGGCTATCCTTTTATGTTATCGAATATTACAGCTGTGAAGTAATAGTGAAGGGCAACCAGCCAACCCATGGTGAATACCACATGCTGCTGAATGAAAGCACAAGATAGAGGCATCATATTGCTTCAGCTGATTGGCAAGTAATTCCTCACACTCAGTACTACTCCATAGGTGTGTCCGCAAGTGAACATAAGAAACTGGAACATTCGGCCCATCAAGCCTGCTCCTCCATTCAATACGGTCCTGGCTGATCACGGTGGCACAGTGGTTAGCACTGCTGCCTCACAGCTCCAGGGAGCTGGGTTCAATTCCTGGCTTGGGTCACTGTCTGTGTGGAGTTGGCACATTCTCCCCGTGCCTGCGTGAGTTTCCTCCAGGTGCTCCGGTTTCCCGTGTCTGCGTGGGTTTCCTCCGGGTGCTCCAGTTTCTTCCCACAGACCAAAGATGTGCAGGCTAGGTTGATTGGCCATGCTAAATTGCCCCTTAGTGTCCTGGGATGTGTATGTTAGAGGGATTAGCAGGGTAAATAAGTGGGCTTTCGGGGATGGGGCCTGTATGGGATTGTTGTCAATGCAGACTCGATGGGCCAAATGGTCTCTTTCTGCACTGTGCGGTTTCTATGATTCTATGATTCTTTCCCACCGCTTCTCCTTATCACTTGATTCCTGAGACCAAAAATCCGTCTTTCCAAGTCTTAAATATATTCAATGATGGAGCACCCACAACCCTCTGGGGCAGAGAATTCCAACGAATCACAATCCTTTGCGTGAAGTTATTTCCCTTCATCTCAGTCTTGAAAGCGCAGCCCCTTATCCTGACACAATGCCCATGAGACAAGCAAACATTTCTAGCACTCAGATGTCCTGAGGATTGCCAAATGTTGTCCTTTAAAGTGACCCCTGCAGGTAAATGTCACGGCACTCCGACCTCTCACTCTGCTCTCACCTCCCATAAGTAGACGAGCTGCAGATGCAGAGGAGGTCTTGTGCTCCACTGGGAAGTTTGGGGAAAACCTTGATTAACTACTTGCTCAGCTCTCTTAACTGGCTTCCCATCACTGCTCTGTGTGTTGCTGCCACTGCTCCGTAGCAATCCCCAGTAAAAGTGTGAGGAGACAGCAAAGTATAGGGGGGTTGACCCAACCTAGTTTTACTATTTCTTCCCCCCCTTCTCCCCAATCTCTAAGATGCGGGGAAAATTCCCCCCCCCCCCCACCTTTAGTTTGTTGTTTTAAACACAGCTGTGAGTCGACAACCCTTATTAACTCTGACATTCCAGGTGTGTGCTCAGTCTGCCAATGTTGACCCTTCAGTTGAGAAAAGTACAGTTTTTTTGTACGTCACCGCCAACAGTGGCACCATAAGATTGGAATTCTGCCGACTAATGGCACAGTTAGTCACGTCTATCCTTCCAGGGTCATTTTTGATAGATTACCTGATCCAGCTGCCTTGGGCTATGGTGTTCACTTTCAGGGCTAATTTCAGCATTTGTCTATTGTTCCCGTTTGGCTATTGTTCTGAGCTCAGTCCTTGGAGCTGCACTCACCTGTTGCAGGTGCAAAGTAAACAAACATTCAGCCTCACCTCAGTCACTGGGTCACTTGCCCCTTGCCTACGCTTGTATCAATAGGTTAGGCTTTATTCCACACTGCTTGCTTTCTGGATTGGACAGTTCATTTAACAAGTGTTGAAAATGGTCGCAAAAGGGAGCAGCATTCATTTACATCGGTTAATATATATTTCCTCGTTTCATACATACTATGAGAGAGTCAAACTAATTCAGTTTGTGTGTCTGGAAACACACTGGTACTTGAACACCACTTACCAGTTCAGCTTACCTTTGTAACCATCTCCCTTGGCGAGTGTTAATAGAATCCCAGTAGAATCCCTACAGCGCAAAAGAAGGCCATTTGGCCCACCGTCTGCACCAACCACAATCCCACCCAGGCCCCATTCGCATAACCCCACATATTTTCCCTGCTAATCCCCTGACATTCAGGCCAATTTAGCATGGCCAATCAGTCTAACCTGCAGATCTTTGGACTGTGGCAGGAAACCGGAGCACCCAGAGGAAACCCACGCAGTAATGGGGAGAATGTGCACGCTCCGCACAGACTGTGACCTGAGGCCGGAATTGAGCCCGGGTCCCTGGCATTGTGAGGCAGCAGCGCTAACCACTGTGCCACCGTGCCACCCCAAGTTGCATATGATTGGGGCATACATAAAGTTAAAGTTACCCTGTTCAATCCTTTTCTTTCCCTCTGAAGCAAAGTCTTCCCTTCAATTAGGATTGATGTATTGAATAAATAAACACAAATGAAAACTCAAGGTGGGATCATCTGATAGCTTGCGCACTATCCTGGTGGTGATAGCAATGTGTAAACCTTGTTTCAAGGACATCAGAGGATTAAGGAGATGGTCCACCATCTCCTTACTATAATGAAGCATGAACAATATATTGAGGCCTACCCACCATTGCAGCTATCCCAAGAACAAATTAAATAAGTTGTAATGAAATCTCTCTCACCTCAGCACAAGGCACTTCCTGTTGTTCGTTTATGAAGCACAGTCAAAATTCAGTGCAATTACTCAATTATATATCAAATAATACACTGCTAGCAGTAAAAGGATAAAATTAAGTCAACATGGCCTGGTTTGGCTGAGCGGGAATAGTTTATTTTCAAGCATAGAACCATAGAATCGCCACAGTGCAGAAGGAGGCCTTCCGCCCATCGGGTCCGCACCGACTCTCTGAAAGAGCATCTTATCCAGATCCAGCACCACATTATTCCCATAATCCCGCGCATTTGACATGGCTAATCAACCTAACCTACACATCTTTGGACACTAAGTGAAAATGTTACCGTGGCCAATCCACCTAACCTGCACATCTTTGGACATTAAGGGGCATTTTAGCATGGCCAATCTATCTAACCTGCACATCTTTGGACTGTGGGAGGAAACCGGAGAACCCGGAGGAAACCCACGCAGACACGGGGAGAGCGTACAAACTGCAAACAGTCGCCCAAGGCCGGGATTGAACTCGGGTCTCTGGTGCTGTGAGGTAACCAGTGTGCCGCCGTGTTGCCCACATCAAGAGATACGCCTAGAAATGCTCCTATTGCTAATAACACCTAAATGAAATTCACCTGAAATGATAATAATGGCGAAAAAAGTCTCAAGTTTATTGCACACACAGCTGCGTCAAAACAGAGCTGGAAGGACTGAGCAAAAAGAAAAGGGAACATAACAGTCAAAGGTCAAATGAATATTGTGGAGGCGTTGTACCCAAAGTCCAATTTGGTTCAAGGTGAAGATAGCAAACATCTTCAAAATCATTCCGGAGGGTGAGATGCCTCCACCACAGTGCCAGAGGTCTAACGAATTAATTTCTCTGCCTCTGTGCAGCCTCCTTGTAAAAATAATTGAAAAAGCACCATGCATAAATGTAACTTAGGCACTATGCCAATCACAGTATTTAATGTCTCGGAGGTTCTTCAAATAATATTGCATCCCTTAACTCCAGAATTCTCCTCCTAATTCCATCATCCTACCTATAAAAACATATTTCTTTGGCCGTTTGTCACCTCCTCCAGCACTTATCCCATAAATCCCATGATGAAAACAGAGTTTAGTTCTGCTCTAGAATATACACATATTAAATATTCTTGGTTTCGTTTTTTGGATTGGTTTTGCAATTTAGTTGGACGAACAGGTGGAGATCAGATTTCCAGCCATTTAAAGTTACTTTGAAGCTTTGATCAAGCTTTGTACTCATACCAGGGTTTTCAGTTTGTTACATTACAACTCGGCCCAAAAGGAACGCCTACAGTATTGACACTTCTACCCACGGCTATAAAATGGGCATCTAGGATTTCCCAAGCGGGTTGTTTATGGGAGAATCATAGAATCCCTACCGTGCAGAAGGAAGCCATTCTACCCATCAAGCCTGCACCAACTACAATCCCAATCCCACCCCGGCCTTAAATATCCCTGTATCCCTACGTATTTATCCCGCTTATCCCTCCTGACACCAAGGGTTGATTTAGCATGGCCAAACAACCTAAGCTGAACATCGAACACAGGTCACTGGCGCTGTGAGGCAGCAGTGCTAACCACTGTGCCACCGTGCCTCCGCCCGGGAGTATATTTAACAAACCCTTTAACCAACTTTCACATCTTTCCTGGATCTTAGCTCCCTTGGTTTATATGTTTCATTCCAGTTTCTGATTAGTTTTGAAGAGGTTTTGTGCCCAGTCTTCTGGCCCAGCCAGATTTGGGTACACCCATGTCACCTTCCTGCATGTTATAATGTTGCTCTATGGTTGCCTGGTGCAGGGGGCAATCCACCTTCCTCCCTATGTTATACAGGGGCAGCACTGTGGCACAGTGGTTAGCACTGCTGCCTCACAGTGCCAAGGACCTGGGTTCGATTCCCGGCTTGGGTGACTGTGTGGAGTTTACATGTTCTCCCCGTGTCTGCGTGAGTTTCCTCTGGGTGCTCTGATTTCCTCCCACAGTCCAAAGATGTGCGGGTTAGGTTGATTGGCTATGCTAAATTGCCCGTTAGTGTCAAGGGGTTAGCAGGGTAAATAAGTGGGGTTATGGGAGGGATTGTGATCGGTGCAGACTCGATGGGCCAAATGGCCTCTTTCTGCACTGTAGGGATTCTATGATCTTCACCTACCCAACACCAAACAGGCACAAAAACTGGAAAATCTCAGCAGGTCTGACAGCATCCGTAGAGAGAGAATAGAGCCAACGTTTCGCGTCGGGATGATCCTTTATCAAAACTAAGCAGGACTTGGACTGCCAAACACAACTATCCATGTTCAATGCACCAATCACTGGGCAACAAAAATGCTTGCCACCACCCAAACAACCTTTGTGAATGTAGAAAAGGACATGTAAAAATTTAGGCCTCTTTCGCCGCTGATGTATACACGATGTTGCAACCTCTTCCTGTTCAAGGGCAGCTTGTGGGGTTATCTGGGAGGGTGAGGATGAGAATTTTAACTTTGTGGCACTGGCGGGGGAGGAGGGGGGCGGGGGCGGGGGGGGGGGCACGTTGGGAGCCAGTGTAAGTCATTGAGGGCAGGAAATGAGACAGTGTTGGATAGGAGACGGGCAGCAGAGCTGAACTTTATGGAAGGTGCAGCTGGAAAAGTTGGCCAGCAAAGGATTGAAGTTAATGATTCCGAAAGTGTCAAAGCAAGGCTGATGGTTTCAGCAGCAGAAGGTCTGAACTGAGCCACTTTGGAGGCGGAATCAGGCAGTCAGTGCAATGAAGGCCAGAAACTGAGCTGGGAGTTAGTCCAATGGGACACCAAATACTACAAACAGTCTGGCACAGTTCAGCATGGTGGTCAGGGAAAACTCTGGTTTTAGTCTTGACAGTCTTTAGCTAGAGGAAATTGTGTCTTATCTGAGACTGAATATTGGAAAAGCTGTGTAATAACAGAAACAATGGAGAGGTCATCCATGTGCCCGTGTAACTGACCCCATGTTTGGAAATGATGTCTCCAAAGGGTGATGAAGATGCAGAGGAGGAGGGCAGCCAAAGATGGAGCCTTGGGGATCTCCAGGAGGTACCAGTGCAGCACTGGGAAGAGAAAGCATTGTTAGGGACGCCTTAGCTATGATAGCTAAGTGTTCAGCAAAGTGAACGCAATCCCAATGAGTTGGAGAGTAGTGAAGATCTGGTGTGGTCAACCCTGTGAAAGGCTGCAGAAAGAATGAGGAGGGGGCAATGCACCATGTTGACACTTAAGCTCCCAAAGTGATTCGTGTAGTCATCCATATATGCACAACTTGGGATTGTAGAAATCACAGTCTTAAGAACTATGGCCCTCAAATCTTACTTGAAAACTGAGCAACTTTAGGAGTACATTTTTACCCAATGCACCCCAAATCAGAGCTTGAGAAGGTAAATTGTTCTGCAGATCTTTCGATGTTAATCTGTGCCTAACCACTAGGAGGTGCACAAGTGCAACTCATAATGATGTGCCTCCTGATTTGCTATATCGCTTTCCGTTGGGAAATATTAAGTCACTGTTGGCTGTTTCACTCAGAATAGCTCAGCCTTCACATGTCTTAACACTTATTCCTGGGTGAGCAACTATGTCCTGCAGCATTGTGGTACAGAGGCACGATACCAAGGTACTAATATGCCAAGTCTTAGCTAATTAAAGCTCTAAAAATTGGTCAGTCCAGGTGCATGAGGGATTTACCGCAGCCATTTTACTACAGGCTGACTGATTAGTACTCTGAAGAACTCCCTACTCAGACTATTAGCACATCAGGGCAGGATCCCATTCTAAAAAGAAAAGCACAGACAACATCTGGGTCCGCACGTTAAGCAGGTGATGCAACTCAATTATTTCAAATTTCTTTGCTTCGAAGCAAAAATCTTTCCAAACTGCTGGATTAAACCACACTGCCGCAGCCACAATAAATGTCCTCGCAGCTGAATTTAGTCTTCAAAAATGGCTCCCACTATGGGCCTCATTATTTATTCAGTATGCCAGAGCCATTTATTGCCTCGTAAACTCTACAACGCCAGTGGATTTCTCTGAACTATCAGCCCTTGGTGCGGTCTGCAGCTGGCTTCTCAAACTTCGCTTCCTTAAAAGAAAAATCAGAATGTCAGATCTAGTCCCCCTTCTCTCAGCCAGTGGCAATAGGTGAGAGCAATGAGTCGGTGGACATCTCCCAGGGTGGTCATATCAGAGCTATCAATATTGACTCACCAGGAGATGGATTTGAGTGCAGAGAGGGACAATTCATCCGTTCAGTTTTATTTGCTTCGGACCAAAATGAGAGGAAAGTCACGCTCCTGCAATTAAGACACAAGACTGGCATTTGAGTGGGTGTTCACACGTACCAGTGTCTTTCAACCTGATACTCCCAGCAAACATTGCTCAGAATAACAGGATGCTGTGTCTATGTTGGCGGTTGTTCTTGGGCAGTCCTGCTAAATTTTCCTTTCACTCTCAGAGCACCATTAAGATATAGCGGATCGAGGAAACCCTCTTTTTTGTTAAAGCAAAGGATGAGTTGGGGGACATGGGTGAAGAAATACAATGGATGCCGACGTATAACTGATATTGTGCTCTGAGCTTCACAGTGAAGCTTCTTGGAACACTTTGGCCAGGATTTTCCCGCCGCGCTCACCCTGAGACCAGAAAATCCCACCCGAGGTCAATGGATCTTTGCATGGTCCGTGTCCCGCCCACAACAATTCCCATGGTGGGCAGGACAGGAAAATTCCACCCCATGTCTTCTCATTCATTCATGGGATGTGGGTATCACTGGCTGGGTCAGCATTTATTACCCATCCCCAATTGCCCTTGAACTGAGAGGCTTGCTAGGCCATTTAAGAGCCAACCACAATGTTGCGGGTCTGGAATCACCTGTAGGCCAGACCGAGTAAGGATGGCATTAATGAACCAGATGTGTTTTTACAGCAATCGACAATGGTTTCATGGTCACCATTAGACTTTTAATTTTAGTTTTTTTTTATTGAATTGAAATTTCACCATGTGTCATGGTGGGATTCGAACCCTAGTGCCCAGAACATTACCCTTGGTCTCTGGATTACTAGGCCAGCGACAATACCACTAAACATTAAAGGGGCATCTCAAAAAGTTTCATAGGGACTCTGGAGATTTTGACATTTAATCATTGCACCAATAAGTGAAAAGAAATTCTAAAAATAAAATATATTTGTAAAAAGCATTTGCACCATTTCAGATTTGTGAAAATTCAACTGCAAGGTCATCTGAAATGATGTGGAACATAGCAGTGAGAGGTTACAGCTTGGTGTGGCTCCTGCTCTGTCCAGGACCACAAGAAACTACAAAGGGTCATGAACGAAGCCCAATCCATCACGCAAACCAGCCTCCCATCCATTGACTCTGTCCACACTTCCCGCTGCCTCGGAAAAGCAGCCAGCATAATCAAAGACCCCACGCACCCCGGACATTCTCTCTTCCACCTTTTTCTGTCGGGAAAAAGATACAAAAGTCCGAGGTCACGTACCAACCGACTCAAGAACAGCTTCTTCCCTGCTGCCATCAGACTTTTGAATGGACCTACCTCGTATTAAGTTGATCTTTCTCTACACCCTAGCTATGACTGTAACATTACGTTCTGCACCCTCTCCTCATTCTCTATGAACAGTATGCTTTGTCTGTGTAGCGCGCAAGAAACGATACTTTTCCCTGTATGCTAATACGTGAGACAATAATAAATCAAATCAAATATTTTTCCCCCCAACCAAGACATTCAGAACCCTTCAAATTGTCTACATTAACTTCCTTCTCGATCAGCAGAATAAACCATCATTCTTCACTGATGTGATTGCAGCTTTCCAAATCCACTTCATCCAAAATATGACTTGTGCATAATTTCAGTCAGTTTATTCCACTCTGTAATCACATACATGCTGTGTTTATTTTCTAGTTGTTTGCGGCTTCTGTGCCGCAACGGTGAGCCAAAGGCAGGAATGAAATAACTTTCCAACCACGAGAGACTCTCACAAAGTAAACGTGCCTGTCCTTGAAAACAGGTTTCAGAATTTCCCAGTGCGAATGGTCCGTGGCCCAGGCACAGGGTAATTGTTCAATTCGTTAAAATTGGGGGTTGGGGCGGAGCAGGGAAACAGGAGAAAGTTCGAAACATCAACTCAAAATCGACTGAGTGGTTTTCTTCATGGCTTAAGAATGAATAGGCAATGAGTAAGAGATTCCAGATCCACAAGTGGTTTGGCAGCCTAAACGGATCATTACAGCAGCGAGCGTGTTTCAGGGAGCTCCCCTTTTGTCCCTACTAATCAAGATGGCTACCATGTACCCAGATGTGCATTCAACGTATAGCACTGTAGTTCTGTGTAGTTAATGTAAGAATAGAATCAAATTTGGTGTACAAAAGGCACAGCTGAAAGTATTTTAAAAGACATACTCTGTTGCAGGCACAAAGCAATTTAACGTCTCAATTACACAGTGAGGTGTGGCAAGTGTTAATTGTCTAATGACTGGTGCAGAGCTGCTGAAACTTTGATGCAGGAGTACTGTAAATAGGAGCAGTGGGAATGTCCTCGGGGGTGCCTCTGATCAACTGGTGTAAATTTGATGGCAGAGCAGCAGAACAGTGGCACAGTGGTTAGCACTGCTGCCTCACAGCGCCAGGGACCTGGGTTCAATTCCGGCCTCAGGTCACTGTCTGCGTGGAGTTTGCACATTCTCCTCATGTCAGCGTGGGTTTCCTCTAGATGCTGCAGTTTCCGCCCACAGTCCAAAGATGTGCAGGTTAGGTGGATTGGCCATGTTAAATTGCCTCTTAGTGTCAGGGGGACTAGCTAGGGTGAATGCATGGGGTTATGGGGATAGGGCCTGGGTGGGAGTGTGGTCCGTGCAGACTCGATGGGCAGAATGGCCTCCTTCGGCACTGTAGGATTCTATGAACCCCCTAATAACAGAAAAGGCTGGAAAATCTCACCAGGTCTGGCAGCATCTGAGGAGGGAGAAACAGAGTTAGCTTTTCATGGTTTATGACTCTTCTTCAGAGCAGTCTTGGTTTTTCGCTCCACGAACGCCGCCAGACCTGCTGACTCTTTCCAGCATTTTCTGCTTTTATTTCCAATTTCCAGCATCCGCAGTATTTTGCTTTTATTTTAGCAGCAACCCTAGGCTTGCTAATGGCATTTCCATTAACCTTCTTGGCGGGCAAGGATGTTTCAGCTTCCCAACAGGGACTGCAGCAATGGCCACCTCTGGCTCAGGAACCCCCAGACTCAAATTAGGTGGATACTTTTCTGGAAAGAAGAATGCTTGTGCAACAATAGGGCAGGAGGTGGTACAGTGGTATTGTCACTTGACTCGTGATCCAAAGACCCAGGGTAATGCTCTGGGGACCCAGGGTTCGAATCCCACCATGGCAGATGGTGGAATTTAAAACTCAATGAAACATCTGCAATTAAAAGTCCAATGATGACTATGTTGTAAAAACTCACAACAATGGCAAACTCAGCCTTGTTGACCCTGCAAAACCGTCCTTACTAACATCTGGAGCTTGTGCCAAACTTGGGAGAGCTATCCCTTGGACTAGTCAAACAACAGTCTGACGTGGTCATACTCACGGAATCATACCTTACAGTTAATATTCTGGACACCACCATCACCATTCTGGTCCTGTCCCACCAGCAGGACAGACCCAGCAGAAGTGACGGCACAGTGGGGAGTATGCAATAATGAGGGAGTTGCCCTGGGAATCTACAACATTAACTCTAGATCATATGAAGTCTCATGGTATCAGATCAAATATGGGCAAAGAAACCTCCTGCCGATTACCACATATCGTTCTCACCCTGCCCCCCTCAACTGATGACTCAATATTCCTCCATGTTGAACATCACTTGGAGGAAGCACTGAGGGTGGCAAGGGCACAGAATATACTCTGGGTGGGGAACTTCAATGTCCATCACCAAGAGTGGCTCAGTAGTACCACCAGAGACCAAACTGACCGGGTTCTAAAGGACATAGCTGCTAGACTGGTACTGCAGCAAGTGGTGAGGGAACCAACAAGAACTTGACCTCATCCTCACCAACCAGCCTGCCACAGATACATCTCTTCATCACAGTATTAGTATGACTGACCACTAAACAGTCCTTGTAGAGACAAAGTCCAGTCTTCACATTGGATAGACTTCAAACAGATCCGGCAGCTCAAAACTGGGCATCCAGGAGGTGCTGTGGGCCATCAGTAGCAGCAGAATTGTAGTCAACCACAATGTGTAACCTCATGGCCCGGTATATCCCTCACTCTGACATTACCACCAAACCAGAGGATCAACCCTAGTTCAATGGAGAGTGAAGGCTGGCATACCAGGAGCAGCACCAAGCATATCTAAAAATGAGGTGTCAAGCTGGTGAAGGTACAACTTGCGTGCCAAACAGGAGATTGGGCCTAGGACACTACCCTGAGGAACTCCTGCAGTGATGTCCTGGAGCTGAAATGACTGACCTCCAAACACCACAACCTTTGCGCTTGGTATGACTCCAAGCAGTGGACAGTTTCCCCCTGATTCCCATTGACTTCAGTTTTGCTGGGGCTCCTTGATGCCACACTCAGTCAAATGCTGCCTTGATGTCAAGGTCAGTCACTCTCACCTCACCTCTGGAGTTCAGCGTTTTTGTCCATGTTTGAACCAAGACTATAATGAGGTCAGGAGCTGAGTGACCCTGGCAAAACTCAAACTTGGCGTTACTGAGCAGGTTATTGCTGAGCAGGTGCTGCTTGATAGCACTGTTGATGACCCCTTCCATCACTTTATTGATGGTCAAGAGTAGACTGATGGAGGGCTAATTTGCTGGGTTGGATTTGTCTTATTTCTCGTGGACAGGACCGACCTGGGCAATTTTCCACATTGTCGGGTAGATTCTGGCTGAAGATTGTTGCGAATGTTTCAGCCTTATCTTTCAGAGGGTAGTGAATCTCTGGAATTCTCTGCCCACTGAAGTGGTGGAGGCTACCTCGTTGAATATGTTTAAATCACTGGTAGATGGATTTCTGATCGATAAGGGAATTAAGGGATATGGGGAACAGGCGGGTAAGTGGAACTGATTCGCTTCAGATCAGCCATGATCTTGTTGAATGGCGGGGTAGGCTCGAGGGGCTAGATGGCCTACTCCTGCTCCTATTTCTTATGTTCTTATGTGCTGGGCTCCTCCATCATTGAGGATGGGGATATTTGTGGAGTTTTCCCCTCCAGTGTGTTGTTTAATTGTCCACTACCATTCATAGCTCGATGTGGCAGAAGTTTAAAGTTTATTTATTAGTGTCACAAGTAGGCTTACATTAACACTGCAATGAAGTTACTGTGAAAATCCCCGAGTTGCCACACTCCGGCGCCTGTTTGAGGGAGGATTTATCATGGCCAATGCACCTAACCAGCAGGTCTGTTGGACTATGGGAGGAAACCGGAGCACCCGAAGAAAACCCACGTAGACTCGGGGAGAATGTGCAAACTCTTCACAGACGGTGACCCAAGCCAGGAATCGAACCCAGGTCCCTGGTGCTGTGAGGCAGCAGTGCTAACCACTGTGCCACTGTGCCACCCCACTGTGCAGCCCCAGAACTGCAGAGCTTAGATCTGATCCATTGCTGGGTGATAGCTTAGCTCTGTTTATTACTTGCTGTGTCAGAAGTGGAAATGTTCGCTGACGACTGCTTGATGTTCAGCACCATTCATGATCCCACAGATACTGGAGCAGTCCATGTCCAAATGCATCAAAATCTGAAAAATATCCAGGCTTGGGCTGACAAGTGGCAAGTAACATTTGTGCCATACAAGCCCCAGGCAATGAGACTGGGATCAGCACGAGAGAAAGAGCCAGAGAGAGCATGAGAGAGAGAGAGAGCAAGGGACAGCACGAGAGAAAGAGCAAGAGAGAATAAGAAAAAGAGTGAAAGCTCAGGAGAGCCTGAGAGAGAGCTAGAGAGAGCAAGCGGGAGTGAGAGAGAGAGAGAGTGAGAGCACGAGAGAGTGAGAGCACAAGAGAGTGAGAGCTAGAGAGAGCAAGAGAGAGTGACAGCACGAGAGAGTGAGAGCTACAGAGAGCAATAGACAGCAAGAGCATGAGAGAGTGAGAGCTGGAGAGAACGAGAGAAAGTGAGAGTGAGGGTTAGGGAGAGCAATAGAGAGTGAGAGCTATAGACAGTGAGAGCTAGGGAGAATGAGAGCAAGTGAGAGTGAGAGATCGACAGCTATTCGCACATAACAAGGCCCTACAAGGAGCAGTGCATTAAATAACCAGGAGGCATCAATCGCAAATGATACTTCTGATGTCCAGTTGAATAGGCAGATGGCATCACATTTTACCACCTGATGCAGCATGGGCCACTGTCCGTCAATGCTGCACTCCACTGTCCGCCTCGATAAGGTGCTGCAACCCTGAAAATGGAACTGGAAGCCACAACATTCTGACTGCAGCAACAATGATACCACAAGCCAAGCTCACAAATTAGGGTGTGATATATTACTTTAAAAGCATATGATTAGTATTATTATTTGATCACTGTGGTGGACCCAAGAAGCCACGACAAAGCTTTCGGTCAAATCAGAATTTAATTATTTGAAAGAACTGTGCAAAGCAAGTGCAATCAGAGTTTAATTCACTTCAGACTAGAAGTCAGAACTCAAGTCTGCATTCATGTAAGTATGACGTTAACCCTTGCTGCCAAATTCGGAAATTCAGAATATTAAGTGTTGGCTTATTGGTGGCCAACCACCTTTATAACCCCTAAACTTTTATTTAAAACATTGGGCGAAAGTATTGGATAATATCTGTAAATAAACATGGAGACTGGGAGAAATGCCAGGGACGAAGTAGAAAGGATTGAGAGCTTTAGGTTTTTAGGTGTCCAGATCACCAACAACCTGTCCTGGTCCCCCCATGCCAACACTATACAAAGAACAAAGAACAAAGAAAATTACAGCACAGGAACAGGCCCTTCGGCACTCCAAGCCTGCACCGACCATGCTGCTCGACTTAAATAAAATCCCCTACGCTTCCAGGGACCATATCCCTCTACTCCCATCACATTCATGTCGTTGTCAAGACGCCCCTTAAAAGTCACTACCGTATCCGCTTCCACTACCTCCCCCGGCAACGAGTTCCAGGCACTACTCTCTGTGTAAAAAATCTGCCTTGTATATCTCTTTTAAAACTTGCCCCTCGCACCTTAAACCTATGCCCCCTAGTAAGGGCGGCACGGTAGCACAGTGGTTAGCACTGCTGCTTCACAGTTCCAGGGTCCCGGGTTCGATTCCCGGCTCGGGTCACTGTCTGTGTGGAGTTTGCACATTCTCCTCGTGTCTGCGTGGGTTTCCTCCGGGTGCTCCGGTTTCCTCCCACAGTCCAAAGATGTGCGGGTTAGGTTGATTGGCCAGGTTAAAAATTGCCCCTTAGAGTTCTGGGATGCGTAGGTTAGCGGGATTAGTGGGTAAATATGTGGGGGTAGGGCCTGGGTGGGATTGTGGTCGGTGCAGACTCGATGGGCCGAATGGCCTCCTTCTGCACTGTAGGGTTTCTATGATTTCTATGATGACTCTTCCACCCTGGGAAAAAGCTTCTGACTATCCATTCTATCCATGCCTCTCATAATCTTGACGACTTCTATCAGGTCTCCCCTCAACCTCCGTCACTCCAGTGAGAACAAACCAAGTTTCTCCAAACTTTCCTCATAGCTAATACCAGGCAACATCCTGGTAAATCTTTTCTGTACCCTCTCCATAGCCTCCACATCCTTCTGGTAGTGTGGCGACCAGAATTGAACACTATGGTAAAGAAAGATGTCCAAAGATGTGTGGGTTAGGTTGATTAGCTATGCTAAAATTCTCCCTTAGTGTCCTGAGATGCGTAGGTTAGAGGGATTAGCGGGTAAATGTATAGGGATATGGGGGTAGGGCCTGGGTGGGATTGTGGTCGGTGCAGACTCGATGGGCCCAATGGCCTCTTTCTGCACTGTAGGGTTTCTATGATTTCTAAGTAAAGCCCACCAATGCCTCTACTTTCTCAGAAGACTAAGGAAATTTGACATGTCAGCTACGACTCTCACCAACTTTTACAGATGCACCGTAGAAAGCATTCTTTCTGGTTGTATCACAGCTTGGTATGGCTCCTGCTCTGCCCAAGACCACAAGAAACTATAAAAGGTCATGAATGTAGCCCAATCCATCACACAAACCAGCCTCCCATCCATTGAATCTGTCTACACTTCCTGCTGCCTCGGCAAAGCAGCCAGCATAATTAAGGACCCCACGCACCCCGGACATTCTCTCTTCCACCTTCTTCCGTCGGGAAAAAGATACAAAAGTCACGTACCAACCGACTCAAGAATAGTTTCTTCCCTGCTGTCATCAGACTTTTGAATGGACTTACCTTGCACTTAGTTGATCTTTCTCTACACCCTAGCTATGACTGTAACACTACATTCTGTACTCTCTTGTTTCCTTCTCTATGAACAGTATGCTTTGTCTGTATAGCGTGCAAGAAACAATACTTTTCACTGTATATTCATACATGTGACAATAATAAATCAAATCAAATCAAAAACTTTATTCTGTGCACTCACTTACACGATAACAGTATGAAGCCAGAGCTATACACATTTGCATGTCTGTTCACCTCAACAGTGAGTCCAGGCTTGTGTGAGGCTGGCATCACTTAAACTAGCATGCATTACTTAAAAAGGAGAGGTGCATTGATATAAAAACACTAGAACCTGGAGCAGGAGTAGGTCATTTGGCCCCTTGAGCCAGCTCCAGGATTCAGTAAAATCATGGCTGATTTGATTGTGGTCTCATCTCCACTTTCCTACCTGCCCCTCCCCCATCCCCAGCCCCATGCCTGGCTGCCTTATCGATCAAAAATGTATCTAACTCGGCCTTGAATATATTCAATAACCCAGACTGCACCGCTCTCTGTGGAAGAGAACTCCACAGGCTAACTACACTCTGAGTGAAAGAAGAATGTCCCTCATCTCCCTTATAGCTGCAGGAAATGGCTGAGGAAGAGTGTCTGAATATGGTGCACACAGTAAGAAGTCTCACAACACCAGGTTAAAGTCCAACAGGTTTATTTGGGCGTTTGCTACCAAATAAACCTGTTGGACTTTAACCTGGTGTTGTGAAACTTCTTACTGTGTTTACCCCAGTCCAACGCCGCCATCTCCACACCATGAATATGGTGCACCAGGGCAGAGCGTACTCCAACGTTCTCTGATGCAGCACTGGAAGTCAGATATCTTCGGTGCACAAGGGGCCAGGAGGTCATGCAATGGATAGTAAGAAGGCAATAGGAGCCGATTGGCACCATGGATGACAGTACTCTAGCCCCGAGGATCTGGATGCGGTGCAGCAAAAAGTTCAATGACCTCACGCAATTGATGAGGTCAATGTATCTTTGAATGTGATATCTGTACAAATGAGCCACTAGCTTTATATGCTGCCCCATTCACCATCACCCATCAACAATTAAGGGATGGGCAATGAATGCTGCCCTAGCAGGCAAGGCCCACATCCCATGAAAGAATTTTTAAAACCACCCTGATCGATCAACCACAACTCAAACTGTAGCTTTGCCTCACCCTCACATGTAGCGCAACACATAGTCACATCTCTCAACTTGCACACCCAACTATGATAAGCACATCACCCAAACATGTTGCACCACATTTGCGCAGACATGTGTCAGGAAATAGAAGTAGTTTAAGTGATCTATATTTGTATTGGTAAATATTAGAACTAACGTGTAGATTTATGTATAGATGGGGCAGCACGGTAGCACAGTGGTTAGCACTGCTGCTTTATAGCTCCAGGGACCTGGGTTCGAATCCTGGCTCGGGTCGCTGTCTGTGTGAAGTTTGTATGTTCTCCCTGTGTCTGCGTGGGTTTCCTCCGGGTGCTCTGGTTTCCTCCCACAGCCCAAAGATGTGCGGGCTATGTTGATTGGTCATTCTAAATTGCCCCTTGGTCTCCTGGGATGCATAGGTTAGAGGGGTTAGTGGGTGGATATGTGGATAGGGCCTGGGTGGGATTGTGGTTGGTGCAGACTCGATGGGCTGAATGGCCTCTTTCTGCACTGTAGGATTCTATGATTTCATTTAAGGGGGTTTAATTTAGTGTTTTGTGTAAGAAGGGCAAAAGTCTATTTAGATTTGTGTTAAACAAAGGTGTATGCATGTATGGGGGTTTAGGTTTCAGTTCAAACTCTGTATCTATTGGGCTGAGAGGGTTTGCGACGGAAAAAGTAAAGCTTGGAGGAGGATTAAGGTGTTGCTTAGCAACCAGGGGCACTTTTAGGGAGAATACTTTTTTTGAAGTTAACTTAACTAGAAGCCAGTGTAAAGGGAGCTTCACAGAGAGAGGGAACATCTCTCACAGCTTTGCTAGAAGAAAAGCCATACAATGGCTCAGAGGGATCTGGGAATACAGGTACAGAATTCCCTAAAAGTGACGTCACAGGTGGATAGGGTCGTAAAGAGTGCCTTTGGTACATTGGCCTTTGTAAATCGGAGTATCGAGTATAAAAGTTGGAGTGTTATGGTAAGGTTATATAAGGCATTGGTGAGGCCGAATTTGGAGTATTGTGTACAGTTTTGGTCACCTAGTTACAGGAAGGATGTAAATAAGGTTGAAAGAGTGCAGAGAAGGTTCACAAGGATGTTGCCGGGACTTGAGAAGCTGAGTTACAGAGAGAGATTGAATAGGTTGGGACTTTA